>NC_042972.1:15334162-15666662 GCF_901001165.1 Salmo trutta | reverse complement strand
AATACATCCACAGGTACACCTCCAATTGATTCAAAAGATGTCAATTAGCCTATCAGAAGCTTCTAAAGCCATGACATCATTTTCTGGAATTTTCCAAGCTGTTTAAAGGCACAGTCAACTTAGTGTACGTAAACTTCTGACCCACTGGAATTGTGATACAGTGAATAATAAGTCTGTAAACAATTGTTGTAAAAAATGACTTGTGTCATGCACTATAGTTTGTTAACAAGAAATTTGTGGAGTGGTTGAAAAACAAGTTTTAATGACTCCAGCCTAAGTGTATATTAACTTCCGACTTCAACTGTATACATATATATAACTTCCCAAGTAAGTCACAGAGTAATCCTCCACATATCGTACCTAGTGTGCTCACACCTGCCATATCTGGGTCTGAACCACCTGCCATATCTGGGTCTGAACCACATAACAAGCTGGTTCTGAACCACCTAACATATCTGGGTCTGAACCACATAACAAGCTGGTTCTGAACCACCTAACATATCTGGTTCTGAACCACCTTACATATCTGGTTCTGAACCACCTAACATATCTGGTTCTGAACCACCTAACATATCTGGTTCTAAGCCACCTTACATATCTGGTTCTGAACCACCTAACATATCTGGTTCTGAACCACCTTACATATCTGGTTCTGAACCACCTAACATATCTGGTTCTGAACCACCTTACATATCTGGTTCTGAACCACCTAACATATCTGGTTCTGAACCACCTTACATATCTGTTTCTGAACCACCTTACATATCTGGTTCTGAACCACCTAACATATCTGGTTCTGAACCACCTTACATATCTGGTTCTGAACCACCTAACATATCTGGTTCTGAACCACCTTACATATCTGGGTTTCATACCACCTGCCACCAATCTACAACTCCCCTCCAGAAATATCCTCGATTTCACAGCAGACAAATTAAGCAAATGTTGGCATCCAGAGTCTCTAGACAATCAATGTACTGTATATCCTCCAACAAACGTAAAATGACATGGTTGATTCATAGCTTTGGGACATGAACATCGATTTTCCTCTTACCTGTATTGTTCTGTCAGTAAATTAGCCCAAGATGCACTGCTACCCAACTGGTAATACCATTTACAAAAGCCAACAGCAATTGCTCAAAACGGTTGAGCCAAGTAAAGCATTGTCAGATATGATCTAGCTTGAACTGCCCCTCACAAAATGGCCATTGAGTTCATAAAATTGCATTGTACTGTAGGATACACGTAACATTTGTTCCAGGTTGATGTCAACTCTTTCACCTTTTCAGTACTAAAACTTGCCATATAAATTATTATTGCATTAATGAACACATCCTTCATTTTATAATAATAACCAAGCAATGTTCACAGGGACAGGCTTAACAGAGTAGGAAAGTTATCTTAAAAGCCAATTTCATTAAAAAAAAATAAGTTAATATTGCTGATCTTGTATTTCATTCATGAACTGTTTTTTAAATATTCTACTGATATTCATTATTGTAGGGACAAAATTATCTTGTCATAACTTCGTATTCGAAACAATAGCCGCAGATATCATATCGGCATCAGTCAACCCTGCCCAATCACTCTAGTCGTGAATAATGTATGGGATACATAATTACCACGACAGTAAACCTACCATTTCCAGATATATGATTGTCCACCTCGGCGGGCACAGCCGGTTTGGAAGCAGCGTTAAGTTGACTATAGAGTCCCATATAATGTAAAATCCCTATTATCACTCGAAATGATCCCATTGCTTTTGTTCTTGTTTCAAGTGGTGGACGAAAATCTCACATTAGGCAGAGCACGTTCACTAACATGTATCCAATCCGTCCTGGATGACAGTCCCCTCCGAAATGCAAAATAACCCCTGGACAAAAAGTGCGCTTTACTGCGCAAGTTGTAGACTGACAGTAGCCTGCCCAAAATTATAAGCACTGTTGGTTCCCTGTGCATCGGCAAGCAAGCATCTCCAGCTGAGGCGGACGGAGAAAGGCATGGAGGTAAGTGCAGCGGCTTGCTGAGAAAGTAAATTAGGCGGAGGGATCTAGAATAATGATACTGTTATAAACTTTTATGACAAGTTATATTTAGGTATCAGCCTGTTTTACATCTTATTTTATGAATACTCTTTATACAAAATATATGTTCAATAGTCAAATCCGCTGTACTGTATTCTTACCTGTCTATAAATCTTTCTGAATTTAGTAGCTAGGCAACTCTCAAGATGGGCAAGGTTTACAATTGCATTTTGCAATTGCAGTTGATCTGTATTACATTGCGTATAGATAAGACTGCATATAACAATCTATTTATCCATCAGTTTATTTAAGAAGCACCACGACATATCTTCAAATCTGCCAAAAATCTGGGGTGCAACTCAATAGTAGGAAGGTGTTCCTGATGTTTTGTACACTCAGTGTATATGTGCTTATATGTGATGGTTTTATTCTCAGCCATACTGTAAGTGGTTTGATTCCATAGAAATGTAGGTTACTGTCTTTTTCTGAACCACTGGAGGATTATGTCAACTAACCTGCTGCCATCATAATTACCACAGGGCATTACAGCATTATTAACCTAGGTCTATGTGCTACAGCTGTTAGCCTAGCACTGCATGTCCTCCTATGGGTCTCGTATTGGCATGCAGAGAGCTCACAGGCTCTTAATGGACATCAAGATTAAAATAATGCCCTGGAATTTTAATGGTCAAGCTGGCTGGCTACTACTCATAGTGTGGTTGAACATCCTTCATCATACTGAATGAGCTACATCTGGCGAAGCTATCCTCTATACATGTGAATCAAGGAGAAAATCCTTTCTGGTGTAGAAAATGCAAGTGTTTGCTGGTTACTATAGGCTACTGTATAGCCTTGGATGTGTGTGAAAGGTTTAGCAATCTACAGTATGGTTGACAGAACTGCTCAAGCAAACAGAATTCCTACAGTCACACACAACACAAGATTGAGCTTTGAGTGTAGGCCTGCTTACATTACAATTGGAATTTATTGAATGGCCCAACTCTCACTGCAGCAGGCGTGATCTTGGATAACATAGTCTCCTCACAAGTGGCCCAGCCTCTTTATTCCATCTGGCATGACATGTGCTATCTGTGAAAGCTTAAAAGCACATTGCGAAGACAAATGTTCCTTGAGTTTTGTCCAGTTTCAGTATAAGAATTCATTGAGGAGGTCTAGTTCAAAGCGTTTCAGTTTAAGAATTCATTGAGGAGGTCTAGTTCAAAGCGTATCAGTATAGGAATTAACTGAGGAGGTCTAGTTCAAAGTGTTTCACTATAGGAATTCATTGAGGAGGTCTAGTTCAAAGTGTTTCAGTATAGGAATTCACTGAGGAGGTCTAGTTCAAACCGTTTCAGTATAGGAAATCACTGATGAGGACTAGTTCAAAGTGTTTCAGTATAGGAATTCACTGAGGAGGTCTAGTTCAAAGTGTTTCAGTATAGGAATTCACTGAGGAGGTCTAGTTCAAAGTCATTCAGTATAGGAATTCACTGAGGAGGTCTAGTTCAAAGTCATTCAGTATAGGAATTCACTGAGGAGGTCTAGTTCAAAGTGTTTCAGTATAGGAATTCACTGAGGAGGTCTAGTTCAAACCGTTTCAGTATAGGAAATCACTGAGGAGGACTAGTTCAAAGTGTTTCAGTATAGGAATTCACTGAGGAGGTCTAGTTCAAAGTGTTTCAGTATAGGAATTCACTGAGGAGGTCTAGTTCAAAGTGTTTCAGTATAGGAATTCACTGAGGAGGTCTAGTTCAAAGTGTTTCAGTATAGGAATTCACTGAGGAGGTCTAGTTCAAAGCGTTTCAGTATAGGAATTCACTGAGGAGGTCTAGTTCAAAGTGTTTCAGTATAGGAATTCACTGAGGAGGTCTAGTTCAAAGTGTTTCAGTATAGGAATTCACTGAGGAGGTCTAGTTCAAAGTGTTTCAGTATAGGAATTCACTGAGGAGGTCTAGTTCAAAGTGTTTCAGTATAGGAATTCACTGAGGAGGTCTAGTTCAAAGCGTTTCAGTATAGGAATTCACTGAGGAGGTCTAGTTCAAAGCGTTTCAGTGATCAAAAGGGTCGTGGTCAATAGGCAGGCACGAAAACAGAAAAATAGCTCTCTCATTGGACAAGATTACATATTGACTGAGGCTTGGATACAATATGTGACAATTAAAATGTATCTGGGTATTACATTTTAGTCATTTAGCAGACGCTCTTATCCAGAGCGACTTACAGTAGTGAATGCATACATTTCATACATTTTTTTTCTCCGTACTGGTCCCCCGTGGGAATCGAACCAACAACCCTGGCGTTGCAAACACCATGCTCTACCAACTGAGCCACACAGGACCACGTGTATCAGAGGAGGCTGGTGGGAGGAGCTATAAGAAGACGGGCTCATTGTAATGGCTGGAATGGAATTAATGGAACGCAGTGGTGTAAAGTACTTAAGTAAAAATACTTTAAAGTACTACTTAAGTCGTTTTTTTGGGGTATCTGTACTTTACTTTACTATTAATATTTTTGACTACTTTTACTTTTACTTCACTACATTCCTAAAGAAAATTATGTACTTTTTACTCCATACATTTTCCCTGATACCAAAAAATACTCGTTACACTTTGAACGCCTCGCAGGACAGGAAAAGGGTCTAATTCACACACTTATCAACAGAACATCCCTGATCATTGCTACTGCCTCTGATCTGGAGGACTCACTAAACACATGCTTCATTTGTAAATTAGGTCTGAGATTTGGAGCGTGCCCCTGGCTATCTGTAAATAAATAAAAACTAGAAAATGTGGCCGTCTCCTTTGCTTAATATAAGGAATTTGAAATGATTTATACTTCTACTTTTACTTTTGATACTTAAGTACATTTTAGCAATTACATTTACTTTTGATACTAAAGTATATTTAAAACCAAATACTTTAAGACTTTTACTCAAGTAGTTTTTTACCTGGTGACTTTCTCTTTTACTTGAGTAATTTTCTATTAAGGTATCTTTACTTTTACTCAATTATGACAATTGGGTACTTTTTCCACCAATGATGGAACGGAGTAAAACATGTGGTTTCCAAATGTTTGATGTGTTTCAAACCGCTCCAAATGTTCAATTTCCAGCCATTACAATGAGCCCATCCTCCTATATCACCTCTGCTGGTTATTTCCAGGTGCTGTGTGAGGACTCAACATTCTCTTTTTAAACAAATTCAACAAACAAACCTGCTAGTAGCCCTAACAAGACTTTAAACGTGTTTAGCTCTACACTTTTCTAAGTATACCACAGTTGATCAAATGAACAGTTAATAACTAATAATGAGACTAATAGCCAGCTATGTGTCTGGGTCTTCAAGAGAGTGTAATCTAGCCTCACTTAATATTCAGACCTCGACTCATTTGTTTTGCTTGAGAGGGTACTTAATTACCATTAGCAGTAAGGGGGACTATTTCTCCTGTTGACAAAGCTCCACAATGTTCCACTCGGGGGCAGACTGCTAGGAACATAGTTGTGGAGTTCCGGAAAATGCTGCAGTTGGTAATATTATTTTCACATGAAGATGATTCATCATTTTACCAATCCAATTTTCTATATTGAACTTCCGATTTCATATGAGATCTTTAGAGAGCAACATGAGAACTTTAGAGAGCAATATGAAGATATGACTGGCGTCGAGAGTGATGGGTCTTTATTTCTATTCAACATTTAGCTTTATCAAATTAAGTTTTTCGGTTTGAATATCATTTATTTGAGTATTAAACATACTATGTCTATGTTCTATCAAACCTGAAAATATGTTTTTCTCTCTCAATAAGCCATACAGAAGGATTGAATCTTTTCAAGACCTTAAAAAGCAGTTAACCTTTAGGATCTCGTAGAAACTCTCCCTTTTTGACTTTGTGTCAGCTGCAAAAGCATCTCAAACTCCATGTCTTTTCTTCTCCCCAGGAGCTCCACTCCTCTGCTCTCTCCCTAGAGTTGTCAGCTCCAGGCTGCAGCCGGGGAGCTTTGGGGGAAAGTGAAGCTAATATATGCAGACTTGAGTCGCTGAGAAGGACATCACCTGCCTGGCAGCCCTGAACTCCACACCTCCCGGCACTAAGTGCTTGAGACAGCCCATCCAGAGATGAAGTGTGTGTGTGTGTGTGTGTGTGTGTGTGTGTGTGTGTGTGTGTGTGTGTGTGTGTGTGTGTGTGTGTGTGTGTGTGTGTGTGTGTGTGTGTGTGTGCGTGCGCGCTTGTGTGTGTGTGTGCTCGCTTGTGTGTGTGCGTGTGTGTGTGGAAAGAACTGGAAGAATTCCAAAGCTCTAGCTTTTCCGTAGTCTTTCATCTCAGAAGTTATTGAGTTTCTGATACTACTATAAGTTGGCCTTTTTAAGCTGCTGCATTGGATGCAAGATTTCTTTTACAGGATATGTATTACATATATGAGGCTACGCAATGGTTATTCTCTTGAAACGACAATCAAGGCCTCTCAACCATGCCAACTTCTCAATCTTACATTTCAGGCTGGCTTTCAGTAAAGCAAGAGTATTTAATTGAAACAATGACCAAGTGTCACCTCGCCTCTGTTTTGGTCAAATGCTAAGGGAGGGGTTTTCTATGGTTTGTTGTGCCTCTCACTCTTTGTATTGACAAACAGATTTATTGTAGAATCCTCCCCATTGGCTGGTCTCCTTGGAGACTGAGTTGGCCCAGGTCTGCAAACCTGGACCTGATTGCCTGGCTAACACCTAACTCTCCAAGTCCTCCTGACTTCAGAGTCTGGAATGGCTCTTTGATGTTGTCGGCACAATCCATTGTTAATGAAGGGGGCTGTGCTTTTACTGGTTGGCTCTCCTCTGTGTCTTTCTCATTCAAACACCCACACGCACAGCCACTCACATCCCCCAGTGCTGCCCACGTCCATTACAACGAGAGGTCTCAACTCCAGAGGAAAAAAATACATTTGAGAAAACCAATCAAACCCTTTGCACAATTTCTGAGCAAATATTGCATTAACAAACAACCTCCTTTCCAGACCAGTGCGGTCATAGCTCTCCCTGTTGCTACAGTATTAGTCACGTGGGTCACGTCAGCCAGGCTATTAACAAGCTACCAAACAAATGAAAAAGGAGCTTTCAGGTTTCAGCTTTGGCCTATTGCTGGAGGGAGAACACCACTGCCGTACTGCTGCTGGCACCACCACTACCACCACCATCTGGACCACGTCACACCCAGCCACTGATGGCCTACAGCCAGAGGGGGACCAAACATGTGAGTTTGGTTGAATACTTCTGTTCAGACGGTTTCCCTGCTCATGCATGTTATCCTCTCCCCCTCTATTGTCTGGTTGGACCAGACCATGGGCTGGGTGCCACAGACGCCTGATGACAACGGACAACAAGGAACGACTGCCGAACGACTACTGACAAACGAACAAACAAACGTACCAACGGCAGATGGTACGGCCATTTAGCGGCGGCCATTTTGACGACCCTCCAACAGCATGTTCATTATTCACTTGGACTGAGTTTGTTGTGTGTGTGAGTGCGCGTGTGAACGGTGTTTCTTTTTACATGTACTCCCTTAAAAACCTTTACAACCTAGTCTGTGTGGTGGCCTGGGATTTAAAAAACCTATACTTGATATTTAAATGTACAGTCGGAAGTTTACATACACTTATGTTGGAGACATTACAACTCGTTTTTCAACCACTCCACAAATTTCTTGTTAACAAACTATAGTTTTGGCAAGTCGGTTAGGACATCTACTTTGTGCATGACACAAGTAATTTTTCCAACAATTGTTTACAGACATTATAATTCACTGTATCATAATTCCAGTGGGTCAGACGTTTGCATACACTAAGTTGACTGTGCCTTTAAACAGCTTGGAAAATTCCAGAAAATGATGTCATGGCTTTAGATGCTTCTGATAGGCTAATTGACATCATTTGAGTCAATTGGAGGCGTACCTGTGGATGTATTTCAAGGCCTACCTTCAAACTCAGTGCTTCTTTACTTGACATGGGAAAATCTAAAGAAATCAGCCAAGACCTCAGAAAAACAATTGTAGACCTGCACAAGTCTGGTTCATCCTTGGGAGCAATTTCCAAACGCCTGAAGGTACAATGTTCATCTGTACAAATAATAGTACACAAGTATAAACACCATGGGACCACGCAGCCGTCATACTGCTCAGGAAGGAGACGCATTCTGTCTCCTAGAGATGAACGTACTTTGGTGCGAAAAGTGCAAATCAATCCCAGAACAACAGCAACGGACCTTGTGAAGATGCTGGAGGAAATAGGTACAAAAGTATCTATTTCGACAGTAAAACGAGTCCTATATCGACATGACCTGAAAGGCCGCTCAGCAAGGAAGAAGCCACTGCTCCAAAACCGCCATAAAAAAGCCAGAGTACGGTTTGCAACTGCACATGGGGACAACGATCATACTTTTTGGAGACATGTCCTCTGGTCTGATGAAACAAAAATAGAACTGTTTGGCCATAATGACCATCGTTATGATTGGAGGAAAAAGGGGGATGTTTGCAAGCCAAAGAACACAATCCCAACCGTGACGCATGGGGGTGGAAGCATCATGCTGTAGGGGTGCTTTGCTGCAGGAGGGACTGGTGCACTTCACAAAATAGATGGCATCATGAGGGTGGAAAATTATGTGGATATATTGAAGCAGCATCTCAAGACATCAGTCAGGAAGTTAAAGCTTGGTCGCAAATGGGTCTTCCAAATGGACAATAACCCCAAGCATACTTCCAAAGTTGTGGCAAAATGTCTTAAGGACAACAAAGTCAAGGTATTGGAGTGGCCATCACAAAGCCCTGACCTCAATCCTATAGGAAATTTGTGGGCAGAACTGAAAAAGCATGTGCGAGCAAGGAGGCCTACAAACCTGACTCAGTTACACCAGCTCTGTCAGGAGGAATGGGCCAAAATTCACCAAATTTACAGTGAGACGCTTGTGGAAGGCTACCCGAAACATTTGACCCAAGTTAAACACTTTAAAGGCATTGCTACCAAATACTAATTGAGTGTATATAAACTGCTGACCCGCTGGGATTGTGATGAAATAAATAAAATCTGAAATAAATCATTCTCTCTACTATTATTCTGACATTTCACATTCTTAAATTGAATTGGTGATCCTAACTGAACTGAGAAAGGGAATTTTTACTAGGATTAACTGTCAGGAATTGTGAACTTCCGATTTCAACTGTACATTGTTTTCAATCATTGAAGTAAAACAAGCTTATATTTTGGGTTCTGATGGGGTACGACAGTGTAACTATGTTCATGAGGCATTTCTGTTGTATTCTTCAAGAATCAATGTTATATCATTAATTTATCATTCCAAAAATGGATTTAGCAAGTATGGATTCTAGCATTCAATCAAGTTGAGGCATTGGTCACAATAAATTGACCGCTTTCTCAAAGACAGGTTGTCAGTATGTGTAGGCAAAAATGTGTCTGGCTATATGCTAGACTCTTTGCAAAGTAATGTAAATAGTAAGTGCTTTCTGGGGGACTTTGCAGTTCTATGACATCTGTTGATATTCCAAAAAGAGAATTGGCAGTTTATCTTGAAAATGCCATCTTTCCATTGTAGTTACTTTTTCACCACTCTTGTTTACCTCATCTTCCATTTTAATGCCGCTAGAACAAAATATATTTTAGCTCCTTCTCGCCTAGAGATCTCAACACCTTCATGAATATTAAAGTGTGCTTCGAGCTTCAGAGTCTTGGAGAAACCAAATAACCAAAGCTTTACTGCACATGGTAACAGCTTAAATGTGGGCAAAGCCGTTTGCATGCTCAATCGTTCCCAGTGTTTTCAGGCTGTTTTGGGAAGCTGCTGCTATCCTTTACACGATCTGCAGGGATTTAGCTCCGGAGGTGTTTAAGTCCATGGGCTTCTATTTCTCTGATGGCTGAGGCTTTTTAGCATGTAAATAACATGGTTATTTATTTACAATAGGGAGGCTATTTTGTGAGTCATAATGTAGGGAGTGGGAAATGTAGATTTGCATAGGTAAGGACGAAGGGATTTACACTTTGAGGATAGTTTCTCTCGGGGTCAGCAATAGACTGTACAACGCAATGGAATAGAAACAGGGGTAAATGTGTCGAGGCCTGCTTTGTCTTTTAGAACCTAGGAAAGTGTCAGTACATTGTTTTGACGGCACTAAAATAGCACTTGTAACAATGAATTGGGATCATTACTCCTGATTCGAATAATTTCCCAGCATTTACCTTTGTCAGTTGTAGCGATATAATTCCTTTAGCCAACTACAACAAAAGTTGTGACATTCTGCAGTTTTGATTATAGGGCTCCATCGCTATGTAGTCTTAAATGCGCTACATGCAAAAATATGTAGGCTGTGTCACCTGCTGCATTGCTGTCTTGGCTACGGTGATGCATTTGCCAACACAACCTAAATAATGTTATATTGTAACACGAGTTCTCAACAGAAGAAATACATGTTTTTTCACACCCCAACAGTCCCATCAATTTCCAGTCAGGCGTTTCTCTGGCCAGCCCTTTCCTCTCTCTCCACCTGTCATCCGGCTGACCGTCCAGGAAAATGTATATGATTGTAAAATCTCTCCACCATTTCCTGGTTCACTGACTACGGCTTCCTGCTCCAGTAAATCTTTCGCTGTTCATTTCCAGAGCAATTCCAACCCGCTACATCGGAGAGCGGAGATGTCAAGAAGCCATCCAGCAGCTGGAGGTTCTGAACATTAACTTGCTCTAACATTCACTGCCTTCCTCCCAGGGGCTAATGTGGCTTGACAGAGTAATGAAATGAATATGGATGCAGGTATGGAGAGAGGCCATTGGCTGTGATGAATGCACCGCACATGACACGCATCAGGCATGATGTCTCTGGCTGTTCGGGGAACATTATGCAATCACAATTGGCATTCCATCACATCAACAGCATTGGGGAGACATGCATGGTCTTGTTTGTCCATATTTGAATAGTCAAACACTTTAGGCTCTATTGAAGCCTTGCCGCAGATCATCCCTTGGGCAGTGTATCCCTATCCATTTGGCAGATGGATGGATGGATAACTGTCATCAGACACAGACTCTCACAAAATTTGACAAGCAGAAGACAGATGCACTAATACAGGAGGTGCATTACAGTGGTAGCTGTCTATGAAGGTCCATGGTAGGCTGCACCACAAGGAAAGAAGTTGTTTCTACACTGCTGTGCTTGATTACGGCACCTAATCTACACTTTGCAATCAATTAAGCTTCGTAAGCACCCATTTAAAATCTCTTCTCTGTGGATTGTCTGTGTAGGGTAGTCTATGGGGAACTCGACCAGCACTTAAAGGTCTATTCGCGCTATTAACACATGCGGTGTTAACACGCCATTATTAGAGTAAGCATTTTGCACAGGAGGTGATGCAATCTTCATTCGCATCCCCGCTTTTAGCAGCCTTTGGCATTTCCACACAGTGGGCGCTGATTGCAGCAAACTGCTTTTTAATCTACAACCACTTTTAATCAGGGTCTCTCACCCTTCTCTCTTTCTCCCTTCTGCTTCTGTCTTTTCTTCAACCTCCCTCTAGTCAACTGCTTCAGTGACACTTCATGGCAAACGTGGCAGTTGACAAAAATATCTGCTTCACATTGTGTGCAGCATCGGGGAGGGAGGAGGGGGGTGGGCTATTTTATAATAAGAGGAAAACATCAGCTCATCCTCCATCTTATACTTGCTGTTTGATCTTCCAGGACTGCCTCAGTCTTTCACATGAATTTCTCTGCAATACTCAACACTTCAATTCACAATAATGTGGTTCAACCAAGGGAATGTATACCTTACAACGTACTCTCCCTTGTTCACCCCCTGTTCACCCCCGATTCATCCCCCTGTTCACCCCCCGGTTCATCCCCCTGTTCACCCCCCGGTTCATCCCCCGGTTCACCCCCCTGTTCATCCCCCTGTTCACCCCCGATTCATCCCCCTGTTCACCCCCCGATTCATCCCCTGTTCACCCCCGGTTCATCCCCCTGTTCACCCCCCTGTTCACCCCCGATTCATCCCCCTGTTCTCCCCCCGGTTAATCCCCCTGTTCATCCCCCTGTTCACCCCCCGGTTAATCCCCCTGTTCACCCCCGATTCACCCCCCGATTCATCCCCCTGTTCAACCCCCGGTTCATCCCCCTGTTCACCCCCCGGTTAATCCTCCTGTTCATCCCCCTGTTAATTTACCCCATCGTCCCTTTGATCCAGAATAGGCCTCATTCCAAGAATGCAAAGTGAAACGCACACAGATATGTGTAACAACATTCAATACCTTCAGTACCTTCACAGTATGCACATAGAAATTCAAGAGATGGATGTTATTCAAATAGCTTTGAGAAGCAGACCCTCTCAAAAAGAGGTGTAGTGGAATAATGAGGGGAGAAATGAGGGGATCAGAGAGAGATTGTATATACAGTGCCTTTGGAAAGTACTCAGACCCTTTGACATTTTCCACATTTTGTTACGTTACAGCCTTATTCTAAAATTGATTACATTTAAAACATCCTCAGCAATCTACACAAAATACCCCATAATGACAAACTGAAAACTATGAGAGCTCAGGTGCATCGTGTTTCCATTGATCATCCTTGAGATGTTTCTACAACTTAATTGGAGTCCACCTGTGGTAAATTTAATTGACTGGACATGATTTTGAAAGGCACACACCTGTCTATCTAAGGTCCCACAGTTGACCGTGCATGTCAGAACAAAAACCAAGCCATGAGGTCGAAGGAATTGTCCGTAGATCTCCAAGACAGGATTCTGTCGAGGCACCGATCTGGGGACAGGTACCAAAACATTTCTGCAGCATTGAAGGTCCCCAAGAACACAGTGACCTCCACCATTCTTAAATGGAAGAAGTTTGGAACCACCAACACTCTTCCTGCAGCTGGCCGCCCGGCCAAACTGAGCAATCGGGAGAGAAGGGCCTTAGTCAGGGAGGTGACCAAGAACCCGAAGGTCACTCTGACAGAGCTCCAGAGTTCTTCTGTGGAGATGGGAGAACCTTCAAGAAGGACAACCATCTTTGCAGCACTCCACCAATCAGGTCTTTATGGTAGAGTGGCCAGACGGAGGCCATTCCTCAATAAAAGGCACGACAGCACAACAGGAGTTTGCCAAAAGGCACCTAAACACTTTCAGAGAAACAAGATTATCTGGTCTGATGAAACCAAGATTGAACTCTTTAGCCTGAATGACAACTGTCACTTCTGGACACTTGGCACCATCTCTACGGTGAAAGATGTTTATCAGTGTCAGGGACTGGGAGACTAGTCAGGATCGAGGCAAAGATGAACGGAGCAAAGTACAGAGATCCTTTATGAAAACCTGCTCCAGAGTGCTCAGGACCTCAGACTGGGGTGAAGGTTCACCTTCCAACAGGACAACGACCCTAAGCACACAGCAAAGACAATGCAGGAGTGGCTTCGGGAACAGTCTCTGAATGTCCTTGAGTGGCCAGCCAGAGCCCGGACTTGAACTCGATCAAACATCTCTGGAGGGATTGTGCAGCAACGCTCCCCATTCAACCTGACAGAGCTTGAGGATCTGCAGACAGGAATGGGAGAAACTCCCCAAATACCGGTATGCCAAGCTTGTAGCGTCATACCCAAGAAGACTCAAGACTGTAATCGCTGCCTAAGGTGCTTCAACAAAGTACTGAGTAAAGGTTCTGAACACTTATGTAAATGTGATATTTCCGTTTTTTTATGTTAATATGTACGTTTGCTGAAAATTCTAAAAACCTGTTTTTGCTTTGTCATTATGGGGTATTGTGTGTAGCTTGACGAAGAAAAAAACTATTTAATCAATTTTAACGTAACAAAAAGTGGAAAGATCAATGGTCTGAAAATTGTCTGAATGCACTGGATGCGCCCATGGCCACCTGAAAGTGCTTCCGTTCCTATACTGAAAGCTAATGGGATTTAAATACAAAGTAGAATCATGCATTTGTTCCTGGAGTTCCATGTCCGTTCTCTAGCATCCACAATGGGAGATCCAACACAGTGTTCCTAAGTATGAATGCAGTATGAATTTAGAGCCAATCAATTTGGATTGTTTTCTACAACTTGCTGGATTGTTAACCATAGTGAGTTATAGGCCCCCATCCTTCCGCGTCATATATGCAGTTGCGCGGTTGACACACACACACACACACACACACACACACACACACACACACACACACACACACACACAGAGAGACACACAAAAACACACACACACACACACACCAGGGTTAGTTCTAATTCATGTCACTCAGTTCAGGAAGTGATTAGAACAAAAAATTCAAAAAGGTTTGAAATAAATAGCTTCTCCTTTTCAGTATTGAGAAATCATTGAAAGTTAATGCAATATTTTCAATTCTCGAATTTGAGTTTATTTCCTAAATTAACTTGACCCCAACTCTGATACGCACGCATGCGCACACACACAAACAAATATCATCCCTCTCCTAAAATCCCTTCAAAATAACAGAAAGTTGGCCACCCTTGGATAGAAGATAGGTTAAGAGAGGAGTTAAGAGAGGAGTCTTTAAAGTGCTGTCAGCCAAATCCTCAAGCACACAGGCTCTGTTCCGTTGGCTCAGCTTCAGTCTTCCAACAGATGGGTTTTTATTACACTGTTTCATGTTCGACAGTGCCAGCCTGGCCCAATGAACTGGCATCCTCTCCAACACCCCTAGCCAACCCCCTAGGGGATTCATGTGTCTTTTGAAAAACAAGGGCCTGGTGTGATGTGCCAAGCTGTAAAAATCATCACTGGAGAGGAAATGAGTACCGTAAGTATGGCCCAGCTTTCTAAAAAACAATCCTAAAAAAGGGACAACTGTGTACAGAGGCCAAAGTCTGAAAATCAAACTTGTTTTTTTCCCCCCAGGTCAAACTTGACTGATTGCTAATTAGGTGAAGTGACTATGATAATGAAAGTGAAAAATGCTATATGAAGGTCAATCTCTTTTCAAGCACACATGGCTGCCAACTCCAATGCTTTATTAGGCATTGAGTAGTTATTTAATTAAACAAATTCTTCATTGTGTGTGCTCTACTCTTTTGTGAATTATGACCTATATGTTTTGTTGTGCTGGCAGACCAATGTCTCTCTATTTTACCGTGTTGAAGACTTCCTCAAAAATCTCTATTTGATCACACGTGTCATATAATGTAGGATTGCTTTATAGGATTTTCTCTAGCTTGTATTTCCATTATGTACAGTAAAACAGCAAATGATGAAGCCTGGCTGTGGCAAAGGTAATCAATCCAGTGTCTTCTGTCAGCTGTATGTGGGCAGGCATAATGAACACAACCATGGCTGAGGGCAGAAACAGATGATACAGAGACGTGAGACGCCATTCGCACAGAGAGTCTTTGCTGTCCACCCACTCAAAGTCCTACTCTCTGATTCTATAGCGCTTAGATAGACACATTTTGTACACATAGGAGGGAGGGGTGATTTGTAATTGGACACAGTTCCTTTTCCTTGGATGGCTGTGTGATCCCATGCAGATCCACTCTGTTATAGATGTGATCCCATATAGCTCCTCTCTATTATAGAGTTGGCAGCTGTAGCACCACAAGGGACAGTTTGTCCACATCTGGCTGCCGTCCCTGACAGGAACATGGAACTTGGCATGTCTGAGAGCCAGTAATTGCTCTTCCAGAGGTTCTGTGGGACAAAGCGCTTTCTCTTCAGGACGAAAGTAGCAGGTTGCTGATACCATTACACGGGAAAGGCCACAGGTTAATTTATATTGAAATCTCCATCGCTAACTATAACATTTTCCGCCAAGATAGAACTGCCACAGGGGGCGGTGTTGCAATCTACTGCAAAGATAGCCTGCAGAGTTCTGTATTACTGTCCAAGTCTGTACCCAAACAATTCGAGCTTCTACTTCTAAAAATGCACCTTTCCTGAAACAAGTCTCTCACCATTACTGCTTGCTATAGACCACCCTCTGCCCCCAGCTGTGCCCTCGATACCATATGTGAATTGCTTGCCCTCCCTTCTATCTTCTGAGCTCGTGCTACTAGGTGACCAAAACTGGGACATGCTTAACACCCCGGCCATCCTACAATCTAAGCTTGATGCCCTCAATCTCACACAAATGATCAATGAACCTACCCTCATAGATGTCATCCTAACTCGCCCTCCAAATACATCTCTTCTGTTTTCAATCAAGATCTCAGCGATCACTGCCTCATTGCCTGCATCCGTAATGGGCCTGCGACCAAACGACCACCTCTCATCACTGTCAAACGCTCCCTAAAACACTTCTGCGAGCAGGCCTTTCTAATCGACCTGGCCGGGGTATCCTGGAATGACATTGACCTCATCCCGTAAGTAGATGATGCCTGGCTATTCTTTAAAAGTGACTTCCTCACCATCTTAAATAAGCATGCCCCATTCAAAAAATGTAGAACTAGGAATAGATATAGTCCTTGGTTCACACCAGACCTGTCTGCCCTTGACCAGCACAAAAACATCCTGTGGCGTTCTGCATAAGCATCGAACTGCCCCCGTGATATGTAACTTTTCAGGGGATTTAGGAACAAATATACACAGGCAGTTAGGAAAGCTAAGGCTAGCTTTTTCAAATAGAAATTTGCATCCTGTAGTACTAACTCAAAAACGTTCTGGGAAACTGTAAAGTCCATGGAGATAAGAGTACCTCCTCCCAGCTGCCCACTGCTCTGAGGTTAGGAAACATTGTTACCACCGATAAATCCACTATAATTGAGAATTTCAATAAGCATTTCTCTACGGCTGGCCATGCTTCCCACCTGGCTACCCCTACCCCAGTCAACTGCCCGGCACCCTACACAGCAATCCGCCAAAGCCCCCACCATTTCTCCTTCACCCAAATCCAGATAGCTGATGTTCTGAAAGAGCTGCAAAATCTGGACCCCTACAAATCAGCTGGGCTAGACAATCTGGACCCTCTCTTTCTAAAATTATCTGCTGAAATTGTTGCAACCCCTATTACTAGCCTGTTCAACCTCTCTTTCATATCGTCTGAGATTCCCAAAGATTGGAAAGCTGCCGCGGTCATTCCCATCTTCAAAGGGGGTGACACTCTAGACCCAAACTGCTACAGACCTATATCTATCCTACCCTGTCTTTCTAAGGTCGTCGAAAGCCAAGTTAACAGACAGATTACCGACCATTTCGAATCCAACTGTACTTTCTCCGCTATGCAATCTGGTTTCAGAGCTGGTCATGGGTGCACCTCAGCCACGCTCAAGGTCCTAAACAACATCATAACCGCCATCGATAAGAGACAGTACTGTGCAGCCGTATTCATCGACCTGGCCAAGGCTTTCGACTCTGTCAATCACCACCTTCTTATTGGCAGACTCGACAGCCTTGGTTTCTCAAATGATTGCCTTGCCTGGTTTACTAACTACTTCTCTGATAGTGTTCAGTGTGTCAAATCGGAGGGCCTGTTGTCCGGACCTCTGGCAGTCTCTATGGGGGTGCCACAGGGTTCAATTCTCGGGCCGACTCTCTTCTCTGTATGCATCAATGATGTTGCTCTTCCTGCTGGTGATTCTCTGATCCACCTCTACGCAGACAACACCATTCTGTATACATCTGGCCCCTCTTTGGATACTGTGTTAACTAACCTCCAGACGAGCTTCAATGCCATACAACTCTCCTTCCGTGGCCTCCAACTGCTCTTAAACGCAAGTAAAACTATATGCATGCTATTCAATTGATCACTACCCGCACCTGCTCGCTCGTCCAGCATCACTACTCTGGACGGCTCTGACTGAGAATACGTGGACAACTACAAATACCTAGGTGCCTGGTTAGACTGTAAACTCTCCTTCCAGACTCACATTAAGCATCTCCAATCCAAAATTAAATCTAGAATCCGCTTCCTATATCGCAACAAAGCATCCTTCACTCATGTTGCCAAACATACCCTCGTAAAACTGACCATCCTACCGATCCTCGACTTCGGTAATCTATCATCTATAAAATAGCTTCAAACACTCTACTCAACAAATTGGATGCATTCTATCACAGTGCCATCCGTTTTGTCACCAAAGCCCCATATACTACCCACCATTGCGACCTGTACGCTCTCGTTGGTTGGCCCTCGCTTCATACTCGTCGCCAAACCCACTGGCTACAGGTTATCTACAAGTCTCTGCTAGGTAAAGCCCCGCCTTATCTCAGCTCACTGGTCACCATAGCAGCACCCACTCATAGCACGCGCTCCAGCAGGTGTATCTCACTGGTCACCCCCAAAGCCAATTCCTCCTTTGGTCTTCTTTCTTTCCAGTTCTCTGCTGCCAATGACTGGAACGAACTGCAAAAAGCTCTGAAGCTGGAGACTCATATCTCCCCCACTAGCTTTAAGCACCAGCTGCCAGAGCAGCTCAAAGATCACTGTACCTGTACATAGCCCATCTGTAAACAGCCCATCTATCTACCTACCTCATCCCCATACTGTACTTATTTATTTATCTTGCTCCTTTGCACCCCAGTATCCCTACTTGCACATTCATCTTCTGCACATCTACCATTCCAGTGTTTAACTGTTGGGGCTAGGGGGCAGTATTGACAATTTCGGAAAAAAATATGTGCCCATATTAAACTGCCTCCTACTCAAACTCAGAAGCTAGGATATGCATGTTATTAGTATTTGGATAGAAAACCCTCTGAAGTTTCTAAAACCGTTTGAATGGTGTCTGTGAGTATAACAGAACTCATATGGCAAGCAAAAACCTGAGAGAAATCCAACCAGGAAGTGGAAATCTGGATGAATGGGCTCCTTCAAGTTGTTTCCTACTGAATTCACTGTGACATAGTAATAATTGTGCACTTCCTACGGCTTCCACTAGATGTCGACAGTCTTTACAAAGTTGTTTGAAGCTTCTACGATGAACAGAGACCGAATGACAAGGAGGGGAAGTTGTTGAGGCAGGGGGTGACATCACTTCTTGGGGCGCGTTCACGAGCGAGGATCCTCCCATTCCAAAACCTTTTTCAAGACACAGGAACCGTCCGGTTGAAATATTATTGAATCTTCACGTTCTGAAGGCCCTAAAGATTGATGTTTTACAACATTCGACATGTTTGAACGAATGTAAATTCAACTTTTTTTTACTTTTCGTCGCGACATCGTCCGCACGCTTTCTACACTTGGAGTAGCTTACTGGACGCATGAACAACAAGGAGTTATTTGGACATAAATTATGGACTTTATTGAACAAAACAACATTTGTTGTGGACCTGGGATTCCTGGAAGTGCCTTCTGATGAAGATGATCAAAGGTAAGGGAATATTTCTAATGCAATGTATGATTTTAGATGTCCCCAAGATGGCGGCTATCTGTATAGCCTAGTGTATTTTTCTGAGCTCAGTGAAATCTTTCATAGCGTTTGCATAAAGGAGATTTTCATCTATAATTCTTTGAATGACAGTTTAATTTTGTATCAATGTTTATGGCAAGTATTTTTGTAAATTGTGGCGCTGATTCACCGGCAGTATTTGAGGGAAAATATTTTCTGAACATCACGCGCCGATGTAAAATGCTGTTTTTATATATAAATATGAACTTTATCGAACAAAAAATGCATGTATTGTGTAACATGATGTCCTAGGAGTGTCATTTGATGAAGATCGTCAAAGATTAGTGCTGCATTTAGCTGTGTTTTGGGTATTTGTGATGCATGCTAATTGCTTTGAAAATGGCTGTGTGATTATTTTTGGCAGGGTACTCTCCTAACATAATCTAATGTTTTGCTTTTGCTGTAAAGCCTTTTTGAAATCGGACAACATGGTTCGATTCAAGAGAGGTGCATCTATAAAATGGTGTAAAATAGTCATATGTTTGAGAAATTGAAGTTATAGCATTTATGAGGTATTTGTATTTCGCGCGACGCGATTCCACTGGCTGTTGACTAGGTGGGACGCAAACGTCCCACCTTGCCCAGGGAGGTTAATTGCTATATTGTAATTACTTCGCCACCATGGCCTATTTATTCAAATCAAATCAAATTTATTTATATAGCCCTTCGTACATCAGCTGAAATCTCAAAGTGCTGTACAGAAACCCAGCCTAAAACCCGAAACAGCAAGCAATGCATGTGAAAGAAGCATGGTGGCTAGGAAAAACTCCCTAGGAAAAACTCCCTAGAAAGGCCAAAAACCTAGGAAGAAACCTAGAGAGGAACCAGGCTATGAGGGGTGGCCAGTCCTCTTCTGGCTGTGCCGGGTGGATATTATAACAGAACATGGTCAAGATGTTAAAATGTTCATAAATGACCAGCATGGTCAAATAATAATAATCATAGTAGTTGTCGAGGGTGCAACAAGTACGTCCGGTGAACAGGTCAGGGTTCCGTAGCCGCAGGCAGAACAGTTGAAACTGGAGCAGCAGCATGGCCAGGTGGACTGGGGACAGCAAGGAGTCATCATGCCAGGTAGTCCTGAGGCATGGTCCTAAGGCTCAGGTCCTCCGAGAGAAAGAAAGAAAGAGAGAATTAAAGAGAGCATATTTAAATTCACACAGGACACCGGATAAGACAAGAGAAATACTCCAGATGTAACAGACTGACCCTAGCCCCCCGACACATAAACTACTGCAGCATAAATACTGGAGGCTGAGACAGGAGGGATCAGAAGACACTGTGGCCCCATCCGATGATACCCCCGGACGGGGCCAAACAGGCAGGATATAACCCCACCCACTTTGCCAAAGCACAGCCCCCACACCACTAGAGGGATGTCTACAACCACCAACTTACCGTCCTAAGACAAGGCCGAGTATAGCCCACAAAGATCTCCGCCATGGCACAACCCAAGGGGGGGGGGGGGGGTCGCCAACCCAGACAGGAAGACCACCTGCCTTAACTCCCTTATCTTACCTCATTTGCACTCACTGTATATAGACTTTTTGTTTTCTTTTGTTCTACTGTATTATTGACTGTATTTTTTGTTTATTCCATGTGTAACTCTGTGTTGTTGTATGTGTCGAATTGCTATGCTTTATCTTGGCCAGGTCGCAGTTGCAAATGAGAACTTCTTCTCAACTAGCCTACCTGGTTAAATAAACGTGAAAAAAATATATAATAAAAAAAAATATATATTGTAGCAGAAACTCTACCCAAAGAACAATACACAACCAGGAGTTATAAAATATGCCTTTTGATGTGTAGGTCTTGTGTGACATTCAATACAAAGCAACGTTTTAATAATAAGATACAGTGTACACTATATGGTATTTAGAAATGTATTTCTTTTTCTGAGGTAAAATGGAAGTTTTGTCAGCCAAAGAGGATAACGTGTGGGCTTGTGCATATGCTACATCAACACATTCTGAGGAAGCTAATGAAAGTCTTCATTATAATTTTCAAGACTGTGGGATTGCAATGGAGGAGAATTTAAGACATAGCAACAAAGAGGCCAAGAACACATTAAAATGTCTGGAGCTATTAGGCATAGTACTGGACTTGTTAAGTAGATACAAATGGTTGCACTTGTATCTGTGATAGGTAAAACTGATGGGACCAGACAACAAGAACGTATTCAGCGCTTCTTCATCATTAGACTGTGAAAGGGTTGACAAAACAAACCTAATTCAAAAGACAAAAATACATAGCAATGACATGTTGGTACTACATATACTGAGGACCGGAACGTTTTGTTATTCTTCCTGTGGGTTTGTCAATGCTCAACCACAGATAGAACCTTGGAAATGACATTGATTCAGTTGCTACTGTATTGTCATTAGCAAGGATTTGTGCAAGGAATTGTACGGAATTTAAACCCATAAGCGACCCCTACAAATAAATGCATTTATCAGACATATCTCATATTGTTATTTGAAAATACTTGGAATAGTTTTGAGCATTTTCTCTTAATCCAGAAGTCTGAGGATCAGTTTGCCTTCAAGGGACGCAGATCCCAGGAGTCTGAATCTGTATTGACAATGACGTCCATGCGAAGAAGAATTACTCTGACACTTGCCAGTTATTTATTTCTCAACAGGGACAGAGTTTCTCTCCATTTAGGTCACTGCTTTTATCTGCAGTTTTCTAGTGCTTAGCACTCTGTGTTTACACGCCCCGTCGCATCTGTTTACTACTGAGACCTCAGCGTTTCCATGCTAGAAAGAAACTGAGGCAAGAAGAAATGAGCAGAGTGGAGCGAGAGAGTTCCTCTGAAGGTATACAGGCTGAGTGGAGAGAGAGAGTTCCTCTGAAGGTATACAGGCGGAGTGGAGAGAGAGAGTTCCTCTGAAGGTATACAGGCAGAGTAGAGAGCGAGAGAGAGTTCCTCTGAAGGGATACAGGCAGAGTGGAGAGAGTTCCTTTGAAGGTATTTTGGCAGAGTGGAGAGAGAGTTCCTCTGAAGGTATACAGGCAGAGTGGAGAGAGTTCCTTTGAAGGTATATAGTCGGAGTGGAGAGAGAGAGTTCCTCTGAAGGTATACAGGTGGAGTGGAGAGAGAGAGAGAGAGAGAGAGAGAGAGAGATAGAGGGAGAGAGAGTTCCTCTGAAGGGATACAGCAGAAGTGTTCAGAGGTACCGGGAGCTGAGATGTGAGAAACTACACATACGTGAGTGGCATTTTAAGGCCATCCCAAATGATAGTGATACAGCCACGCTAAGATGATCCAGAGGTTGGAATACAGCATTTAGTTCCCTGTCAATCAGTCAACAATACATTTTATTAGTGGAATACAGACCTAACATTACCACTGTCAGTTGATATGAATTTATTTGAGTTGGGGGTTAATTACTTTTTAATTCCTACAGTTCAGGAAATTTACAGAATCTGATTAACAGATTAGAAAATGCTTATGCTTATTTTCAATGAGGGCTGCTTCAATTAAGCGACTCAACATTGGTCCATTTACTGTGATCGTGTAAATCATATCAATGATCACTGGGAACATATTTAATAATGTTGTTCAAGATTCCCCCACAAGGGATACCAGTAATAGATTGGCCAATCAGAAAGGATGAAGGATGTCAATATCCCTGGTACACAGAGACTGGCCTAATAGAGGACTGAACAACAGGCTCACTTGGGTGATTATGCCTTGAAGCGAGTTAGCATAAAGGACCACTAGCAGGAGCTCCCGCCAGGCGAGAAGTCAGAGATACAACGTCTCAGTATTTGCTCAGTAATTAAATAAAGCTATTTTCCAAACGCATGAGGGCTCAGATAAACAAGAGTCAGAGGTCTGGAAGGGATTAGGATGAATAGGAGAAAGGAATGTCTAAATCAACAGCTGAAATACATTAAGATGATATCAGTTTTGCTGAAATGTCCACAGCTTTTCAGAAAGCCATCCCAAATGAGAGGGATATAGGTCACAGAACTCGTCACATGCGTGGCTGAATATCACAATCTGCCCATGAGTATTCATATAAGCGCTAATGAACTACCATAACGTGTAATGATGATACCTGCATGCCTCATATCAGCATGGCCACGTATTGTCTATGTCTGCAAGCATTTAACAGGCTGGAAGACCTTCTACTGTATTAACATCCACTTCTTCGCTTTCCATGAAGTAAAAATATATTTTCTAAAAAGTTCAGCACTAGCTGATGTTCCCCATTTTATGTATGTATTGTAAAACTTCTGAATAAGGGAAAGACCTTGTCAGTTATACAACTGAATGCCTTCAACTGAACTGTGTCCTCCACATTTAACCCAAACCTCAATCAGAGGGGGCTGCCTTAATAAACATCTTTGGCACCTGAGGAACAGTGGGTTAACTGCCATGCTCAGGGGCAGAACAATAGATTTTGACCTTGTCAGTTTAGGGATTCAATCCAGCAACCTTTTGGTTACTAGCCCAACACTCTAACCACTAGACTACCCGCCGCCCCAATTATGGACTGCTCCAAATGTGCACAGCCATAAAAACGGCAGTGCTGTGACAACACCATTAGCACAGATGAGTGTCGGGAGTTAAAACACTCAGGTGATCAATCCCAAGGACCCGCTGCCCTGCAGACAGACAGATTAGCTTTAGCAGTGGTGCAGCTATAATGACCTATCTCGGGCGCTAATCCATTTGCACTCTACCTGGCACAGATATCATCTGGGCAGAGGAGCAGTCACAGGAATAGACACTGACCTTGTGACCCTGTGTTTGGGTTTAAATACAAGGTCGTGACCCTGACATGTTTCTACCAAATATTAAGTGGCCAGGTTTCATGTTTACAAACATATGTCACAATCCCTGGGTCAGCTTTGATTGTATACGTGTGCACAGACACACCTGCACACACAGTCATTATCGGCAATACTTTGAGGTTCAAGGATGATCACTAGATCAAAGGTTATTTAGTTGTTGGTTGTTGTGTCTGCGATAGCTGAGCAGCAACGTTCCCTCCAAAAAAAATTGCCACTGCGCAAATTTATGAAAATAACTTGAACTTTGTGAAAATTCTGTGCAACTTCCAGGGCACGTTTACTGTGAACACCACTTTAATTTACAGTTTTGACA
This sequence comes from Salmo trutta, assembly GCF_901001165.1. Lineage (NCBI taxonomy): Eukaryota > Metazoa > Chordata > Actinopteri > Salmoniformes > Salmonidae > Salmo > Salmo trutta. Next base: position 15,642,126 of record NC_042972.1, on the reverse strand, counting down.
GTGGTCAAGTAGGCCACTGTGGCTATTTGATCATAACGTAGGTCTAAAAGATTAGCCTACCATAAAAAAACAATGGAGAAAATACACCCCATAACATTTTAACATGGAAATATCTATTCTATCATTCAGCCTACATTACCCAGATAGCAGACATTTCCGGACCACTTACAGCACTGCTGGCTTTGCCCTGGCAGCGGCCAGTCCTATGTGGGCCAACAGTGGGACAAAAATGACAAATTATTCTGTATTCATTATGTTGGCTGACATGCAAGTAAGCATTTCATTGTAAGGTCTTACTCTAGTTCTTGCATATGACAATAAACGTCCTTGACTTGACAATGGATTGCAATTAACGGCGTTTTTTTGTGCTATATAAAGTTTAACCTATTGTAATGACCTGGCTAGATCATGAATGAACAATTGTCCAGACAGGTTTGAGTTTACAAATTCCCGGTTTATTAACCAAACTCAACACAGGCTACTGTTTGGCCATAGCACACGCCTAATAAATCAAGGATACCCGTATAAAACAGCCGTGACCATCTCGTTAAGACCAAACGTAAGAGAGAGGTCTTAAACTTGTGATGCTCCAACCACCCCCCATCTAGCTAACTTCATAAAATCGTCAAGTTAGCTATTTTTTCCTACCTGACCTTTATATAACTTAGCTAGCTAGCTATCAAAAATATATATGTGTGCTAGCTTGGCAAACATTAGCATGTATAGACAAGAAGGCAGAAAGAGTTTCTGCCACTTGCCCTTTTTAAAACTCTCTTAAGGATAGGACCCTTCTTTTCAATTTCCAGCTAAAATGACATACCCAACTCTAACTGCCTGTAGCTAAGAACCTGAAGCAAGGATATGCATATTCTTGATACTATTGTAAAGGAAACACTTTGAAGTTTGTGGAAATGTGAAATTAACTAAGGGGCATATAACACATTAGATCTGGTAAAAGATAAAACAAACAAAAATGTTTTTTGTTTTTTTGCATCATCTTTGAAATGCAAAAGAAAGGCCTTACAATGACCTAGAATGCTTGGTGTAATTTAGATGTCCACAAGAGGACAGCAGTGTGGGTGCAAAGTTTCAGACTGATACATTGAAGAATGACAGCGCTACATAATGTTTGTATCAAGTCTCCCAGGTGTTCCTCACGAGTTTGACTAAATGTACCCAAGTGGCTGAATTGGTCAATTGATACATTTCCAAGTACATAACTATAGAGAACATACAAAAATGCTATGGGAACAAAATATTTTAGTTTACACACTCCCAGGAATGTCATACATGATGGATCATTAGCTTCCCTACATAAAAGGTTACTAACCTTCACACCTCTAGATGGCCGGGCGGGATGGGTGTGGAGCCAGAGACAGCAGAGGGGTCAGACTGAAGAAGTCAGTTCCTACATTTGAATGGACTTGAATGTAGTTTGTTTCAAATTGGCTTCCCAGGTCATGATACTTTCTACCACTATTGAGGATAAAAAAATCAGTTAGAACTCAAGTTTACTATTACTTATTTTATTTAACCTCTATTTTAGCATAGGGTGAGCACTGCATCAATGCATCAAATACACAACACATACAGTTCAAGTCGGAAGTTTACATACACCTTAGCCAAATACATTTAAACTCAGTATGCCACAATTCCTGACATTTAATCCTAGTAAGAATTCCCTGTTTTAGGTCAGTTAGGATCACCACTTCATTTTAAGAATGTGAAATGTCAGAATAATAGTAGAGAGAATGATTTATTTCAGCTTTTATTTCTTTCATCACATTCCCAGTGGGTCAGAAGTTTACATCAAATCAAATCAAATCAGATGATATCTCAAAGTGCTGTACAGAAACCCAGCCAAAAACCCCAAACAGCAAGCAATGCAGGTGTAGAAGCACGGTGGTCAGGAAAAACTCCCTACATACACTCAATTAGTATTTGGTAGCATTGCCTTTAAATAATTTAACTTGGGTCAAACGTTTCGTGTAGCCTTCCACAAGCTTCCCACAATAAATTGGGTGAATTTTGGCCCATTCCTCCTGACAGAGCTGGAGCACGCTTTTTCAGTTCTGCCCACACATTTTCTATAGGTTGAGCTCAGGGCTTTGTGATGGCCACTCCAATACCTTGACTTTGTTGTCCTTAATGCTTGGGGTCTTTGTCCATTTCGAAGACCCATTTGCGACCAAGCTTTAACTTCCTGACTGATGTCTTGAGATGTTGCTTCAATATATCCACCTAATTTTCCTGCCTCATGATGCTATCTATTTTGGAAAAATTACTTGTGTCATGCACAAAGTAGATGTCCTAACCGACTTGCCAAAACTATAGTTTGTTAACAAGAAATTTGTGGAGTGGTTGAAAAACGAGTTTTAATGACTCCAGTACTAAATCCATGTGTATGTATAATATGTTATCATGTGTGTTTTCTATTTATATTTTACTGTTATTTAACTAGGCAAGTCAGTTAAGAACAAATTCTTATTTTCAATGACGGCCTAGGAACAGTGAGTTAACTGTCTTGTTCAGGGGCAGAACGAGATTTTTCCCTTGTCAGCTCTGGGTTTAGATCTTGCAACCTTTCGGTTACTAGTCTAACACTCTAACCCCTAGGCTACCTGCCGTGTGTGTGTATATGCATGTGTCTGTGCCAATGTTTGTGTTGCTTCACAGTCCCCGCTTTTCCATAAGGTGTTTTTTTTATCTGTTATTTAAATTGAATTTTACTGAATGCGTCAGTTACTTGATGTGGAATAGAGTTCTATGTAGTCATGGCTCTATGTAGTACTGTGTGCCTCCCATAGTCTGTTCTGGACTTAGGAACTGTGAAGAGACCTCTTGTGGCATATCTTGTGGGGTATGCATTGGTGTCCGAGCTGATTGCCTGTAGTTTAGACAGGCAGCTCGGTGCATTCAACATGTCAATACCTCTCATTGATAAAAGTAGTGATGAAGTCAATCTCTCCTCCACTTTCAGCCAGGAGAGATTGACATGCATATTACTAATATTAGCTCTCTGTGTACATCCAAGGGCCAGCCGTGCTGCCCTGTTCTGAGCCAATTGCAATTTTCCTAAGTCCTTTTTTGTGACACCTGACCACACGGCTGAACAGTAGTCAATGTGTGACAAAACCAGGGCCTGTAGGACCTGCCTTGTTGATAGTGTTGTTAAGAAGGCAGAGCATCACTTTATTATAGACAGACTTCTTACCATCTTAGCTTCTACTGCATTAATATGTTTTGACCATGACAGTTTACAATCTAGGGTTGCTCCAAGCAATTTATTCATCTCAACTTGCTCAATTTCCAGATTATTTATTAGAAGATTTAGTTGAGGTTTAGGGTTTCGTGAGTGTTTTCTTCCAAATACAACGCTTTTAGTTTTAGAAATATTTAGGGCTAACTTATTCCTTGCCACCCACTCTGAAACTAACTTCAGCTCTTTTTTGAGTGTTGCAGTCATTTCAGTCACTGTAGTAGCTGACGTGTATAGTGTTGAGTCATCCGCTTACATAGACACTCTGCCTTTACTCAAAGTCAGTGGCATGTCGTTAGTAAAAATGGACAAAAGCAAGGGGCCTAAACACCTACCCTGGGGAATTCCTGATTCTACCTGGACTATGTTTGAGAGGCTTCCATTGAAGTCTAACAAGACAGCCCCACAATCATTTTATCACCATTTTCTCTCAGCCAATCATCAGTCATTTGTGTAAGTGCTGTGCTTGTTTAGTGTCCTTCCCTATAAGCATTCTGAAATTCTGTTCTTTTACTGTGAAATAGCATTGTAGCTGGTCAAACACATTTTGTTTTAGAAGTTTACTAAGGGTTGGTAACAGGCTGGTCGGCTATTTGAGCCAGTAAAGGGGGCTTTACTATTCTTGGGTAGTGAAATTACTTTAGCTTCCCTCCAGGCCTGAGGGCACACGCTCTCTAGTAGGCTTAAATTGAAGATGTGGCAAATAGGAGTGCCAATATTGTCTGCTATAATCCTCAGTAATTTTCCATCCAGATTGTCAGACCTCGGTGGCTTGTCATTGTTGATAGACAACAATCATTTTTTCACCTCTTCCACAAAGATTTTACGAAATTCAAAAGTACATTTCTTATCTTTCATAATTTGGTCCGATATACATGGATGTGTAGTGTCAGCGTTTGCTGCTGTAATGTCATCCCTAAGTTTGCTTATCTTGCCAATGAAAAAGTAATGAAAGTACTTTGCAATATCAGTGGGCTTTGTGATGAATGAGCCATTTGATTCAATGAATTTTCCCAAAATGTAATTTAAGGTGCCCCAAAGCTTTTTACTATAATTTTTTATATAATTTATCTTTGTTTCATAGTGTTTATTTTTATTTCGTTTAGTCACATGATTTCTTAACATATGAATCACTACAAAACTTCTTGTATGACCTCTTATACACTATATGAGACCCAGCCTTTGGAACTTTGGTTATCCTAGATATGGCTATTATATTGTGATCACTACATCCTATGGATTCGGATACTGCTTTAAAGCAAATATCTGCAGCGTTAGTGAAGATGTGAGCAATAAATGTTGATGATTGCGCCATCAATAAATTGTCTGGGTGGTCATTTGATTAATTGTTCAGCAGTCTTATGGCTTGGGGGTGGAAGCTGTTAAGGAACCTTTTGGTCCTAGACTTGGCGCTCCGGTACCACTTTAGGTGTGGTAGCAGAGAGAACAGTCTATGACTTGGGTGACTGGAGTCTTTGACAATTTTTTGGGCTTTCCTCTGACACCATCTAGTATATAGGTCCTGGATGGCAGGATCTTGGCCCCAGTGATGTACTGGGCCGTACACACTACCCTCTGTAGCGCCTTACGGTCAGATGCCGAGCATGGTGCAGCTGTAGAACTTCTTGAGGATCTGGGGACCCATGCCAAATCAAGAGAACATTCCTGGTTTTCCTTACTGCCTCTGATCTGGCAGACTCACTAAACACAAATGCTTTGTTTCTAAATTTTGTCTGAGTGTTGGAGTGTGCCCGACAAAAAAATAAAAAAGAATAATAATATAAGGAGTTTGAAATGGTTTCTACTTTTACTTTTGATACTTAAGTATATGTAAAACCAAATACTTTTACACTTTTACTCAAGTATTTTACTAGGTGACTTTCACTTTTACTTGAGTAATTTTCTATTAAGGTATCCTAGTGGTTAGAGCGTTGGGCCAATAACCGGAAGGTTGCTGAATCGAATCCCAGAGCTGACAAGGTAAAAATCTGTCATTCTGCCCCTGAGCAAGGCAGTTAACCCAATGTTCCCTGGGCGTCGAAGACGTGGATGTTGATTAAGGCAGCCCCCCGCACCTCTCTGATTCAGAGGAGTTGTGTTAAATGTGGAAGACACATTTCAGTTGAATACATTCAGTTGGACAACTGCCTAGGTATCCCCCTTTCCCCCCCTTAACTTTTACTCAAGTATGACAATTGAATACTATTTCCACCACTGCATGCCCATTAATAATTGCATAACAGAAGGCTACAACAAAAATAAACTGAAATTATAGGCTATTTATTAAATCTGTTTGCCAGCTCCAGGTACTGTAAGCCACACAAGTGACACCAATTGAATTGTAATGACTCCAGTGATATCTTCATTTCAACATATTTATTGTACAAAATGGTAGCCTACAATGGCATGTAAATTAAATTTAAGGCCAACACAGACAAATGTATCAGTCTCCACATGTAATGTCAGTTTCATTTACATAAGAGAAATACGATGTTGGCCGCAGTGCAACTTAGAAATAGCCCAAAAACCAAAACATTTTCACCTGCCACATCGTTTTCCATGTAGCCAAATTTGGATAGAAAACTGTGGACATGGCAACCTTGCGGACAGGGTGGGTTTGGGTGGATACCTACTGTACAGATCCGAAGCCTCTGCTTTTATTAATTAAGATTTCATTTTAGAACATCCCCCATCCTCACATATTTGGGTTTCAATCATTTCAATATTTCCCACTAATCCTTCGATAATTAAACAACTTTGTTGAGGACTGTCCTTTTGTCTGTCTGTAGATATCAAGCCCTTTTCTGTTAGTGTCACTTTGTCTATTTCACACAGATGGGGGAGAGAAATCTATAAGCACTCAGGTGAGGAACCACACACTTGGCTTTGGATCATTTGAAATGATACTCGGACATAAATGACTGAATCTCTGCGCACACGTCCTGTGAAATCACTTTTAATTAGTTGCACAGCTAAGTTGTTTTCAGAGCCTTCTGGAAGACTTATCAGAAGTAACACATTTAAACTACATTCTGACATCATTACAATTTTAATTTAACTTTGTATTATTATGATTCACACACAATTTTGGATGGAAGAAAAATATTATATGCTTATTACCAGTAAAAAGCTGGTAATAAGCAAAGAAAGATATGGGGACAGAGAGGTAAAAGACAAATAAAGATTATGGGGACAGAGAGGTAAAAGACAAAGAAAGATTATGGGGACAGAGAGGTAAAAGACAAAGAAAGATTATGGGGACAGAGAGGTAAAAGGCAAAGAAAGATTATGGGGACAGAGAGGTAAAAGACAAATAAAGATGATGGGGACAGAGAGGTAAAAGACAAATAAAGATTATGGGGACAGAGAGGTAAAAGGCAAAGAAAGATTATGGGGACAGAGAGGTAAAAGACAAATAAAGATTATGGGGACAGAGAGGTAAAAGACAAAGAAAGATTATGGGGACAGAGAGGTAAAAGACAAATAAAGATTATGGGGACAGAGAGGTAAAAGACAAATAAAGATGATGGGGACAGAGAGGTAAAAAGCAAATAAAGATGATGGGGACAGAGAGGTAAAAAGCAAATAAAGATGATGGGGACAGAGAGGTAAAAAGCAAATAAAGATGATGGGGACAGAGAGGTAAAAAGCAAATAAAGATGATGGGGACAGAGAGGTAAAAAGCAAATAAAGATTATGGGGACAGAGAGGTAAAAGACAAATAAAGATGATGAGGACAGAGAGGTAAAAAGCAAATAAAGATGATGGGGACAGAGAGGTAAAAAGCAAATAAAGATGATGGGGACAGAGAGGTAAAAAGCAAATAAAGATGATGGGGACAGAGAGGTAAAAAGCAAAGAAAGATGATGGGGACAGAGAGGTAAAAAGCAAATAAAGATGATGGGGACAGAGAGGTAAAAAGAAAATAAAGATGATGGGGACAGAGAGGTAAAAAGCAAATAAAGATGATGGGGACAGAGAGGTAAAAAGCAAATAAAGATGATGGGGACAGAGAGGTAAAAAGCAAATAAAGATGATGGGACAGAGAGGTAAAAAGCAAAGAAAGATGATGGGGACAGAGAGGTAAAAGACAAATAAAGATTATGGGGACAGAGAGGTAAAAAGCAAATAAAGATGATGGGGACAGAGAGGTAAAAAGCAAAGAAAGGTAATGGGGACAGAGAGGTAAAAGACAAATAAAGATGATGGGGACAGAGAGGTAAAAAGCAAAGAAAGATGATGGGGACAGAGAGGTAAAAAGCAAAGAAAGATGATGGGGACAGAGAGGTAAAAAGCAAAGAAAGATGATGGGGACAGAGAGGTAAAAAGCAAATAAAGATGATGGGGACAGAGAGGTAAAAAGCAAATAAAGATGATGGGGACAGAGAGGTAAAAAGCAAATAAAGATGATGGGGACAGAGAGGTAAAAAGCAAATAAAGATTATGGGGACAGAGAGGTAAAAGACAAATAAAGATTATGGGGACAGAGAGGTAAAAGAGAAATAAAGATTATGGGGACAGAGAGGTAAAAAGCAAAGAAAGATGATGGGGACAGAAAAGTAAGGAACATGGGGAACATAGCAACAATGAAACTGTAGGAAAATTACCTCTGCTGCACTAAAACATCAATCTAACCAGAGCTGTGGATAGAGAGGGTAGAAAGAAAGAGAGAGACGGGGGGATGAAGCAAGAGAGAAATATAGCTGGAGAATAGAGACTGATGTGGAGAGGTGGTGAGAGAAAGAGGGGTTGAAACAGAGAAATGGACTGAGGGACAGTGCTAACTAATGGTACGAGGAGCATAAACATTCACCAACACATGAGATGGAGAGGAAATCGATTGAGCTTTAGGTCTGAGTAGGTGATGCATGCAAGCCAACTGGGGCAACCATGGTGAGCTGGAGAGAAACTCACATACGATGTGCTGCTGACAGAATATCCACAAGGAGAAGGTTGCCTTTACACATGCAAAGACCAAGCAGGGCTGAAAATGCTTTTCATTGGTTGTGTAGGTGAAAATACAAGCTTAATACCACAATTTAATCACTCAGCCAAAATTAAAAAACTGTACCATAAAAAATGGAATAAAAGTTGGTTGACAACACACCCTTGGCACCCCCCGATTGCACACCTATTCACCTATTCATTGTTCCTCCTCCCCTTCTGTGTCAGCCCAGCCAAGGTCAAATGGAGATATGGGGTAAAGCAAAGACCCTGCTGGGGCCTATTAAACAAAGTAAAGTGTCATAAATCCCACAGGGTGACATCATAGGAAAGGTGAAGCGGGATTGAGCTCCACAGAGCCTTCAGCAGCCAGCGATACTTTTTAAAGGCTTGCCTATAAAAAGTGCAGTCATGGCACTAAATGTCCACCCGGACCACATAACTCATTACCTTTTTGTCCTCCTATCGGAGCTCACCCTAGCGCAAACACTAAAAAATATAGATTTTTTATTTAACCCTTAAAGAAGAATGTGTGTCTGTGTGGCACGCCGCTTTGCAAGAGGGGATTTTAAAAAAAATGGCACAGTGATCCTTTACAGCCTTCAAAGGGAAACAAGTATTGTAAAAACATAGGGATGGATATGAAGCTATGCAGCCTTTAATGGTGGAGGAGCTGGATGGGGCTAGCAGTTTCACAGGGCAAACATTAATATTACAAAGCTGTCTCAGACCATTGATGTATCAATCAGAGAGAGAAATATATAGAGAGAGAGGAGGAAAGAAATGCAATCAGTCCCACTCAAGAGGACTTCATCATGCTCTTGAGATGAGCCAATCTAGTACTTTAAAAAGAGCCTGCTTTTATTAAATACTTTTTAAACTGACGTGATGTAATTAATGCATGTATAATAAATGAAAATGTACAGGTTCCCTGTTCCTATTTGATCATTGACAGAATTGTCAGAATATCTTATATTCCCTCATTTGTAAAGGAGAGGTATGCTCATCCTATACCAGAGAGGCTTTTGTGTAAAGGTTGTCACAGGTTAGAAAAGAAACAGATCTGTAGGCATCTCAGGCTGGACACACGGGGATTCTGGGTGAAATACACAATGACTTCTGTCGAGACTGTAGAGCACATCTCCATGTAGATATGCACAAAGCACAGTAGCCGTCAAAGGAACAATAGCCTGCAGATAGACTTACCCGAAAACAAACGGTGAGATAAGCTTCCAAGGGGAATGAAGACGTACTAGCTACAATCACAGTGGTTATGTAAACAAAATGATAACGTACATGCCGTTGACAACTGGGAGAATGGTAAAGTGACTGGCTGTAATTAAAATTGTAAGTTTGCAACGGTGTGACTCGGAATAAAATTCTGAGATGTTGTGAGGCCTTTAATCACATATTTGTTATGAGGAGCACATCCCTGCTCGGTCGTGATGAACCAAACGGATTAGGGATTTGAGAGAGCGCCGTGTGATGCCTCAATTGGAATGTGGTGCCTGTCTGCATACGAAACAACTATTTCTCCTCTGTAGGGCGGCTAGGATAAACTGTTTCATATATCAGCTTCAATCACTGTAGCGCTCTAAAGTCATTTCTGGGTAACGACTGAAAACATCAAAGGTTAGGTGAGTGGAAACCATGCAAATAATGAGGGTTTAGTATTTTTGAGAAAATGCCATGCAAGGAACATAGGCCACTCTTCCAATCCATAGTTTATCAAGAAATATGCAAATGTATGTATGCAATAAATAGGCTGATCCAAAATTCAGCCTGTGCTTTTAGATAGGCACACACAGCACATCACACACAGACACCTTGCAAAAAAAAACAGGCAGAACGGGATATTTGTATGCAAGCGGAATTTGCAAGATCACTTAAATCACATCCAGCCGTTCCTGAATATCTCCCAGCTAGTCAGTCAGTCAGCTAGTACGTCAGTACTGCATCAGCAGAACTCTGATCTGTTCATTTGAGATAAAAAAAAGACAGCAAGCCATCTCTCCAGGACATTAGCAAGCACTCCTACACCTTCTCACCTCGCAATCCACCTCAATCCACCTCTCAATCCTCACTGTGTCATTTCAGTTAGAGACAACTCCGGATGAAAATACAGCTATGTGCCAACTATATAAAAGGAACTGCAAATGAACATAACTTCGGCTGTCCATTTTTTGGGTGTCCTTGAATAATTCATAACACTTTCAAGATGGAATATGAAATAATCAGTGTATTCTGAAAACATTTACAGTTTTGACAGGGCTTTAACCTACCTCTGAAAAACTAATTAATCTGGGTTTGAAAAAAATACGAGGTGGATATGAAGAAGGCCTCCAACTATAGAGGGGACTAGGAGTTGATCACTAACCTACAGTCATACATATGTATTTAGTTCTTATTTAGCTCTTGATGTTTCTAGCTGAGGAGCCTGGGTACTTTCCAAATCGACAAGGAGCTAGCACAGCTCTTATTTTACAGCACAGTTTTCCATAATGCTTCATGCTGAACTGTAGGTGTAAACCATGCTATGGCCAACCCAGTTCCAAAGCTGCTTCAGACTATCAAATTCATTGGTACTAAAATATACACTATTGTTTGACGAGCAGGTGTCCACTTACTTTTGGTCATGTAGAGTATATCGTGGACATTTAAGCCACTGCGTCTTAAAAATATTTAAAGTGAATCCAAACCGTGGAAGGGGTGGTAGGCTTTATTGTTTACTCTTACTGTGCACTTCTGGCCATAGTCTCTATGACTCTCTGTGTCCCAACACATCACTAGTACTACTTTGCATGCAACCAAGCACACCGCCAACCCTGATTTTACTCAATACCACAAAGTCATTAGCCTTCCAGCTCATTTGAAAGCAATATTACATCCAATTTTCTGTTTGTCTCAGAAACAATGCAATCACAAGTTTCGATTCTAAGTTTCCCTATCTAAAGGCTGGGGGAAGGGAGAGGGGGAGGGGGGTATAGATATAATTTAAGCGTTCTGGCTATTGTTATTTAGTAAACATTTATAATAACATTTGGTTTCATTCTGAAAGTAATTTTCCCTCCTATTCTCTGTAAAGGAAGATTATGAGCCAATGAACTGAAAAAGCGTGATGAAGCCATTACTACACTATTATTCTTGCATAATGATGACTTTATTATGAGTCACACAATTCATAATAACTACTGAATAAGTATTCTATATGCCAATCTCAATAATGTTGAAATACATTTATAAATCTCTTGACCAAGAATCTACTCTACCGAGTCATTATACTTCAACATTGTTGAATCAAGTCAATTTGTTGATTCAATTTCACTTAAATCACCTAAATGTTATGATATCTTTGTACTTCAGCCATATAAGTTCAGTTTACAGTTACATTTGAGTCATTAAGCAGATGCTCTTATCCTTGCTCAAGGCCTGTTGGTTCTTGGCCCTATGCTTTTAACATCTAGGCTACCTGCCGCCTGTAAGTAGTCCACAGTACAACACATATAGCTCAGCCGTATACCGATACAGTCAGTGTAATTAGATCCTAAAGGGCCTCTTACTATGGAACACAAATATTGAACTTCTTCTGGTTCAGTATATACCCACTACCCAGCATATCTTTGTGTGACATGAAACACTTTATTCTAAACGTACTACATTATGAAAAAATTGAGATTTTAAGACCTCAACCAAACTGAAGTCTATAGGTAGAGTTTAAAAACACATGACAGCTACAGGTATTAAAACAATATGAAATGATTAGATGCTCATATATTGTAAATGTCAAGTCTTGATGACATGGAAACAACTGAAAGCATTTATTTATTTCCGTCTTTGTTCTCACTAGCTTGTACTCCACAGCTCTGTATTTCCGTTACACTATAGTTACTGTGCAGCACACAGTAAGTTTAACAAAAGTGCGTTACAACTTACATGAAGACTGCATTTATATGCGTTGCCTCTTAGATTTGAATAGAATTTGAATAAAAATACATTCAATCAATCTTATAAACATGGTGGAAATCTTCATTTCTTGGATGGCTTTGCAGGTTTTGTGTTAGGAAACAACCTCTTGTTCCCCCAATAGGTCATGGGACACAGCCAGCTTAGTCACTGCACATAATTATATCTACTAGCCTAAGTTAGGTTTAAAACTTAAAAGTAACCTTTTTTCTTTGAATAGAATGGAATGTTAAGTCCTCTTCTAGACTTTCTTAAATCAATATAGCAAAGCAACACACAAAGCTCTTTCTTTTCTGGAGTAGTTACCAACAGGGCTTGTCAGGGAGGCAGAAAATCCCTTTTTCAAGTGTGTCATTTCAAGTTTATGAGCACTGGCTGGCAGTGCCTGCTCTGGTTGTCACCTTCGATTAGTCACAGGACACACAGCAGCAACTTGCAAACAGCAGACGATTGGCAAAGCAGCGATCCTTGAGAGAACATGGAAAACGGGAAGGGTAGAGAGGTAGAAAGAGAGAGACAGAGAGAGGGTGGGGTGTAAAGAGAGAGATAGAGAGAGAAATGCAGGAGTCACTGTGAGAGAAGGGGAAGAAAAGGCATAAGATTCCCATACAGTATATTCAGAAAGTATTCAGACCCCTCCCTTTTTTGGACATTTTGTTACGTTACAGCCTTATTCTAAAATGGATTAAATATTTTTTCCCCCTAATCAATTTACACACAATACCCCATAATGACAAAGCAAAAACAGATTTTTGGGAATGTTTCTACATTTATAAAAAATTAAAAACTTAAGTATTCAGACCATTTGCTATGAGACTCGAAATTGAGCTCAGGTGCATCCTGTTTCCATTGATTGTCCTTGAGATGTTTCTGTGGTAAATTCAGTTGAGTGGAAATGACGTGTAAAGGCTCAGAAGTGTCTATATAAGGTCTCACAGTTGACAGTAAATGTCAGAGCAAAAACCAAGCCATGAGGTCGAAGGAATTGTCCGTAGAGCTCCGAGACAGGGGTGCACCTCAGCCACGCTCAAAGTCCAAAATGATATCATAACCGCCATCAATAAAGACAGTACTGTGCAGCCATCTTCATCGACCTGGCCAAGGCTTTCGACTCTGTCTATCACCGTATTCTTATCGGCAGACACAACAGCCTTGTTTTCTCTAATGACTGCCTCGCCTGGTTCACCAACTACTTCTCAGATAGTTCAGTGTGTCAAATCGGAGGGCCTGTTGTCCGGACCTCCGGCAGACTCAATGGGGGTGCCACAGGGTTCAATTCTCGGGCCGACTCTTTTCTCTGTATACTGTATATCAATGGTGTCGCCTTTGCTGTGGGTGATTCTTTGATCCACCTCTACGCAGACGACACCATTCTGTTTAGATCTGGCCCTTCTTTGGACACTGTGTTTTAACAAACCTCTAAACGAGCTTCAACGCCATACAACACTCCTTCCGTGGCCTCCAACTGCTCTTAAATGCTAGTAAAACGAAATGCATGCTCTTCAACTGATTGGTGCCCGCACCTGCCCGCCCGACTAGCATCACTACTCTGGACGGTTAGAATATGTGGAGAACTACAAATACCTAGGTGTCTGGCTAGACTGTAAACTCTCCTTTCAGACGCACATTAAGCATCTCCAATCCAAAGTTACATCTAGAATCGGCTTCCTATTTCACAACAAAGCATCCTTCACTCACGCTGCCAAACATACCCTCGGAAAACTGACTATCCTACCGATCCTTGACTTCGGCGATGTCATTTACAAAATAGCCTCCAACACTCTACTCAGCAAATTGGATGCAGTCTATCACAGTGTCATCCGTTTTGTCACCAAAGCCCCATATACTACCCACCGCTGCGACCTGTGTGCTCGCGTTGGCAGGTACTCGCTACATATTCGTCGTCAAACCTACTGGTTCCAGGTCATCTATAAGTATTTTCCCCGCCTTATCTCATCTCACTGGTCACCATAGCAACACGCACCCGTAGCACGCGCTCCAGCAGGTATATTTCACTGGTCATCCCCAAAGCCAACAACTCTTTTGGCCGCCTTTCCTTCCAGTTCTCTGCTGACAATGACTGGAACGAACTGCAAAAATCACTGAAGTTGGAGACATATCTCCCTCACTAACTTTAAGCGTCAGCTGTCCGAGCAGCTTACCGATCGCTGCAGCTGTACACAGCCCATCTGTAAATAGCTCATCCAACCAACTACTTACCTCATCCCCATATTTGTTTTAGTTTTTCTGCTCTTTTGCACACCAGTATTTCTACTTGCACATCCTCATCTGCACATATATCACTCCAGCGTAAATTGCTAAATTGTAATTTATTCGCCACTATTGGTCTATTTATTGCCTTACCTCCATACTTCATTTGCTCTCACTGTATACAGAGTTTTCTATTGTGTTGTTGACTGTATGTTTGTTTATTCCATGTGTAACAATGTGTTGTTGTTTTTGTTGTGCTGCTTTGCTTTGCTTTATCTTGGCCAGGTCGCAGTTGTAAATGAGAACTTGTTCTCAAGTTGCCTACCTGGTTAAATAAATGTCAAATAAATAAAAAATAAAATTAATATTGACCTAAATGCCAAGGAAGGAAACCTAGCACCACCCTTTGATTTGAAGCGTGGTGGTGGCAGCATCATGCTGTGGGGATGTTTTTCAGCAGCAGGGACAGGGAGACTAGTCAGGATTGAGGGGAAAATGAACAGCACAAAGCATGTGCAAAAAGTCAATGGGTCTGAATACTTTCTGAATGCATTGTAATTCCCATTAGGTTTTGTTGTTGCTTTTGCTGTATAGATGCATATTTTATCTGCATCAGCTACAAGTATAACCATGGTAACCATTGAAATTGAAGTTCTAGATTAGGTTTGTGTAGGTTCACATGTCCCACACATGACTCCTATTCATTAGCCAAGTCGATGCACAAGCAATAGACAAAACTAATCTTGTCTTCATTCACGACACATATACTGTACTGTGCACATCCAATCACCAACAGTAATGAAATAACTGTATCTGAAACACATTATTGCTCCCCTCTTGGACAAGTTCTAGATGTGAGTCTTCTTGGAGGAAAATGTGGATGTATGCTTGCGAAAAGAGAGCGAGAGAGAGGGGGGAGAAAGAGAGAAAGCGAAGAGGAGCTAGAGAGAGAACGAGTAAGCCTCCCACCCAAACTGCCACTCTCTCGAATGGAACCAACTCAATTACTGGCACTACTTTGTTCCAAGGACTCCACGGTGTTCCATCTTCTGATTGAATAGCACAGGAAATTCCATCAGCCTGCTCCATCTCAGAAATGAAATGAGAGCCTTCATTCTCCCAACCCTCACTTTTGTGTGAGAGGTATATCACTTAAAGGTCCGTTTCGCCTCACAAACTCAGCCAGTCCAGGTAATAGAATGTTGTGTTGGTGAATTCAGCCAGCTTGGCAGGTTATTCAATCTCTCACGTATTAATATGTAATTGACGATGTTGAAGAAGATTATAATTGGATGGTCGAAAGCCACCCATTCATGTACATAACAATAGATTTTAAGAATGTGTTCTTTTTTTTACTCTGATCAAGTGTCCATAGCTCAGAGTCTTAGGACTTTGTGTTTTTTTTAATAATCAATGCTTTTTTTGGACTCAACTGCCAAGACATTCAGCATTTAAATGCATACTGTCTGGCTCACCTGGCCTTGTAAAGTGTTTCATGAGCTGAAATAAAAGATCACAGACATTTTCCATATGCACACAACTTTTTTCTCTCAAATGTTGTGCACAAATTTCTTTACATCCCTGATAGTGAGCATTTCTCCTTTGCCAAGATAATCCATCCACCTGACAACTGTGGCATTTCAAAAAGCTGATTAAACAGTATGATCATTACACAGGTGCACGTTGTGCTGGGGACACTAAAAGGCCACTCTAAAATGTGAAGTTTTGTCACACAACACAATGCCACAGATGTCTCAAGTTTTAAGGAAGTGTGCACTTGGCATGCTGACTGCAGGAATGTCCACCAGAGCTGTTGCCAGAGAATTTAATGTTAATTTCTCTACCATAAGCCACTTCCAACGTCATTTTAGAGAATTTTGCAGTACATCCAATTGGCCTCACAACCGCAGACCATGTGTATGGCGTTGTGTGAGCGAGTGGTTTGCTGATGTCTACGTTGTGAACAGAGTGCCCCATGATGATGGTGGGGTTATGGTATAGGCAGGCATAATAGGCATGCTACATAAGCTACATAAGCTACATAAGCTACAGACTATGAACACAAATGCGTTTCATCGACCACATGGAGGAAGTCCCTGAAGTCATACACTACACCTCCAGGTCGAGCTTTCATTTCCTGTTCCACGCCATGGTGGAAACTGTCTGCACTCATGAAGGTGTGTCCTCGAAGAACTTGAGGGTGATGTCCTCCATCAAAGTTGAGTCAGCATTGACAACACTCACCAACGATGTTAGGAGGCACCAGTTTTTTTTTGATAAGTGTAGTTATCCACCCAATACACTGCATGCTTGACATCTTTCTCCCTCTCCAGTGCTGTTATGTAAGATGAAGTAATCTCCTCTGCCTTCCGACCAGCTGTTCCTTCATGCCATACCACTGCGATTGTTTTCTTCTTCTTTTTTTCTTTTGAGACTTCTTTCCAATGGTTGCGAATGTCTCATGATAGGTAACGATTCTTCTTGTGAACAATGCTGTTTTCACACCTGGCATGCAATGGAGCATGATGACTTTTTGCATATCAATGCTCCTCACAGACCAGTCCTCAGGCCAATCGTTCTGTGCATCAGCCTGGTAATGGCTTCTGCTCTGCCCTGCAGACTTCTTATGTTCCTCATATTTCCTACATTGCATGCAGTTGGAGTTGGGGAGAGTGAATTCAGGTGCTGCATGGCTGTTGTCTTGGCAGGCTTGGGTTTCCATGGATCCTAATGATTATATTCTGTCATGGATGATAATAATTAATACTGACATTTTGTGGTGTGCAAACATATGATCATAATCCTTTTCAGTTATTCTATAATATAGGATATAATCAATGTTGATTTTATCTTTTGAAAACATTATCATAATAATTTTCACTGTCATAACTCAGTTAATCTATTAATGTCATACCTGCTCCCAAAAAGGCTATTAAATTTTAATATTTATTTACAAATACAAAAAATTTGCATGGATGGACATTGACAGGACTAAAACCTAGTATTGACATGGTTGTACTGTTTTAATACACCCTCACATGGCAACTTTTATCCGCATAGATACTAATCATCTAGACCACATGGATTGGTGGAAGTCATGCAAAACAATTTCATGTAATGATGGCACTGAAGCAGACACATTGAGCACACATTTGGCATGTCAAAGCTTGTACATATGTCACCAACAAAGGTGATGGATACAATTTGGGATTTTAACTTTCCTGACCAGGACAGTCACGCAATACTGGAATATAAAAGACAACCAGAAACACTGAACATGTGAGTAGATATATTATCAATGAGCTAGCAATGCTGTGTGTGTGCTCATCCGGAAAACAAGTGTGCGTGGCTTTTGACAATTCAGCATAGGGTGCACGTCCAACTGACCGTCAGCTGGCTAGAGATCTTGTGTGTGGTGTAATGTTACTGATTCAAATAACATATAGAATGTCAGAATACAACTAGGGATTATATTAATTCTAGGTATAAGAGATTGAAGCTAGTATAAACTGCTGGTCGTCTCTTATGGGAGCATGAAGCACAAATCTATTGCTTCATGCTAATGCTAGCTAGGTAGGGTTTGATGTTTTGGTAGGGGAGCGTCACTTTTAGCTAGGTGGCTGTCACTGGCTAGAAATCGTGTATATGGTGTACTAATTCAAAGAAACCATCAGATTAAATTTCAGAATATAATTCATTATATGGCTAATAGATTGAAGTTAGTATCAATTGCAGATCTCCTCTTATGAGAGCAGGTAGCATTGTTAGTCTATGATCGCTAGCTAGTTAGCTAGCTTAGCTTGCTAGCTAGCTAATTCATTTTGATCGCAGATCTACTTAGCTAGCTAGTTCTTACCAGTGTCTGGATGTCGACGTTTCAGAGCAAGTTCAACCATCATTTTCCCCCGGGAATGCTGTGCCATGGGGTTGTATCCCTAGATTAGCAATGTATGTGTGTGTAGCTGTCAGTCAGTGTCATACAGGTTCGATTGCATCACTATCAGAATAAAATGATATGAAACCAAGGTAAGATGCAGTAACTGCAGCCAAGGGCAGGTTAAAACCAAGCTAAAAGGCAGTAAGTTCAGTTACAACCATTTACCTTGGTTTCACAGTAACCTTTTGAAGTTACTGCTAATACGACCCCCATTTTCTCCAAAACACAATACAATAGAGGCAGGATACTTGTCCACATGATTAAGCATGCATTTAATGTGACAAAAATGACATTAACTAATTTTCGCTCAAATAAGCTGTTACTGCCTTCATTTTTATTTTTTGGGGGGGGATTTGTGACCAATAAATGTATATATGTATTCCCAGTCATGTGAAATCCCTAGATTAGGGCCTAATTCATTTATTCCAATTGACTGATTTCCTCATATGAATGGTAAATGTTTATAACTTTACAGATCACAAATTTGTTCCCAGATGAAGACAATTACAATCTTGGTGTCACTACGTTGGTATCAGAAGTGATATCTTTCAAACTAACGAATCTCATTAAAACGCTATAGCATCACAGCTTTTTTGCAAATAGGCCTACAAATACACCTGCAATAACCTACAATATGCAAAAAACAAGATCTCCCTTTTTCTTACTTGAAAAATACTCAGATGAGACACTTAAGAACATTTTTGTTTAACCAACAGTATAAAAGGCATCCTCTCTGCTTGCCAGTAGTAGAGGCGGGCCATGAGCTATGAGGAGGGAACAAATTTGAGCAGGCCCATTGGTAAATTGTTGCCAATTGGCCTGGTCAACACTTTGGTGAAAATGGAAACACCAAATCTTATGGTGCTCCTATGGGGCTCTGTTTCAAACAGCCAATGAAGATGTGATAAAAAGTATACATTTTAATAAGGCTGCCAGCGCTCTCTCTCTCCCCGGCTGCCACGGTTCCAGACCGTCCCTTGTCCAGCCACATCAGCTGGAGAGCGACAGACACCCCGGGGTTAATCAGTGTCACTAATAGAGGCCCGGATGCTTAGAGCCTTGGCGATTAGCAATGGAGAGAGGGCTACGGAATGGTACAGTCAAAATGAATTGAAATCAGACGCCCGGGGGGGTGAGGGTACGCTGAGAATGGAAATGTCCACTACTCACTAAATTACTTTTTTTTAATCTATTTTTTTCATGGAAGAAATGTGTCCAGGCTCAATTTCTGTAGAATGTTGTCTATTCATTGAAATATAAAGATGATTAAGATATCTCTCCAAGAGATCAAATACAGTAAAACCAAATGCATAAAACATAATATGAATTTGAATATTGTACAGTGATTAACAGAGCCATAATGACAGAGCCATAATTTGATTTATTAGCTTATTTTAGTTGCAGTTCAGTTACAGGTAGGCCATTTTCTCATACAGCATATCCCCAAAAATATGGTATGATGCACGTGCAATGATTTTTTTCATTGACCGCCCATCTCAACAAGGGCTTATGTCGAAAAATGAAACTCCAGCCCCGTCTGCTGCCCTGTTATCTGTTTAAAGATTGCAAAAGGTCAGATTCAGATCTCCAAAATGGTATATCATACACTGTGATTGGAAGAAGCACAGGAAAGTCATGCTGCTTTAAACATTAATAAACTAATCACACTTAGGACTAAAGTAGGAAAAAATCTTCCAAGGACCCAAGCATCGCTTTAATAATTCACATGCAAACGCCCTCCATTATCTTTGCCAATTATGGCTAGCCAGGAAGGATCCTGATTGTCTCCCTATATAGCTCAAGTTCTTTCTCCATGACTAAACTAGGCTCATAATTTAACATATAGCATATATTGCCTTCTTGAAATGCCTTCTTGAACATGTGAACTTTCATGTGCCTTAAATACAAACTTGTATGGGTCTCAAAATCTTTTTTTTTAAACGGCCGCCGTATGGCATACAAGTGAAATAATTGGTCTTGAACTGGTCTCTCAACCCAGAACTAGTCCTTCTCTTTAGTCATGGTGTTGTACCTGGTCTGGAACTCGGCTCTCTCAACCCAGAGCTAGTCCTTCTCTTTAGTCATGGTGTTGTACCTGGTCTGGAACTCGGCTCTCTCAACCCAGAGCTGGTACTTCTCTTTAGTCATGGTGTTGTACCTGGTCTGGAACTCGGCTCTCTCAACCCAGAGCTGGTCCTTCTCTTTAGTCATGGTGTTGTACCTGGTCTGGAACTCGGCTCTCTCAACTCAGAGCTGGTCCTTCTCTTTAGTCATGGTGTTGTACCTGGTCTGGAACTCGGCTCTCTCAACCCAGAGCTGGTCCTTCTCTTTAGTCATGGTGTTGTACCTGGTCTGGAACTCGGCTCTCTCAACCCAGAGCTGGTCCTTCTCTTTAGTCATGGTGTTGTACCTGGTCTGGAACTCGGCTCTCTCAACCCAGAGCTGGTCCTTCTCTTTAGTCATGGTGTTGTACCTGGTCTGGAACTCGGCTCTCTCAACCCAGAGCTGGTCCTTCTCTTTAGTCATGGTGTTGTACCTGGTCTGGAACTCGGCTCTCTCAACCCAGAGCTGGGCCTTCTCTTTAGTCATGGTGTTGTACCTGGTCTGGAACTCGGCTCTCTCAACCCAGAGCTGGTCCTTCTCTTTAGTCATGGTGTTGTACCTGGTCTGGAACTCGGCTCTCTCAACCCAGAGCTGGTCCTTCTCTTTAGTCATGGTGTTGTACCTGGTCTGGAACTCGGCTCTCTCAACCCAGAGCTGGTCCTTCTCTTTAGTCATGGCGTTGTACCTGGTCTGGAACTCGGCTCTCTCAACCCAGAGCTGGTCCTTCTCTTTAGTCATGGCGTTGTACCTGGTCTGGAACTCGGCTCTCTCAACCCAGAGCTGGTCCTTCTCTTTAGTCATGGCGTTGTACCTGGTCTGGAACTCGGCTCTCTCAACCCAGAGCTGGTCCTTCTCTTTAGTCATGGCGTTGTACCTGGTCTGGAACTCGGCTCTCTCAACCCAGAGCTGGTCCTTCTCTTTAGTCATGGCGTTGTACCTGGTCTGGAACTCGGCTCTCTCAACCCAGAGCTGGTCCTTCTCTTTAGTCATGGCGTTGTACCTGGTCTGGAACTCGGCTCTCTCAACCCAGAGCTGGTCCTTCTCTTTAGTCATGGCGTTGTACCTGGTCTGGAACTCGGCTCTCTCAACCCAGAGCTGGTCCTTCTCTTTAGTCATGGCGTTGTACCTGGTCTGGAACTCGGCTCTCTCAACCCAGAGCTAGTCCTTCCCTTTAGTCATG
This sequence comes from Salmo trutta, assembly GCF_901001165.1. Taxonomy (NCBI): domain Eukaryota; kingdom Metazoa; phylum Chordata; class Actinopteri; order Salmoniformes; family Salmonidae; genus Salmo; species Salmo trutta. The sequence continues at coordinate 15,620,529 of NC_042972.1, read as the reverse complement.
GTGTTGTACCTGGTCTGGAACTCGGCTCTCTCAACCCAGAGCTGGTCCTTCTCTTTAGTCATGGTGTTGTACCTGGTCTGGAATTGGTCTTGTTCAGCCGACGAGTTGGTTTTACAAACTAAGATGTTCTCTTCAAAACTGCCTATCACTCCATTATAATAGACAAACAGGCTTATGATCCCAGCCAGTAGGAGAACACACAGCAGCCCCAGACACACTGCAGCAGCTCTAATTGTATTTATTTTCCCTTTATTTTACTAGGCAAGTCAGTTAAGAACAAATTCTTATTTTCAATGACGGCCTAGGAACAGTGGGTTAACTGCCTTGTTCAGGGGCAGGAGGACAGATTTGTACCTTGTCAGCTCGGGGATTCAATCTTTCAGTTGGACTAGTAACCTTTCAGTTACTAGTCCAATGCTCTAGCCACTAGGCTACGCTGCCACCCCAAGGGTCTCTTCTCAGAACCTGAGTTTGTAGCCTGTGGTCTGCTCTTTGGGGAGATGTCCATTGTCTTGCTTCTGGGGTCATGAGAATTGATGGTGTCTTCATTGCTGTAAAGATATTCAAACCTGTCTGCTAACCAATTGTCAATGCCAAACTCCACATTGGCATATATCTCATCAGACATCTCCATGGTCTACCACTGTCTCCATGATCTTATCTGACAGATTCAGTACTTGGTCAGAGCTGTACAGAGTTTCTAGCATTACTACATACTGTAAGTGTCACTTAAACCTAATGGACACGAAACTGTCATACCAGGAAGTCTGGTGAATTACAATGAATCACAATTCATTCAAATTCATTACAATCAAAACAGAAGTGTGACATCTCACATTTGTAAATTCAGCTGTATTGTTATAGCTGGTTCCTCTGTGCTTTGTGATATTGATTGTACTTTTTGTAACACTTCATTTTTCCTGTTTCTCCAGTTTTGTATTTTGCCTCCAGCACCGTCACTAATGGGTTTTGGGTGTGCAGTAGTTTCTGCCTATTATGTAACTTCATTTGAAATAAAGAATCAGAATGTTGACTGAACTAGAATATAGGAACAGTATTATGTTGTAGTTATGGATTAGGATGTTGTCAATGCATTTATTCAGGTGCTGCATGATTCTCTTTCGCCCTCCATACACGTAGAGGTTGGCCGATTATGCTTTTTCAACGTCTATGCCGATACCGATTTTCGCAGACCAAAAAAGCCGATACCGATTAATCAGCCGATTTTTTTATATATATATATATATATATGTATATATATATATATATGTTTGTAATAATGCCAATTACAACAATACTGAATAAACACTTATTTTAACTTAATATAATACATCAATAAAATCAATTTAGTCTCAAATAAATAATGAAACATGTTCAATTTGGTTTAAATAATGGAAAAACAAAGTGTTGGAGAAGAAAGTAAAAGTGCATTATGTGCCATGTAAAACAGCTAATGTTTAAGTTCCTTGCTCAGAACATGAGAACATATGAAAGCTGGTGGTTCCTTTTAACATTAGTCTTCAATATTCCCAGGTAAGAAGTTTTAGGTTGTAGTTATTATAGGACTATGTCTCTCTATACTATTTGTATTTCATATACCTTTGACAATTGGATGTTCTAATAGGTACTTTAGTATTGCCAGCCTAATCTCGGGAGTTGATAGGCTTGAAGTCATAAACAGCGCAATGCTTGAAGCACAGCGAAGAGCTGCTGGCAAATGCAGGAAAGTGCTGTTTGAATGAATGCTTACGAGCCTGCTCATGTCTACCACCGCTCAGTCAAACTGCTCTATCAAATCATAGACTTAATTATAATATAATAACACACAGAAATACGATCCTTAGGTCATTATTATGGTCAAATCCGGAAACTATTGTAACGACCCTGGGTTTATAAGTGCGGATATCGACTCTGCCGAACGAGCATGCTTTTGCGGCACAGTCGATAGCGCGCTGGACTTCGGGCTAGAAGGTCGAGGGTTCGAGACCTGCTCCCTGCTGTTTCATTACACTATCATTTCGAAAACAAAACGTATGTTCTTTCAGTGAAATACAGAACCATTGCGTTTTTTATCTAACGGGTGGCACCCATAAGTCTAAATATTGCTGTTACATTGCATAACCTTCAATGTTATGTCATAATTATGTAAAATTCTGGCAAATTAATTACGGTCTTTGTTAGGACGAAATGGTCTTCACACAGTTCGCAACAAGCCAGCTGGCCCAAACTGCTGCATATACCTTGACTCTGCTTGCACAGAACACAAGAGAAGTGACACAATTTCCCTAGTTAAGAGAAATTCATGTTAGCAGGCAATATTAACTAAATATGCAAGTTTAAAAATAAATACTTGTGTATTAATGTTTATGGTTAGGCACACACTGGTGCAACGACAATTCTTTTTTCGCGAATGCGCTTGCTAAATCACCCATTTGGCGAAGGTGGCTGTGATTCAATGATAAATTAACAGGCATCGGGTTAACTGTCCGTAAGTTTGACATGAAAACTAAGCATCTGTATAAAGCAAGTTCTGTGAATTGGAAAATTGAGAGGCCCTCCCAACCAAACCATATCCCACCCCAAAATGTTCAGAGTAAACTCCAAAAATGACCGACGCTGTGAGGATATCATCTACTCAACCAGCCGGTTGTAATTAAAACATTTATTTTCTCAATTAAAATCCATTTATCTGATGGTGACGGTCTGCTCTGGGTGTTCGCCATTATTAATAAGTGTTAGGAGATGAATCCTCCATCAGCCGTAACAATCACAGTGTCGCATGGTGAATGTTGAGTAAGTACCTGGGCCTTCATTGAAATGCAGGGTAGCTGGCGATTACCAATGGAGAGAGGGATCATGGGCAACAGAATTGTACAGTCAAAACTAATTGAAATCAGACGGCCTTCATAGAAGACAAATGTCCAGACTCAATTTGAGTACAAAGTTATTATTTATATGGAAAGATAAAGACCTAAGAGATCGAATACAGTGAAACCAAATACAGTTTACATACAGTTAGGTTGGAGTCATTAAAACTCATTTTTCAACCACTCCACAAATTTCTTGTTAACAAACTATAGTTTTGGCAAGTCGGTTAGGACATCTACTTTGTGCATGACACAAGTAATTTTTCCAACAATTGTTTACAGACAGATTATTTCACTTATTATTCACTTAATCACAATTCCAGTGGGTCAGAAGTTTACATACACTAAGTTGACTGTGCCTTTAAACAGCTTGAAAAATTCCAGAAAATGATGTCATGGCTTTAGAATCTTCTGATAGGCTAATTGACATCATTTGAGTCAATTGTACCTGTGGATGTATTTCAAGGCCTGCCTTCAAACTCACTGGCTCTTTGCTTGACATCATGGGAAAATCAAAAGAAATCAGCCAAGACCTCATAAAAAAATTGTAGACCTCCACAAGTCTGAGTTGGCCTATACCAGTTGTCGATGTCCTCTCATTTTTGCCACAGGCTATGAGCCGGCCTGTGACACTATCAACCCTCAGCTGGCCCCTCTCAACCAGGAGCTTGTCCCTATCAACCCTCAGCTGGCCCCTCTCAACCAGGAGCTGGTCCCTATCAACCCTCAGCTGGCCCCTCTCAACCAGGAGCTGGTCCCTATCAACACTCAGCTGGCCCCTCAACCAGGAGCTTGTCCCTATCAACCCTCAGCTGGCCCCTCTCAACCAGGAGCTGGTCCCTATCAACCCTCAGCTGGCCCCTCTCAACCAGGAGCTGGTCCCTATCAACCCTCAGCTGGCCCCTCTCAACTAGGAGCTGGTCCCTATCAACCCTCAGCGGGCCCCTATCAACCCTCAGCTGGCCCCTCTCTTTTTTTACAATTTGTATTGTTTTTCTACTTCACAAACAACATAACACAAAAACACAAAAACAAGACACCCACTATACAAAACATACTCCAAGGTGATCAACACACAGTATGTCCTCCACATTCCTACACAATGAAATGCTAGCACATACATTATCCCAAAATGTTGTCAGTTTGTCACAGGACCACAGCATATGGTACTTTTTGCATCTCCACCAGAGATGTGACATTTCTTGGTGCATTACATGCATTCTGGCAGGAGTGTAGTAACTCCTGAATTATCTTAAATTACATTACTTTATGTTTTAGATTGTAGGAGCAGGTATGAGCATTTTCACAGATCTGTGACCAAGGTTCTCCTCAAGTTCTTTCTTTAAATCGGTTTCCCAGTTTTACCTTGGAGCAGTGTTTCCCAAACTCGGTCCTGGGTACCCCAATGGGTGCACGTTTTGGTTTTTGCCCTAGCGCTTCACAGCTGATTCAAATAATCAAAGCTTAAAAATGAGCTGATTATTTTAATCCGCTGTGTAGTGCTAGGGCAAAAACCAAAATGTGCAACCCTTGGGGTCCCCAGGACCGAGATTGGGAAACAGTGCTTTACAGGTTCTGAACAGTCTGGTCGAGTTTCAGTCATCCCTTGACATAACTTGGCAATCATATTCTTTGGAGTAGCAGCAGCTTTCAGTATTTCTTCTATGCTAGAGGCCTTAGGTTCATCCACATTTTGTTGAAGTGATTGACTAAGATTTCTGAGTTGTAAGAACATACAGAAATTGGCATTGAATAATCAAAATCTTTCTTGGAATTGAATGATTGACAGTAGAGATCCATCATAATGCACATGTTCAAAGTGTATGATGCCACTTTGGAACCAGGACTTAAAGGTGCTGTCATTAAACACGAGGTAAAGTGGGGTTATTCCAAATAGGGGTTCATGACAATATCGTTTATTTTCGCCTCGTCAATTGATGTACATTTTCCCAAATACAGATGGAATTGAGAATCATTGTATTGTCTGTTTTTTTCTTTAACGGCATGGACACGAAGTAGTGAATATATTTTAGATCATGAGGCATTACGTTTATGACTTTGATACTCCTCCATGCACAAGCATAGTCTGCTGACCATTATTTAAGTGAACACAGTTGTGCAGCCCAGTAATACATCTTTATAACTAAACAAACTGTACTTTTTTGTTTAGCCTTTATTTAACTAGGTAAGAACAAATTCTTATTTACCATAACGGTCTACCAAAAGGCAAAATTATATATATATATATATATACACAGTATATATAAAATATAGGACAAGTCACACATCACGACAAGAGAGACAACACAACACTACATAAAGAGAGACCAAAGACAACAACATAGCAAGGCAGCAACACATGACAACACAGCATGGTAACAACACAACATGACAACAACATGGTAGGAAAACAACACGGAAGCAGCACAAAACATGGTACAAACATTATTGGGCACAGACAACAACACAAAGGGCGAGAAGGTAGTGACAACAATACATCACGCAAAGCAGCCACAACTGTCAGTAAAAGAGTCCATGATTGAGTCTTTGAATGAAGAGATTGAGATATAACTGTCCAGTTTGAGTGTTTGTTGCAACTCGTTCCAGTCGCTAGCTGCAGCAAACTGAAAAGAGGAGCTACCCAGGGATGTGTGTGCTCTGGGGACCTTTAACAGAATGTGACTGGCAGAACGAGTGTTGTATGTGGAGGATGAAGGCTGCAGTAAATATCTCAGATAGGGGGGATTGGAGCCTAAGAGGGTTTTATAAATAAGCATCAACGTGTGGGTCTTGCAACAGGTAAACAGAGATGACAAGTTTACAGAAGAGTATAGAATGCAGTGATGTATCCTATTTTTTTATTTAAATAGGCAAGTCACTTCAGAACAAATTCTTATTTACAATGATGGCGTAGGAACAATGGGTTGTTCAGGGACAGAACGACAGATTTTTACCTCGTTCGTTCAGGGATTTGATCTAGCAACCTTTCATTTACTGGCCCAATGCTCTAACCACTGGGCTACCTGGCGCCCCTATAAGGAGCATTGGTGGCGAATCTGATGGCCGAATGGTAAAGAGCACCCTTACCCGCCGATCTTTAAGGTTGCAGTGACACATCCATGTCCTGAGCGGAAAACAGATTGAATACCAGAGAGAATACTATAGACATCAAGAAAGCCAGTCAGTTGATTATTGGCATGTTTTTCCAACACTTTTGATAAACAGGGCAAAATAGAAATAGGCCAATAACAGTTAGGATCAGCTATATGAGGTATTAAAAGACCTCCAGGTTTATACTGTGGGTTAAATGTAAAACAATCAAATAAGTTTTTCAATTTCAAAAACGCAACATGCAACAATTTCTAAGATTTTACTGAGTTACAGTTCATATAAGGACATAAATGCGTTATTGCCCTAATCTATGGATTTCACATGACTGGAAACACAGATATACATCTATTGGTCACAGATACAGTACCTTAAATAAAAGTAGGGGCTTGGATCAGAAAACCATTCAGTATCTGGTGTGACCTCACCCTCAAAACTTGAGACGTCTGTGGCGTTGTGTTGTGTGACAAAACTGCAGAATTTACTTCAACTCCATTTTTTGGGCGTATAGAACATTTCTGAGATATTTTATTTCAGCTCATGAAACATGGAACCAACACTTTACATGTTGCGTTTATATTTTTGATCAGTAAATTAAATCTAGGTGCGGTCAGTAACTTTATTAAGCATGTTACATTTTCTTATGGATGGGTGGCAGTATTGAGTAGCTTGGATGAAGAAGGTGCCCAGAGTAAACTGCCTGCTACTCAGTCCCAGAAGCTAAGATATGCATATTATTAGTAGATTTGGATAGAAAACACTCTGAAAGTTTCTAAAACTGTTTGAATGATGTCTGTGAGTATAACAGAACCCATATGGCAGGCAAACACCTGAGAAAAAATCCAACCAGGAAGTGTGGATCTGAGGTTTGTAGTTTTTCAAGTGATTGCCTATCCAGTATACAGTGTCTGTGGGGTAATTTTGCACTTCCTAAGGCTTCCACTAGATGTCAACAGTCTTTAGAACATTGTTTCATGCTTCTACTGTGAATGGGGAGAGAATAAGAGCCATTGGAATCAGATGACTGAGAAAATGACATCCCGTGAGAGTTAGCTGTGTTCCTTTTCATTTCTGAAGACAAAGGAATTGTCTGGTTGGAATATTATGGACGATTTATGATAAAAACATCCTAAAGATTGATTCTATACATCGTTTGACATGTTTCTACGAACTGTAATATAACTTTTTTGACTATTCGTCTGAACTTACTGCGCGAGCACAGTGCATTTGGATGACTCGACGGAACGCGCGAACAAAAAGGAGGTATTTGGACATAAAGGATGGACTTTATCGAACAAAACAAACATTTATTGTGGAACTGGGATCCCTGGGAGTGCATTCCGATTAAGATCATCAAAGGTAAGTGAATATTTATAATGGTATTTGTGACTTCTCTTGACTCCAAAATGGATGGTATCTCTATGGCTTGTTTTGATACTCAGATTATTGCAAAGTTTGCTTTCGCCGTAAAGCTCTTTTGAAATCTGACACAGCGGTTGCATTAAGGAGAAGTGTATATTTAATTCTGTGCATAACACTTGTATATTTTATCAAAGTTTATGATAAGTATTTCTGTAAATTGATGTGGCTCTCTGCAAAGTCACCGGCGGTTTTGGAGGCAAAACATTACTGAACATAACGCGCCAATGTAAACTGAGAGTTTTGGATATAAATATGAACTTTATCGAACAAAACATACATGTATTGTGTAACATGAAGTCCTATGAGTGCCATCTGATGAAGATCATCAAAGGTTAGTGATTAATTTTATCTCTATTTCTGCTTTTTGTGACTCCTCTCTTTGGCTGGAAAATGGCTGTATGTTTTTTGTGACTAGGTGCTGACCTAACATAATCATTTGGTGTGCTGTCGCTGTAAAGCCTTTTTGAAATCGGACACTGTGGTTGGATTAATGAGAATCTTATCTTTAAAATGGTGTATAATACTTGTATGTTTGAGAAATTCTAATTATGAGATTTTTGCTGTTTTGAATTTGGCGCTCTGCACTTTCCCTGTCTGTTGTCATATCGATCCCGTTAACGGGATTTCAGCCGTAAGAAGTTAACCTGTTGGGGATAGGGGGCAGTATTTGCACGGCCGGATAAAAAACGTACCCGATTTAATCTGGTTACTACTCCTGCCCAGTAACTAGAATATGCATATATTGTTTGATTTGGATAGAAAACACCGTAAAGTTTCTAAAACTGTTTGAATGGTGTCTGTGAGTATAACAGAACTCATTTGGCAGGCCAAAACCTGAGAAGATTCCAAACAGGAAGCGCTCTCTCTGACCATTTCATGGCCTTCTTGATCATCTCTAACCAAAACAGGGGATCTCTGGCATAACGTGACATTTTCTAATGCTCCCATAGGCTCTCAGAAGGCGCCAGAACGATGAATGGTGGCTTTGCAGGCCATGGCGGAAAAACATTAGCGCATTTGGATAGTGGTCGATCTGAGGACAATGAGACTGGAGGCGCGTGCACGAGCCGACACCATGTTTACTTTCTCTCTCTTTGAACGAAAACAACGACTCCCGGTCGGAATATTATCGTTTTTTTACGAGAGAAATAGCATAAACATTTATTTTAAACAGCGTTTGACATGCTTCGAAGTACGGTAATGGAATATTTTGAATTTTTTTGTCACGAAACGCGTCGGGCGCGTCACCCTTCTTTACCCTTCGGATAGTGTCTTGAACGCACGAACAAAACGCCGCTATTTGGATATAACTATGGATTATTTGGAACTAAACCAACATTTGTTATTGAAGTAGAAGTCCTGGGAGTGCATTCTGACAAAGAACAGCAAAGGTAATCAAACTTTTCTAATAGTAAATCGGAGTTTGGTGAGTACCACACTTGGTGGGTGTCAAAATAGCTAGCCTGTGACTGCCGGGCTATCTACTCAGAATATTGCAAAATGTGCTTTCACCGAAAAGCTATTTTAAAATCGGACATAGCGAGTGCATAAAGGAGTTCTGTATCTATAATTCTTAAAATAATTGTTATGGTTTTTGTGAACGTTTATCGTGAGTAATTTAGTAAATTCACCGGAAGTGTTCAGTGGGAATGCTAGTCACATGCTAGTCACATGCTAATGTAAAAAGCTGGTTTTGATATAAATATGAACTTGATTGAACAAAACATGCATGTATTGTATAACATAATGTCCTAGGATTGTCATCTGATGAAGATCATCAAAGGTTAGTGCTGCATTTAGCTGTGGTTTGGGTTTATGTGACATTATATGCTAGCTTGAAAAATGGGTGTCTGATTATTTCTGGCTGGGTACTCTGCTGACATAATCTAATGTTTGCTTTCGTTGTAAAGCCTTTTTGAAATCGGACAGTGTGGTTAGATTAACGAGAGTATTGTCTTTAAAATGGTGTAAAATAGTCATATGTTTGAGAAATTGAAGTAATAGCATTTCTAAGGTATTTGAATATCGCGCCACAGGATTCCACTGGCTGTTGAGTCCCACTGGCCCAGAGAGGTTAACTTCCGAAAATGCTGTTTCCTTATTATGTCACATCAGAGTTCAGCAGATCTCAGAGAGTATAGACAAGTTTCACACTGGAAATGATCAGTTGAAGGGGCATTCAAGTGGATTTTTCCCAGTAACATGCTGGTATTTGCGAATTTACTAAATGTTATGAACGCGGCACTGATCCCCTGGGGCTCTTCCTGTGTTTGATGACACCCCAGCCTCTCAGCTCTCCAACAATTGAAGGAGTGTCTAAGAGAGACTAATAAACGTTCAGCCTATCAGGTCATAGATATCCTGTGGAGGTGTGGGTTATTGTGCTGGGCTTTCATTTTGACCCTCTTTGCCGTAGCTTTTACAGTGGCGCCTGAAATATTGTCCGGTGGTCATCAAAATAAAAACTCCTCAATGTACTTTTAAGTGGCCCCTATTCCTATGTTCCAAAGATTTGGAGAGGAAACAACCGATTCAATGCAGTATCTCATTCTCAAGCTCTGTCTATGATTGTCTATTAAGTCTCCTAAGACCTTTGATTTCTCTTAAACGCAACAACAAAATACACTGCTCAAAAGAATAAAGGGAACACTTAAACAACACAATGTAACTCCAAGTCAATCACACTTCTGTGAAATCAAACTGTCCACTTAGGAAGCAACACTGATTGACAATAAATTTCACATGCTGTTGTGCAAATGGCATAGACAAGAGGTGGAAATTATAGGCAATTAGCAAGACACCCCCAATAAAGGAGTGGTTCGGCAGGTGGTGACCACAGACCACTTCTCAGTTCCTATGCACCCTGGCTGATGTTTTGGTCACTTTTGAATGAACACCCTAAAGTTTCTAAAACTGTTTGAATGGTGTCTGTGAGTATAACAGAACTCATATGGCAGGCAAAAACCTGAGAAGATTCTGTACAGGAAGTGCCCTCTCTGACCATTCCTTGGGCTTCTTGGCTCTGTTTATTGAAAACTTAGGATCTTTGCTGTAACGTGACACTTCCTACGGCTCCCATAGGCTCTCAGAACCCGGGAAAAAGCTGAATGATGTAATTCCAGCCCCTGGCTGAAAAACATTAGCGCCTTTGGTAAGTGGTCTATCAGAGGACAATCAGACTGAGGCGCGTGCACGAGGCAACCCCATGTTTTTATTTTCTCTCTCTTTGTACTAAAACACAGATTCCCGGTCTGAATATTATCGCTTTTTTAAATGGCATAAAAATTGATTTTAAACAGCGGTTGACATGCTTCAAAGTACGGTAATGGAATATTTAGAATTTTTTGTCACGAAACGCGTTGGGAGCATCACCCTTATTTACCCTTCGGATAGTGTCTTGAACACACGAACAAAACAGAGGATATTTGAACATAACTATGGATTATTTTGAACCAAACCAACATTTGTTATTGAAGTAGAAGTCCTGGGAGTGCATTCTGATGAAGAACAGCAAAGGTAATAACATTTTTCTTATAGTAAATCTGACTTTGGTGAGTGCTAAACTTGCTGGGTGTCTAAATAGCTAGCCCTGTGATGCCGGGGCTATCTACTTAGAATATTGCTAAATGTGCTTTCACCGAAAAGCTATTTTAAAATCGGACATAGCGAGTGCATAGAGGAGTTCTGTATCTATAATTCTTAAAATAATTGTTATGTTTTTTGTGAACGTTTATCGTGAGTAATTTAGTAAATTCACCGGAAGTTTGCGGGGGGTATGCAAGTTCTGAACGTCACATGCTAATGTAAAAAGCTGGTTTTTGATATAAATATGAACTTGATTGAACAAAACATGCATGTATTGTATGACATAATGTCCTAGGGGTGTCATCTGATGAAGATCATCAAAGGTTAGTGCTGCATTTAGCTGTGGTTTTGTTTTTTGTGACATTATATGCTAGCTTGAAAAATGGGTGTCTGATTATTTCTGGCTGGGTACTCTACTGACATAATCTAATGTTTTGCTTTTGTTGTAAAGCCTTTTTGAAATCGGACAGTGTGGTTAGATTAATGAGAGTCTTGTCTTTAAAATGGTGTAAAATAGTAATATGTTTGAGAAATTGAAGTAATAGCATTTCTAAGGTATTTGAATAACGCGCCACAGGATTCCACTGGCTGTTACGTAGGTGGGACGATTTCGTCCCACCTACCCTAGAGAGGCTAAAACTTTGCAACAATTGCTAAGAAACGGTTTTCACTTTGTCATTATGGGGTATTGTGTGTAGATTTACTTAATCCATTTCATTTTAGAATGAGGTTGTAACGTAACAACATGTGGAAAAAGTCAAGGGTTCTGAATACTTTCCAAATGCACTGTAGACCAATTTCATTTATATAAATATTCAAGAGAACAGGTCCCAATACTTACCCCTGTGGTACACCTTTCATAATATCCAGGAATCTTGACTTAACACCATCCGAAATCACACATTGTGTCCTGTCTGACAGATAAGGAAAGGGAAAGGGGGGATACCTAGTCAGTTGTGCAACTGAATGCCTTCAACTGAAATGTGTCTTCCGCATTTAACCTAACCCCTCTGAATTGTCAAACCACTTGCAAGAAGCCTGATCCAGGCCTATTTCAGTCAATGAGAGTGTGATGGTCAACATTGAGAGTGTGATGATCAACAGTGTCAAAGAAATTGGAAAGGTCTATAAATAAGGCAGCACAATGATTTTTATGATCTAAGCAATTTAACACATCATCTAAAACATTTACATTACATTACATTTACGTCATTTAGCAGACGCTCTTATCCAGAGCGACTTACAAATTGGTGCATTCACCTTATGATATTAACCAGCATCGCTACCACAGTATTCTGCAGCGATACGCCATCCCATCTGGTTTGCGCTTAGTGGGACTATCATTTGTTTTTCAACAGGACAATGACCCTACACACCTCCAGGCTGTGTAAGGGCTATTTTACCAAGGAGAGTGATGGAGTGCTGCATCAGATGACCTGGCATCCACAATCCCCCGACCTCAACCAAATTGAGATGGTTTGGGATGAGTCGGACCGCAGAGTGAAGGAAAACAAGCCAACAAGTGCTCAGCATATGTGGGAACTCCTTCAAGACTGTTGGAAAAACATTCCAGATGAAGCTGGTTGAGAGAATGCCAAGAGTGTGCAAAGCTGTCAAGGCAAAGGGTGGCTATTTGAAGAATCTCAAATATAAAATATATTTGGTTACTATATGATTCCACGTGCTATTTCATAGGTTTGGTGTCTTCACTATTATTCTACAATGTAGAAAATAGTAAACAATCCCCTCGAAGCCGTTGTTCTGAGGATATATTGGCAATATTGGCATATTGGCACGGTGTTGTTAGGCCCGAGAATAAGTCGAGGGCTGACAAACCATGCCAATATTTCCTGCAAACTCCGGCTTCTCGGGCATTATCACTTAAACAAAATCAACTCCTGCGCAACTATGGGGCAAAACAGATGCGGTTGGCTTAAATTGTTGACAATGTAAACTACATTGTCTCCAATGTTTATTGAAAACAAATATAGTTGCACAATGAGCATTTGTTAACTGTTGTTGGTTAGCTAGGTAGCGAATTTGAGCCATATTAGCATTAAAACAAGCGTAGCAGCTGAAACGGCGTTATGTCCAGGTCTAAAACCGGATTTGTGCACATTAAGAATAGAGTGAGAAGTTAAAACGTTATTAGCTGACAGTTGGCCAGGGATTCTATTACTTTGGAAAGACAAGATCATTTGGGGATTTGATGGTAGTTATCTAAGTCAGAAGGATCTCCTCCTTTATATAGGGGGAGGACATATTCCTCATTCCAGATCTTAGGGATAACACCAGAAACAATTGTCAAATTAAAGAAATTGGTCAGCGGTTCTGCAATAAGTGGGGCAGAGAGCTGCAGTAAGATTTTTTAACATCAATCTTTAGCAAAGCACTTAGTACATCATAGACATCAAAGAGTTTCAATGAAAATAACGTCTGAGTCTATTAGATGTGGTGGAAAAAGTACCCAAATGTCATACTTGAGTAAATGTAAAGATACCTTAATAGAAAATGACTCAAGTAAAAGCAAAAGTTAACCAGTAAAATACTACTTGAGTAGTACTGCTTGAGTAGAATCAATTCCCATTAGTGTCAAATCGGCATTATTACCAAGGCCCACATTTAGGACTAGATATTCAAATTGATTAGGGACAGAGGTGCTAATGGAAACAGAAACATTTATGTTGCTCTTTATGTATATGGTAACATTCCCTCCTCTGCCAACTCTATCAGATCTAAAAACATTATAACCAGTCAGAGACACACCAGAGTCTGGTATAGACTTATTTAACAAAGAATCAGTTATAAACAGAATGTCTGCGTTGGTTTGAGAAGCCTGAGTAACAATAATATCTATTTTCGAAATCAAACTTCTAGCATTTATATCAATCAATCAAATGTATTTATAAAGCCCTTTTTACATCAGCTGATGTCACAAAGTGCTATACAGAAACCCATCCTAAAACCCCAAACAGCAAGCAATGCAGATGTAGAAGCACGGTGGCTAGGAAAAACTCCCTAGAAAGGCAGGAACCTAGGAAGAAACCTAGAGAGGAACCAGGCTCTGAGGGGTGGCCAGTCCTCTTCTGGCTGTGCTGGTGCTGGGCAAAAGGCTCCCTGTGTCATTCGAGATCTCATCTTCCACCTCAGATAGTAGGGTCGACCAGCTCCGTTATTGCAATTCTTGTTAATTAAGATTGATTGTTTGAAGAAATAACAAAGACTCTCCTGATTGATTGGAATTTTCATGACACCAACGATTGTAACGCGATTCTGATCGAACCAAATATTAATACATTGAGCCCCTGGCCTGAGAGGATGGAAGTTCAACATGTAGATAGATGTAGTATGTTAATGTTCACTAGCTGGCCTGGTGCAGCGTTGCCCATGAAAGGAAGTTCAGCTAGCAAACAAGCATTTTAGACAGGAATCCTAGGACAACAAAAACTAAATGCATGTACTGTATGATAGAGTCATAGACCGTTTAGGCAACATGAAAGAGGATAATGGCATTAGCATTTCTCTACAAGTAGGGTGAGCCAACATGTTTGTTCTACTTACACAAACCACACACACACACACACACACACACACACACACACACACACACACACACACACACAGAAATCAGTACCATGGACAGCCAAATCATATTTCGCTTAAGTTAAATAGACTAAATGGTTTTTGGGAACTTTTAGTTGTCACTGTATTATACGAAGCGTAGGTGATTAGATGATGTTGAAATAGTGCTGGAATAGTGGAGGCAGCTCCTGTTTTCTTTGCAACTTACTGTAACTCTCCATGGTTCTAAGTCAATAGTTTAGTCATCCAAAAATGTTGGAAACATTACCTTGCTTGACCATGCTATAGGTCATGTAACTGTTTGTTACTGTCACACCAGCCTTCACTTTGGCTCCCCCTCCTGTCCAGCTCAGGTGTACGGCGTCATTTTGCACTTTGGGTTTCGTCCCACTTTTATATACAGTATATATAGTGCTTTAATAAACTCAGTAGTTCTAAACCTGCGACTGCCTCCTGCCTACTCCTCTCTACACTTGTGACAGTTACATGCTATGTTGCTTTCCGGTTTTGTAATGAAACAAATGTGTAGCTGAATTTCTTCTGCTACAGTGTCTTATTGTCTCAGCCTTAGGGCCATATCACGGTGGCAAGGCATATGAACTAACAGGTTATAGAGCAATTTTCTATCATTGCCTGTGATTTTATCTGACAGACTAAGTGCTTTAAAATCAGAGCTGTAGAATGTTTCTGGGACTTAACATACTGTATGTGTTACTAGCCACCAATGAACACGAAACTGTCTTACCAGGAAGACTATGAATAACAAGGTGTGTTAATGGCTGTTGATAAGTTTTACGTGCACGTCTTGTAAAAAGGTCTCAAAACTAAAGTGACATCTCACTTTTTATTCTCAGCTGTCTTTTAATGCAGTTGAAGTCGGACGTTTACATACACTTAGGTTGGAGTCATTAAAACTTGTTTTTCAACCACTCCACAAATTTCTAGTTAACAAACTATAGTTTTGGTAAGTCGGTTAGGACATCTATTTTGTGCATGACACAAGTAATTTTTCCAACAATTGTTTACAGACAGATTATTTCACTTACAATTCACTGTATCACAATTCCAGTGGGTCAGAAGTTTACATACACTAAGTTGACTGTGCCTTTAAACAGCGTTGAAAATTTCAAAAATTATGTCATGGCTTTAGACGCTTCTGATAGGCTAATTGACATCATTTGAGTGAATTGGAGGTGTACCTGTGGATGTATTTCAAGGCCTACCTTCAAACGCAGTGCCTCTTTGCTTGACATCATGGGAAAATCAAAAGAAAATCAGCCAAGACCTCATAAAAAAAATTGTAGACCTCCACAAGTCTGGTTCATCCTTGTGAGCAATTTCCAAACGCCTGAAGGTACCATGTTCATCTGTACAAACAATAGTAGACAAGTATAAACACCATGGGACCACGCAGCCGTCATACCGCTCAGGAAGGAGACGCGTTCTGTCTCCTAGAGATGAACGTACTTTCGGACGAGAAGTGCAAATCAATCCCAGAACAACAGCAAAGGACCTTGTGAAGATGCTGGAGGAAACAGGTACAAAAGTATCTATATCCACAGTAACACGAGTCCTATATACCGACATAACCTGAAAGTCCGCTCAGCAAGGAAGAAGCCACTGCTCCAAAACTGGCATAAAAAGCCAGACTACGGTTTGCAACTGCACATGGGGACAAAGATTGTACTTTTTGGAGAAATGTAACAAAAATGGAACTGTTTGGCCATAATGACCATTGTTATGTTTGGAGGAAAAAGGGGGAGGCTTGCAAACCAAAGAATACCATCCCAACTGTGAAGTACGGGGGTGGCAGCATGTTGTGGGGGTGCTTTGCTGCAGGAGGGACTGGTGCACTTCACAAAATAGATGGCATCATGAGGTAGGACATATGTGGATATGTTGAAGCAACATCTCAGAACATCAGTCAGGAAGTTAAAGCTTGGTCACAAATGGGTCTTCCAAATAGACAATGACCCCAAGCATACTTCCAAAGTAGTGGCAAAATGGCTTAAGGACAACAAATCAAGGTATTGGAATGGCCATCACAAAGCCCTGACCTCAAATCCTATAGAACATTAGTGGGCAGAACTGAAAAAGCGTGTGTGAGCAAGGAGGCCTACAAACCTGTCTCCGTTACACCAGCTCTGTCAGGAGGAATGGGCCAATATTCACCCAACTTATTGTGGGAAGTTTGTGCAAGGCTACCCGAAACGTTTGACCCAAGTTAAACAATTTACAGGCAATGCTACCAAATACTAATTGAGTGTATGTAAACTTCTCACCCACTGGGAATGTGATGAAAGAAATAAAAGCAGAAAAAAATAATTCTCTCTACTATTATTCTGACATTTCACATTCTTAAAGTGGTGATCCTAACTGACCTAAGACAGGGAATTTTTACTAGGATTAAATGTCAGAATTGTGAAAAACTGAGTTTAAATGTATTTGGCTAAGGTGTTTATAAACTTCTGACTTCAACTGTATCTGTTTACTCTTTCCTTTGTGATAGTGTTTGTACTATTTGTAACACCTCATTTGAAATAAAGACACTGAATATTTACTGAACTAGACTATTGAGGAACTATATTCTATTGTAGAAAAGGAAGTTGGAAGTTGAAGTCAGATGTATTGATAGTAAAGAGAGGGTGTGCTGAGAACGGAGATGTCCACTACTTACTAGTTAAAATTTTTGAAGCAGTTTTTTTTAAAGAAATGTGTCCAGACTCAATTTGTGTGAAAACATTTATTGAAATATTTATATTTTTAAGATGTCTTTCCAAGAGATATGTAAGTGTTTCCAAATACATACAACTTAAGAAAATCATTCTAAATGAAAAGGAAAACTTATGCACTGGTATGTTAAACTGGAAATTAAAGTGACAGAGGCATCATTTGCTGAATTAGCTATTTTGGTTATAGTTCAGTTACAGTTAGGCCATTTTCTCACATATCCAAATATCTCACATGCCAGCTGTTGTCTGCGGTAGAAGATCGGACCATCGCGCAGCACAATCCTCCTCTATTCCGTTCTGATTATTAGGCTGTCCCCTGCCCCAGTACCCAGTGGTCACTGCTGTGCCGTCCACCCACTTCTAGATCCCCTCTTCAGCTCTGTCAGTCAGATGAATCCAGAACGTCTCCTTGCTCAATCCATGGATAAATACATATTTCTCTCTGCTGTTTATGACCACCAGATCTGCTCCTCTCCTCAGACAGTCCTCTCTGCTCCCCTCCCAGGTTTTCATCTCAGTAGAGATGAAGTAAAAACTGGACTTGTAATACCTCCATCCCTGTTGTGTGTGTTGTTCTACCACAGAGACCTTTGCTTGAAGATCGTCTCTTTCAATCTGGTCCCTCTCTTTAGTCATGGCGTTGTACCTGGTCCTGAATTGGTCTTGTTCAGCTGAGGAGTTGGTTTTACAAACTAAGATGTTCTCTTCAAAACTGCCCATCTCTTTGTTATAATAAACAGACAGGCTTATGATCCCAGCCAGTAGGAGAACACACAGCAGCCCCAGACACACTGCAGCATCTCTGGTGGATCTCCTCTCTGAGCTCTCGGTACCTTGGTTTGTAGCCAGTGGTCTACTCTTTGGGGTGACATCCTTTATCTTGCTTTCCGAAGTAATGAGAATTGTTAGTGTCTTCATTGGTATCAAGATCCTCAGCCACGTCTGCTGCCCGATCATTCTCATGATTAAAAATAGCATTGGAATAAATTTCATTAGACATCGCCATTTTCTTTCACTGTCTGTGATTTTATCTGACAGACTTGCTGCTTTATTTCAAGAGATGTTTAGCATTTCTTCATACTAACCACCAATGGACAGGAAACTGTCATACCAATAAGACTATAAATAACCATGCGTATGGTTGGCTGTTGGTCATGATGTCAGATAGTCTCCAAACAGAAGTTGTAACGCCCTGGGTTTGGGTGGGCGTTCTATGTTAAGTACAACAGTATCAGAAAGCAAAAAGGAACCAGATATTAAAAGACAACAGTGAAGAAAGTCCTTCTTCACTGTTGTCTTTTAATATCTGGTTCCTTTTTGCTTTCTGATACTGTTGTACTTAATGTAACACTTCATTTGAAATTAAGAAATGGTATTCTGTTGTAGTAATGGACTTAGATGTTGTCAATGCATGTGCTCTTGTAATTCATTGCTGTATGATTGTCTTGCTCCCTCCATAGTTATTTTTAAAGCTTCAAAATAACTGACAGTAGGCCAAGTCAGTTGTCTCTATAACAGTATTTGCCATTGATCTAGTTTATATTTCAGTTGTTGATATCACTTCATCCACTTTAACTATCATAAATTATCCTTAAGTTTGATTTACTCAACTTTGGCTTCAGTGGGGGTGGCAGGTAACCTCGAAGTTAGAGCGTTCGGTCAGTAACCAAAATGTGGCTGGTTTGAATCCCATAGCCGACAAGGTGAAAAATCTGTCGCACTTAACCCATTCCTTGCTGGTGTCTTAGGGGGAGTTGGGATATGCAAGAAATACATTTGCATTGCACACTTGAATACCTTTAAAAAAATAAGCAACCCTGAAATTATTATTATTACATGAAAAAATGACCCAAGATATGAGGACATCATCTACTGAATCAGCCCGTTGTAATTAAAACATTTCTCTACTCAATTAAAATCCATTCATCTGATGGTGACGGTATGCTCTGGGCGTTCGCCACTATTAATAAGTGTTAGGAGATGAATCCTCCATCAGCCGTAACAATCACAGTGTCGCATGGTGAATGTTGAGTAAGTACCTGGGCCTTCATTGAAATGCAGGGTAGCTGGCGATTACCAATGGAGAGAGGGATCATGGGCAACAGAATTGTACAGTCAAAACTAATTGAAATCAGACGTCCTTCAGAGAAGACAAATGTCCAGACTCAATTTGAGTACAACGTTATTTTTTTATGGAAAGATTAAGATCTAAGAGATCAAATACAGTGAAAACAAATACTTAAAACATAATAAATTCATATGAATTGTAAAGGAAAACATTAACATTGCTACTGTAATATTGTACTGTGACAGAGCCATACTTTAATGTATTGGCTTATTTTGGTTACAGTTATGTTACAGGTAGCCCATTTTCTCACATATCCAAATGTCAATTTATTGCACTGTGCATCATGCCAACTCTTGTCTGGGGTAGAATCCTTGAACAGAATCGTGCAGAACAATCCTCCTCCATGTCATTATAACTATCAGCCTGTGCCCTCCACCAGTACCCTGTGGTCAGTGCTGTGCCATCCACCACCCACTTCCAGATCTTCTCTTGTCAGTCAGACCAATACAGAATGTCTCCTTTTTCAATCTGTGTACAAATATGACTTGTAATACCTCCATCCCTGTTGTACATGTTGTACCACCAAAAGCTTTGATCAGAGATTGTGTCTCTCAACCCGGAGCTGGTCTCTCTCAACCCGGAGCTAGTCCCTATCAACCCTCAGCTGGCCCCTCTTAACCAGGAGCTTGTCCCTATCAACTCTCAGCTGGCTCCTCTCAACCCGGAGCTGGTCCCTATCAACCCTCAGCTGGCCCCTCTCAACCAGGAGCTGGTCCCTATCAACCCTCAGCTGGCCCCTCTCAACCAGGAGCTGGTCCCTATCAACCCTCAGCTGGCCCCTCTTAACCAGGAGCTTGTCCCTATCAACTCTCAGCTGGCCCCTCTCAACCCAGAGCTGGTTCCTATCAACCCTCAGCTGGCCCCTCTCAACCAGGAGCTGGTCCCTATCAACACTCAGCTGGCCCCCTCAACAAGGAGCTTGTCCCTATCAACCCTCAGCTGGCCCCTCTTAACCAGGAGCTGGTCCCAATCAACCCTCAGCTGGCCCCTCTCAACCAGGAGCTGGTCCCTATCAACCCTCAGCTGGCCCCTCTCAACCAGGAGCTGGTCCCTATCAACCCTCAGCTGGCCCCTCTTAACCAGGAGCTTGTCCCTATCAACTCTCAGCTGGCCCCTCTCAACCCAGAGCTGGTTCCTATCAACCCTCAGCTGGCCCCTCTCAACCAGGAGCTGGTCCCTATCAACAATCAGCTGGCCCCCTTAACAAGAAGCTTGTCCCTATCAACCCTCAGCTGGCCCCTCTTAACCAGGAGCTGGTCCCAATCAACCCTCAGCTGGCCCCTCTTAACCAGGAGCTTGTCCCTATCAACCCTCAGCTGGCCCCTCTTAACCAGGAGCTTGTCCCTATCAACCCTCAGCTGGCCCCTCTCAACCAGGAGCTGGTCCCTTTCAACCCTCAGCGGGCCCCTCTCAACCAGGAGCTGGTCCCAATCAACCCTCAGCTGGCCCCTCTCAACCCTCAGCTGGCCCCTCTCTTTTTTTACAATTTGTATTGTTTTTTTACTTCACAAACAACATAACACAATAACACAAGACACCCACTATACAAAACATACTAAAAGGTGATCAAAATACAGTATGTCCTCCAAATTCCTAGACACAATGAAATGATAGCACATACGTTATCCCAAAATGTTGTCAGTTTGTCACAGGACCACAGCATATGGTGCTTTTTGCATCTCCACCAGAGATGTGACATTTCTGGGTGCATTACATGCATTCTGGCAGGAGTGTAGTAACTCATGAATTATCTTAAATTACATTACTTTATCTTTTAGATTGTAGGAATGAGCATTTTCACAGATCTGTGACCATGATTCTCCTCAAGTTCTTCCTTTAAATCGGTTTCCCAGTTTTACCTTGGAGCAGTGTTTCCCAAACTCGGTCCTGGGGACCCCAATGGGTGCACGTTTTGGTTTTTGCCCTAACGCTTCACAGCTGACTCAAATAATCAAAGCTTAAAAATGAGCTGATTATTTTAATCCGCTGTGTAGTGCTAGGGCAAAAACCAAAATGTGCAACCCATCTGGTCGAGTTTCAGTCATCCCTTGACATAACTTGGCAATCATCTACTTTAGCAGCTTCTTTCAGTATTTATTCTATGCTAGATGCCTTAGGTTCATCCACATTTTGTTGAAGCGATTGACTAAGATTTCTGAGTTGTATGAACATATAGAAATTGGCATTGAATAATCAAAATCTTTCTTGGAATTGATTGATTGACAGTAGAGATCCATCATAATACACATGTTCAAAGTGTATGATGCCACTTTGGAACCAGGACTTAAAGGTGTTGTCATTAAACACTGGAGGTAAAGAGGAATTATTCCAAGTAGGGGTTCTTGACGATATTGTTTATTTCCGCCTCGTCAATTGTTGTACATTTTCCCAAATACAGATGGAATTGAGAATCATTGTATTGTCTGTTTTTTCTTTAACGGCATGGACACGAAGTAGTAAATATATTTTAGATCATGAGGCATTACGTTTATGACTTTGATACTCCTCCATGCACAAGGATAGTCTGCTGTCCATTATTTAATGAACACAGTTGTGCAGCCCAGTATACATCTTTATATTTCTCTTTAGTATTTTTTTTATTGAACCTTTATTTAACTAGGCAAGTCAGTTAGGAACAAATTCTTATTTACAATAACGGCCTACCAAAGGCAAAAAGCCTCCTGCGGGGACGGGGGCTGGGATTTAAATATATATATAAAATATAGGACAAAACACACATCACGACAAGAGAGACAACACAACACTACATAAAGAGAGAACTAAGACAACAAAGCAAGGCAGCAACACTTGACAACACAAAATGGTAGAAACAAAACATGACAACATGGTAGCAACCCAACATCGTAGCAGCACAAAACATGGTATAAACATTATTGTGCACAGACAACAGCACAAAGGGCAAGAAGGTAGAGACAACAATACATCATTCAAAGCAGCAACAGCTATCAGTAAGAGTGTCCATGATTGAGTCTTTGAATGAAGAGATTGAGATAAAACTGTCCAGTTTGAGTGTTTGTTGCAGCTCATTCCAGTCGCTAGGTTTGCCTTCCAGAGAGACATCAGAGACTGTAACGTTCTTTGTTTCACGGAAACATGGCTCACTCGAGACACGCTATTGGAGTTGGTACAGCCACCTGGTTTCTTCACGCATCGCGCCGACAGAAACAAGAATCTCTCTGGAAAGAACAAGGGCGGGGGTGTACAGTGAGGGAAAAAAGTATTTGATCCCCTGCTGATTTTGTACGTTTGCCCACTGAAAAATAAATGATCAGTCTATAATTTTAATGGTAGGTTTATTTGAACAGTGAGAGACAGAATAACAACAAAAAAATCCAGAAAAACGCATGTCAAAAATGTTATAAATTGATTTGCATTTTAATGAGGGAAATAAGTATTTGACCCCCTCTGCAAAACATGACTTAGTACTTGGTGGCAAAACCCTTGATGGCAATCACAGAGGTCAGACGTTTCTTGTAGTTGGCCACCAGGTTTGCACACATCTCAGGAGCGATTTTGTCCCACTCCTCTTTGCAGATCTTCTCCAAGTCATTAAGGTTTCGAGGCTGACGTTTGGCAACTCGAACCTTCAGCTCCCTCCACAGATTTTCTATGGGATTAAGGTCTGGAGACTGGCTAGGCCACTCCAGGACCTTAATGTGCTTCTTCTTGAGCCACTCCTTTGTTGCCTTGGCCGTGGGTTTTGGGTCATTGTCATGCTGGAATACCCATCCACAACCCATTTTCAATGCCCTGGCTGAGGGAACGAGGTTCTCACCCAAGATTTGACGGTACATGGCCCCGTCCATCGTCCCTTTGATGCAGTGAAGTTGTCCTGTCCCCTTAGCAGAAAAACACCCCCAAAGCATAATGTTTCCACCTCCATGTTTGACGGTGGGGATGGTGTTCTTGGGGTCATAGGCAGCATTCCTCCTCCTCCAAACACGGCGAGTTGAGTTGATGCCAAAGAGCTCCATTTTGGTCTCATCTGACCACTACACTTTCACCCAGTTGTCCTCTGAATCATTCAGATATTCATTGGCAAACTTCAGACGGGCATGTATATGTGCTTTTTTGAGCAGGGGGACCTTGCGGGCGCTGCAGGATTTCAGTCCTTCACGGCGTAGTGTGTTACCAATTGTTTTCTTGGTGACTATGGTCCCAGCTGCCTTGAGATCATTGACAAGATCCTCCCGTGTAGTTCTGGGCTGATTCCTCACCGTTCTCATGATCATTGCAACTCCACGAGGTGAGATGTTGCATGTAGCCCCAGGCCGAGGGAGATTGACAGTTCTTTTGTGTTTCTTCCATTTGCGAATAATCGCACCAACTGTTGTCAACCTTCTCACCAAGCTACTTGGCGATGGTCTTGTAGCCCATTCCAGCCTTGTGTAGGTCTACAATCTTGTCCCTGACATCCTCGGAGAGCTCTTTGGTCTTGGCCATGGCGGAGAGCTTGGAATCTGATTGATTGATTGCTTCTGTGGACAGGTGTCTTTTATACAGGGAACAAACTGACATTAGGAGCACTCCCTTTAAGAGTGTGCTCCTAATCTCAGCTCGTTACCTGTATAAAAGACACCTGGGAGCCAGAAATCTTTCTGATTGAGAGGGGGTCAAATACTTATTTCCCTCATTAAAACGCAAATCAATTTATAACATTTCTGACATGAGTTTTTCTGGATTTTTTGTTGTTGTCATTCTGTCTCTCACTGTTCAAATAAACCTACCATAAAAATTATAGACTGATCATTTCTTTGTTAGTGGGCACATTAGCAGGGGATCAAATACTTTTTTCCCTCACTGTTTACCTTATGATTAATGAGACGTGGTGTGATCGTAACATTATACAGGAACTCAAGTCCTTTTGTTCACCTGACTTAGAATTCCTCACAATCAAATTCTGACCGCATTATCTACCAAGAGAATTCTCTTCGATCATAATCACAGTCGTGTATATTCCCCCCCAAGCAGACAAAACGACGGCCCTGAAAGAACTTCATTCGACTCTATTTAAACCGGAAACCACATATCCTGAGGCTGCATTTATTGTAGCTGGGTATTTTAACAAGGCTAATCTGAAAACAAGGCTCCCTAAATTCTATCAGCATATCGATTGCGTGACCCGGGATGGCAAAACCCTGGATCATCGTTATTCTAACTTCCACGACGCATATAAGGCCCTCCCTCGCCCTCCTTTCGGAAAAGCTGACCACGACTCCATTATGTTGCTCCCAGCCTATAGACAGAAACTAAAACAGGAAGCACCCGCGCTCAGGTCTGTTCAACGCTGGTCCGACCAATCATATTCCACGCTTCAAGATTGCTTCGATCACGTGGACTGGGATATGTTCCGTATAGCGTCGAACAACAACATTGATGAATACGCTGACTCGGTGAGCGAGTTTATTAGCAAGTGCATCGGTGATGTTGTACCCACAGCGTCTATTAAAACATTCCTCAACCAGAAACCGTGGATTGACGGCAGTATTTGTGCAAAACTGAAAGCACGAACCACTGCTTTAAATCACGGCAAGGTGACCGGAAACATGACTGAATACAAACAGTGTAGCTATTCCCTCCGCAAGGCAATCAAACAAGCTAAGCGTCAGTATAGAAACAAAGTAGAGTCACAATTCAATGGCTCAGACACGAGAGGTATATGGCAGGGTCTACAGTCAATCACGGACTACAAAAGAAAAACCAGCCCCGTCGAGGACCACATTGTCTCTAAACAACGTCTTTGCTCGCTTTGAGGACAATACAGTGCCACTGACACGGCCCGCTACCAAAACCTGCGGGCTCTCCTTCACTGCAGCCAACGTGAGTAAAACATTTAAACATGTTAAACCTGGCAAGGCTGCAGGCCCAGACGACATCCCCAGCCGCATCCTCAGAGCATGCGCAGACCAGCTGGCTGGTGTGTTTACGGACATATTCAATCAATCCTTGTCCCAGTCTGCTGTTCCCACATGCTTCA
This sequence comes from Salmo trutta, assembly GCF_901001165.1. Taxonomy (NCBI): domain Eukaryota; kingdom Metazoa; phylum Chordata; class Actinopteri; order Salmoniformes; family Salmonidae; genus Salmo; species Salmo trutta. Next base: position 15,595,107 of record NC_042972.1, on the reverse strand, counting down.
AGAGGGCCACCATTGTTTCTGTTCCCAAGAAAGCTAAGGTAACTGAGCTTAATGACTACCGCCCCGTAGCACTCACTTCCGTCATCATGAAGTGCTTTGAGAGACTAGTCAAAGACCATATCACCTTCACCCTACCTGACACCCTAGACCCACTCCAATTTGCTTACCGCCCCAATATGTCCACAGATGACGCAATCGCAATCACACTGCACACTGCCCTAACCCATCTGGACAAGAGGAATAATTATGTAAGAATGGTGTTCATCGAGTACAGCTCAGAATTTAACACCATAGTACCCTCCAAACTCGTCATTAAGCTCGAGACACTGGGTCTCGACCCCGCCCTGTGCAACTGGGTCCTGGACTTCCTGACGGGCCACCCCCAGGTGGTGAGGGTAGGTAACAACAACTCCACCCCGCTGATCCTCAATACTGGGGCCCCACAAGGGTGCGTTCTCAGCCCTCTCCTGTACTCCCTGTTCACCCACGACTGCGTGGCCATGCACGCCTCCAACTCAATCATCAAGTTTGCAGACGACACTACAGTGGTAGGCTTGATTACCAACAACGACGAGACGGCCTACAGGGAGGAGGTGAGGGCCCTCAGAGTGTGGTGTCAGGAAAATAATCTCACACTCAATGTCAACCAAACAAAAGAGATGATCGTGGACATCAAGGAAACAGCAGAGGGAGCAGCCCCCTATCCACATCAACGGGACAGTAGTGGAGAGGGTAGAAAGTTTTAAGTTCCTCGGCGTACACATCATGGACAAACTGAAATGGTCCACCCACACAGACAGTGCGGTGAAGAAGACGTAGCAGCGCCTCTTCAACCTCAGGAGGCTGAAGAAATTCGGTTTGTCACCAAAAACACTCACAAACTTTTACAGATGCACAATTGAGAACATCCTGTCGGGCTGTATCACCGCCTGGTACGGCAACTGTTCCCCCCATAAACGTAAGGCTCTCCAGAGGGTAGTGAGGTCTGCACAAAACATCACCGGGGGCAAACTACCTGCTCTCCAGGACACCTACACCACCCAATGTCACAGGAAGGCCAAAAAGATCATCAAGGACACCAACCAACCGAGCCACTGCCTGTTCACCCCGCTATCATCCAGAAGGCGAAGTCAGTACTGGTGCATCAAAGCTGGGACCAAGAGACTGAAAAACAACTTCTATCTCAAGGTCATCAGACTGTTAAACAGCCATCACTAACATTGAGTGGCTGCTGCCAACATAATGACTCAACTCTAGCCACTTTAATAATGGAAAAATGTATGTAATAAATGTATCACTAGCCACTTTATTAAACAATGCCACTTTATATAATGTTAACATACCTTACATTACTCATCTCATATGTATATATTTTACTCTATACCATCTACTGCATCTTGCCTATGCCGTTCGGCCATCACTCATTAATATATTTTTATGTACATATTCTTATGCATTCCTTTACACTTGTGTGTGTATAAGGTAGTTGTTGTGAAATTGTTAGGTTAGATGACTTAGGTTAGGTTAGATATTACTGCATGGTCAGAACTAGAAGCACAAGCATTTCGCTACACTTGCATTAACATCTGCTAACCATGTGTATGCGACAAATAAAATGTGATTTGATTTTAGCTACAGCGAACTGAAAAGAGGATGTGTGTGCTTTGGGGACCTTTAACAGAATATGACTGGCAGAACCGGTGTTGTATGTGGAGGATTAGGGCTGCAGTAAATATCTCAGATGGGGGGAGTGAGGCCTAAGAGGGTTTTATAAATATGCATCAACCAGTGGGTCTTGCAACAGGTATACAGAGATGACCAGTTTACAGAGGAGTATAGAGTGCAGTGATGTGTCCTATAAGGAGCATTGATGGCAAATCTGATGGCCGAATGGTAAAGGACATCTAGCCGCTCGAGAGGTGACTACCTCGCTTGAGGTGACTACCTCAAGCTCTAAACCCTCAGAAGTAGTAATCACACCTGTGGTGAGAGGGGCATTCTTCTTACCAAACCACATGACCTTTGTTTTGGAGATTTTCAGAAAAAGGTTTAGGGTAGAGAAAGCTTGTTGGACACTAATAAAGCTTTGCTGTAGAGCATTTAACACAAAATCCGGGGAGGGGCCAGCTGAGTATAATTCTTTATCATCTGCATATAAGTGGATGAAAGAGCTTCCTACTGCCTGAGCTATTTTGTTGATGTAAATTGAGAAGAGCTTGGGGCTAGGGTTGAGCCTTGGGGTACTCCCTTGGTGACAGGCAATGGCTGAGACAGCAGATTTTCTGACTTTATACACTGAACTCCTTGAGAGAGGTAGTAAGCAAACTAGGCCAAAGACCCCTCAGAGACACCAATACTCCTAAGCCGGCCCACAAGAATGGAATGGTCTACCGTATCAAAAGCCTTGGTCAATAAAAATATCAGCACAGCATTGCTTAGAATCAAGGGCAATGGTGACATCATTGAGGACTTTTAAGGTTGCAGTGACACATCCATAACCTGAGCGGAAACCAGATTGCATACCAGAGAGAATACTATAGACATCAAGAAAGCCAGTCTGTTGATTATTGGCAAGTTTTTCCAACACTTTTGATAAACAGGGCAAAATAGAAATAGGCCTATGACAGTTAGGGTCAGCTATATGGGGTATTAAAAGACCTCCAGCTCTATACTGTAGGTTAAGTGTAAAACAATCAATTTGACTTTTTCAATTTCAAAAGTTTCAATTACAGTTGTACAGTCGTGGCCAAAGTTTTTGAGAATGAAACAAATATTAATTTTCACAAAGTCTGCTGCCTCAGTTTGAATGATGGCAATTTGCATATACTCCAGAATGTTATGAAGCGTCTTCTGAAGTGAAGTGTCTTCTGATCCCTCCTGTCTCAGCCTCCAGTATTTATGCTGCAGTAGTTTATGTGTCGGGAGGCTAGGGTCAGTCTGTTACATCTGGAGTATTTCTCTTGTCTTATCCGGTGTCCTGTGTGAATTTAAATATGCTCTCTCTAATTCTCTCTTTCTCTCTTTCTTTCTTTCTCTCGGAGGACCTGAGCCCTAGGACCATGCCTCAGGACTACCTGGCATGATGACTCCTTGCTGTTCCCAGTCCACCTGGCCGTGCTGCTGCTCCAGTTTCAACTGTTCTGCCTGCGGCTATGGAACCCTGACCTGTTCACCAGACGTGCTTGTTGCACCCTCGACAACTACTATGATTATTATTATTTGACCATGCTGGTCATTTATGAACAGTTTAACATCTTGACCATGTTCTGTTATAATATCCACCCGGCACAGCCAGAAGAGGACTGGCCACCCCTCATAGCCTGGTTCCTCTCTAGGTTTCTTCCTAGGTTTTTGGCCTTTCTAGAGAGTTTTTCCTAGGGAGTTTTTCCAAGCCACCGTGCTTCTTTCACATGCATTTCTTGCTGTTTGGGGTTTTAGGCTGGGTTTCTGTACAGCACTTTGAGATATCAGCTGATGTACGAAGGGCTATATAAATAAATTTGATTTGATTTGAATTGCAATAAATTGCAAAGTCCCTCTTTGCCATGCAAATGAACTGAATCCCCCCAAAACATCACTGCATTTCAGCCCTGCCACAAAAGGACCAGCTGACATCATGTTTGTCACGCCCTGACCGTAGATAGCCTTTTTATTTCTCTATTTGGTTAGGTCAGTGTGTGGTTTGGGTGGGCATTCTAGATTATGTATATCTATGTTTGTATTTCTATGTTGGCCGGATATGGTTCCCAATCAGAGGCAGCTGTCTTTTGTTGTCTCTGATTGGGGATCATATTTAGGCAGCCTTTTCCCACTGGGTTGTTGTGGGATCTTGTTTTTGTATAGTTGCCTTGTGCACTGCATTACTGCACATTTGTTATATTCTTTGTTGTTTTGGTTGTAAGTTTCACTATTATTGAGAATGTGGAACTCTACGCACGCTGTGCCTTGGTCTCCTTCATACGACGAACGTGACAGAAGATCTCACCTCAACTGGACCAAGCAGCGTGCCCGGGATGAGATGGCATCCTGGACTTGGGAGGAAGTATTGGAGAGATACGAAAGCCTGCCGGGGAAGCAGGTGGAGGCAGCGAGAGAGGAAAGGCGATGAGACCGGGAGTCACGGCAACGACAGAAGCCCGAAAGGCAGCTCCCCAAAAAATGTTGGGGGGGGGGCACACGGGGAGATTGGCGGAGTCAGGGTTTAGACCTGAGCCAACTCCCCATGCTTACCGTGGGGAGCGTGTGACCGGTCAGGCACCGTGTTATGCGGTGTTGCGCACTGTGTCTCCAGTGCGCATTCACAGCCCGGTGCGCTTGTTGCCAGATCCCCGCATTTCCCGGGCTAGGTTGGGCATTCAGCAAGGAAGGGTGGTGCCGGCTCAGCACTCCTGGTCTCCAGTACCGCTCCTCGGTCCAGGTTATCCTGCGCCGGCTCTGCGCACGGTGTCTCCGGTACGCCTTCACAGCCCAGTGCGTCCTGTGCCAGCGCCCCGCATTTGCCGGGCGAAAGTAAGCATCCAGCCAGGACGGGTTGTGCCAGCTCTACGCTTGAGGCCTCCAGTGCGCCTCCATGGCCCAGTATATCCTGTGCCTGCTCCACTCACCCGGCCTCCAGTGAGTTTCTCCAGCCTGGTACGCCCTGTGCCTGCACCACGCACCCAGTCTCCAGTGCGTCTCTCCAGCCTGGTACGCCCAGTGGCAGCTCGACGCACCAGGCTGCCAGTACGTCTCCTCAGTCTGGTGAGACCAGTTCCAGCTCCACGTACGAAGTCTCCAGTGATGATCCATTGTCCGAAGCCTCCAGTGATGATCCATGGCACGAAGCCTCCAGTGATGATCCATGGCCCAGAGCCTCCTGTGATAATCCATAGCATGACGTCTCCAGTGATGATCCATGGCCCAGAGCCTGTAGAGATGATCCATGGCACGAAGCATCCAGTGATAATCCATGGCCCGGAGACTCCAGTGATCATCCATGGCACGAAGCCTCCAGTGATGATCCATGGCCCAGAGCCTCCAGTGGTGATCCATGGCAAGAAGCCTCCAGGGATGATCCAAGGCGCGGAACCTGTAGTGATGATCAATGGCACAGAGCCTGCATCGAAGGTCCCCAGTCCGGAGCCTCCAGCGACGGTCCCCAGTCCGGAGCCTCCAGCGACGGTCCCCAGTCCGGAGTCTCCAGCGACGGTCCCCAGTCCGGAGTCTCCAGCGACGGTCCCCAGTCCGGAGTCTCCAGCGACGGTCCCCAGTTCGGAGTCTCCAGTGACGGTCTGCAGTCCGGAGCCTCAAGCGGAGGTCGGCAGTCCGGAGCCTCCAGCGGAGGTCGGCAGTCCAGAGCCACCGGTGGCGGTCGGCAGTTCAGAACCTCCGGCGGTGGTCGGCAGTTCAGAGCCTCCGGCGGGGGTTCCCAGTTCAGAGCCTCCGGCGACGATCTATGGTCCGGTCCCTCCAGCAACGATCCACGGTTCAGAGCTTCCGGCATCGATCCACGGTCAGGGTCCTACAGCGATGATCCACGGTCCGGAGCTTTCGGCGACGACCCCCGAAAGAGAGTCGCCACCGAGGATGGCAGATTTGCTAGCAGAGTGGGGTCCACATCCCGCACCGGAGCCGCCACCGAGTCTAGATGCCCACCCGGACCCTCCCCTATTGAGTCAGGTTTTGTGGCCGGAGTCCGCACCTTTGGGAGGGGTTACTGTCACGCCCTGACCGTAGAGAGCCTTTTTATTTCTCTATTTGGTTAGGTCAGGGTCTGATTTGGGTGGGCATTCTAGATTATGTATATCTATGTTTGTATTTCTATGTTGGCCAGATATGGTTCCCAATCAGAGGCAGCTGTCTTTCGTTGTCTCTGATTGGGGATCATATTTAGGCAGCCTTTTCCCATTGGGTTTTTGTGGGATCTTGTTTTTGTATAGTTGCCTTGTGCACTGCATTACTGCACGTTTGTTATATTCTTTGTTGTTTTGGTTATAAGTTTCACTATTATTGAGAATGTGGAACTCTACGCACGCTGCGCCTTGGTCTCCTTCATACGACGAACGTGACAATGTTAGTCATTCTCTCGTTAACACAGGTGTGAATGTTGACGAGGACAAGGCTGAAGATCACTCTGTCATGCTAATTGAGTTTGAATAACAGACTGGAAGCTTCAAAGGGAGGGTGGGGCTTGGAATCATTGTTCTTCATCTGTCAACCATGTTTTCCTGCAAGGAAACACATGCCATCATCATTGCTTTGCACAAAAAGGGCTTCACAGGCAAGGATATTGCTGCCAGTAAGATTGCACCTAAATCAATCATTTATCGGATCATCAAGAACTTCAAGGAGAGCGGTTCAATTGTTGTGAAGAAGGCTTCAGGGCTCCCAAGAAAGTTCAGCAAGCGCCAGGACCGTCTCCTAAAGTTGATTCAGCTGCAGGATTGGGGCACCACCAGTACAGAGCTTACTCAGGAATGGCAGCAGGCAGGTGTGAGTGCATCTGCACGAACAGTGAGGCGAAGACTTATGGAGGATGGCCTGGTGTCAAGGGCAGCAAAGAAGCCACTTCTCTCCAGGAAAAACATCAGGGACAGACTGATATTCTGCAAAAGGGAGAGATTGGACTGCTAAGGACTGGGGTAAAGTCATTTTCTCTGACGAATCCCCTTCCCGATTGTTTGGGGCATCCGGAAAAAAAGCTTGTCCGGAGAAGACAAGGTGAGCTCTACCATCAGTCCTGTGTCATGCCAACAGTAAAGCATCCTGAGACCATTCATGTGTGGGGTTGCTTCTCAGCCAAGGGAGTGGGCTCACTCACAATTTTGCCTAAGAACACAGCCATGAATAAAGAATGGTACCAACACCTCTTCCGAGAACAACTTCTCCCAACCATCCAGGAACAGTTTGGTGATGAACAATGCCTTTTCCAGCATGATGGAGCACCTTTCCATAAGGAAAAAGTAATAACTAAGTGGTTCGGGGAACAAAACATTGATATTTTGGGTCCATGGCCAGGAAACTCCCCAGACCTTAATCCCATTGAGAACTTGTGGTCAATTCTCAAGAGGCGGGTGGACAAACAAAACCCCACAAATTCTGACAAACTCCAAGCACTGATTATGCAAGAATGGGCTGCCATCAGTCAGGATGTGGCCCAGAAGTTAATTGACAGCATGCCAGGGCGGATTGCAGAGGTCTTAAAAAAGAAGGGTTAACACTGCAAATATTGACTCTTTGCATCAACTTCATGTAATTGTCAATAAAAGCCTTTGACACTTATGAAATGCTTGTAATTATACTTCAGTATTCCATAGTAACATCTGACAAAAATATCTAAAGATATTTTCAGCAGCAAACTTTGTGGAAATTAATATTTGTGTCAGTCTCAAAAATTTTGCCACGACAGTAGAGCAGGCCATATATTTTATTTAAAAAGTTGGATGGAATTGAAGCTGGCAGGGCCTTTGTAATATATACATTTTCATTATGTTGACCCCACCTAACATATAAATAGGGAGACATCTCCATCTCTGACCATCAGATTCAATCTTATTTACACTGAACAAAAATATAAACGCAACATGCAACAATTTGTACAGTTCATATAAGGACATAAATGCATTATTGCCCTAATCTATGGATTTCACATGACTGAGAACACAGATATGCATCTGTTGGTCACAGATACAGTACCTTAAAAAAAGTAGGGGCTTGGATCAGAAAACCAGTCCAATCAATTGAATTTACCACATGTGGACTCCAATCAAGTTGTAGAAACATCTCAAGGATGACGAATGGAAATAGGATGCAACTGAACTCAATTTCGAGTCTCATAGCAAAGGGTCTGAATAGTTATGTAAATATGGTATTTCTGTTTTAGTTCTTTTAAAAATTTGCCACAATTGCTAAGAAATGGTTTTCACTTTGTCGTTATGGGGTATTGTGTGTAGATTTACTTAATCCATTTGAGAATAAGTTTGTAACATAACAACATGTCGAAAAAGTCAAGGGCTCTGAATACTTTCCGAATGCACTGTAGAACAATATTATGTATATAAATTGTAAATAGAACAGGTCCCAATACTTACCCCTGTTGTACACCTTCGTAATATTCAGGAACCTTGACTTAACACCATCCGAAATCACACATTGTGTCCTGTCTGACAGATAAGGGAAAGGAAAGGAAAAGGGGGGATACGTAATCAGTTGTTCAACTGAAATGTGTCTTCAGCACTTAACCCAACCCCTCTGAATTGTCAAGCCACTTGCAAGAAGCCTGATCCAGGCCTATTTCAGTCAACATTTGAATGAGAGTATGATGGTTAACAGTGTCAAAGAAATTGGAAAGGTCTATAAATAAGGCAGCACAATGATTTTTATGATCTAAGCAATTTAACACATCATCTAAAACAAGCGTAGCAGCTGAAACGGCGTTATGTCCAGGTCTAAAACCGGATTTGTGCACATTAAGAATAGAGTGAGAAGTTAAAACGTTATTAGTTGACAGTTGGCCAGGGATTCTACAACTTTGGAAAGACAAGATCATTTGGGGATTTGATGGTAGTTATCTAAGTCAGAAGGATCTCCTCCTTTATATAGGGGGAGGACATATTCCTCATTCCAGATCTTAGGGATAACACCAGAAACAATTGTCAAATTAAAGAAATTGGTCAGCGGTTCTGCAATAAGTGGGGCAGAGAGCTGCAGTAAGATTTTTTAACGTCAATCTTTAGCAAAGCACTTAGTACGTCATAGACATCAAAGAGTTTCAATGACAATAAAGTCTATGAGTCTATTAGAAGTGGTGGAAAAAGTACCCAAATGTCATACTTGAGTAAAAGTTAAGATACCTTAATAGAAAATGACTCAAGTAAAAGTAAAAGTCACCCAGTAAAATACTACTTGAGTAAAAATCTAACAGTTGAGTTAGATTTAGCTCAGTACAAATATCTTTCAGCCCATCAGATACTGGCATCAACCAAACCAGATTAAGATCACCCACCTTTAATCATTTGGATTTAGCATAGTTAGACGGCAGGTCAGATAATTTGTTAAGAGCACATAAGGAGGTTGAGGGATGGCAATCAATTCCCATTAGTGTCAAATCGGCATTATTACCAAGGCCCACATTTAGGACTTGATATTCAAATTGATTAGGGACAGAGGTGCTAATGGAAACAGAAACATTTAAGTTGCTTTTTATGTATATGGCGACATTCCCTCCTCTGCCAACTCTATCAGATCTAAAAACATTATAACCAGTCAGAGACACACCAGAGTCTGGTATAGACTTATTTAACAAAGAATCAGTTATAACCAGAATGTCCGCGTTGGTTTGAGAAGCCAGAGTAACTATAAAATCTATTGTTGAAATCAAACTTCTAGCATTTACATCAATCAATCAAATGTATTTATAAAGCCCTTTTTACATCAGCCGATGTCACAAAGTGCTATACAGAAACCCAGCCTAAAACCCAAACAGCAAGCAATGCAGATGTAGAAGCACGGTGGCTAGGAAAAACTCCCTAGAAAGGCAGGAACCTAGGAAGAAACCTAGAGAGGAACCAGGCTCTGAGGGGTGGCCAGTCCTCTTCTGGCTGTGCCGGTATGAGATTATAACAGTACATGGCCAAGATGTTCAAACGTTCATAGATGACCAGCAGGGTCAAATAATAATAATCACAGTGGTTGTAGAGGGTGCAACAGGTCAGCACCTCAGGAGTAAATGTCAGTTGGCTTTTCATAGCTGAGAGTTAGAGACAGCAGGTGCGGTAGAGAGTGTCGAAAACAACAGGTCCGGTGAACAGGTCAAGGTTCCATAGCCGCAGGTTGAAACTGGAGCAGCAGCACGACCAGGTGGACTGGGGACAGCAAGGAGTCATCAGGCCAGGTAGTCCTGAGGTATAGTCCTAGGGCTCAGGTCCTCCGAAGAGAGAATTGAGAGAAAGAGAGCGAGAGAGAGAATTAGAGGGAGCAAACTTAAATTCACACAGGACACAGAACCAGTCCCAAGGTGGGATTTCAGATGAGACGTAGTCTCTAATATGAACATTCCATGTTCATCAGGTAACCCCTTATTAGAAAATACCATGGGGTTGGCCTAACTTGGATTAGAAACAAAATTGTCTAGAACTGAACCATTAGGTCTATGCTTCGAATGAGGACATGGGTTAAAACAATAGTTAATGAGTGTTACCTATTGCGGGCAAGGACAGATATATCATAATTTTGTAGTACCTATTTGATGTTAGCACTCAGCATCCTAGCTCCTCTCGTGCTCGGGTGAAAGCCGTCCCTTTTTAAGAACTGACGATATTCTAAAAATGAGTCGAAATTGTCAATAAAATTCAATGCTCTTTCAAGGAGCACGGAACCATCAACGCTGAATCCAAGATGGTTTAGCAGTACAGACACGGTTTGTCGTCCTCTCATGTATTTTTCGTCTTTTTTCAATTGATTCTCAATCTCTTTTCTATTTTTAAATTAAATATACCTTCCGGTAAACCGTATCACCCAATTTGACACGGATCCGCTATTTCCTTTGACCTTATAGTCATAACCTCCATCAGCAGCTAGCCAGCTAATTAGCTACTAGCTATTTAGCCATTGTTAGCCACTGCTAGTGGCCTTTCCTTCTGCACAGACACCAGACGTTTCTTTTTTTAGCCTGGATAATACTTGCCAGCATCGGACTGTTTTCTCCACTACAACTTCGCCGTACCCTCATCCTACTCCTCCTCCGTTCCTCAGGTGATGTGGAGGTTAACCCAGGCCCTGCGTGTCCCCAGGCACTCTCATTTGTTGACTTCTGTAACCAAAAAAGCCTTGGTTTCATGCATGTTAACATCAGAAGCCTCCTCCCTAAGTTTGTTTTACTCACTGCTTTAGCACACTCCGCCAACCCTGATGTCCTTGCCGTGTCTGAATCCTGGCTAAGGAAGGCCACCAAAAATTCTGAGATTTCCATCTCCAACATTTTCCGTCAAGATAGGACTGCCAAAGTTCTGTCTTACTTTCCAGGTCTATACCCAAACAGTTCGAGCTTCTAACTTTAAAAATGAATCTCTCCAGAAATAAGTCTCTCACTGTTGTCGCCTGTTATAGACCCCCCTCAGCTCCCAGCTGTGCCCTGGACACCATATGTGAAATGATTGCACCCCATCTATCTTCAGAGTTCATTCTGCTAGGTGACCTAAACTGGGATATGTTTAAAACTAAATTGCTAACGACACAGTTAAAAAATCTGGTATGTGGTTCAACTAATGAGCTTCAACCAACTATTGTTGGGTCTATAATTATGTTCCAGCCCCCTGACCATCCGCTCAGGAAATAAATCGGCCCACAGCTGAATCTAGTTGATTATCTCTAACCTAGGATATACCTGACATGTGTTTGTACGATTACTGTAATTGAAATGCATGTTAATGTTTTTCACACTGTTCTCATTCAACAGTGTAACACTGGTCTATAACACAGTCATTTGCTGTGTACTTCAAGGTCCTGACTGGTTAATGCATAATTTTTATGTAGCCTACTAGATAGGTGCGTTGCAATAAAAGGGCCACTGTTGAATTACGGCTGTCTAATGCATCTGCATAGGTGGCATATAACTAAGTGTCACTATTTCTAATGAAACCATGTAATAAACTAGTAATAAACCACCTCCCCTCAGCATAGGAACTAATAAAACAGCAAGAGAAGATGCAAAGATCCAGCCGGGGGTCAGAAAGAGGAGTGGGTTCTCTGTCAATGTCATGAAGTCTCTGTGCATGACATGCCAATAGCTTAGCCTAGCCATCAGGCTGCTTTCCCATTGATTCGTATACCTGGGAGACAGAGAACAGTATTGGGTCCTGCAACAAATATAGAAAGTTCATTAGTTCTTCTTCAACTACAGAGCATCAATCATATGGGCAGCCTAAGCCTCTGGTCCAACTCTCTGGGAGGTCTCCACTGTAGTGTAAAAATAATTGCTCTCCTCTGTGTGTGTGTGTGTGTGTGTGTGTGTGTGTGTGTGTGTGTGTGTGTGTGTGTGTGTGTGTGTGTGTGTGTGTGTGTGTGTTAGCTCACTGCATTCTGCCCATAAATTGCAATAGGAAACAGAGATGGATGTTCATGCACAATGTTAACCTTAGTGGAGAAGCAGCAGAAACCTCTTTGTTTCTCCCCTCAAGACACAGAATTCGGTTACATAACCAAGTAGCTCAATTTCAAATCATACCTGAATAGAGTTTTTGTTGAGCTTGATTTCATGCGTCTCTTTGGTAAATCTTTCAAATCAACAGAGAATATCTGTTGAACATATACAGTGTATTCACAAATAGACATCAAGATGTTACAGCAAACATTACAGAAGCTGGGTTCACACCATATTCAACGGTATACTGATATACTGTTTTTCTAAAATTGTATACGTCTTGGATTGATTGGCAGCATGACTACAGGAGAGTTAATTACCTTTCCATAACCATTTACACATTTTAATAATTTAGCAGACACACTTATCCAGAGCGATTTACAGGAGCAATTAGGGTAAAGGGACTTGCTCAAGCGCACATGGACAGATTTTTCACCTAATCGGCTCGGGGATTCAAACCAGCGACCTTTTGGTTAATGGCACATTGTTCTTAACAGCTAGGTTACCTGCCAACCTTTCCATAACCTCTCCACTATCCCTCATCTATTCACTTTCTCATTCCATATTATGAGCGTTTCAATCTCATCCATCCATCTCAGGCCTGCTGAAGGCCACGTTCATTTCACAGGTCAATTCATTTTAATTACCCAGCATATCAATAGCCTATCATTGGGGTGGAGTGTGTGTGTGTTGTGAAGGAGAACCTAATTAAACTTAAAGCTCTCAGACACCCACTCACTCAGGCCACGAGACAGTCACTGTAAATGTGACTTGCCAAGACACGTCAAATATCTGGGGTTTGAGATGATAGACGATAGTTACAGCACTTGTGTCTGAAGCTTTACATGACTCCTTAACTTTTAGTCTAGCCTATCTGTACCTTTGTCGACAACGGCAATAAATTGCGGCACTACATTTTTACTATGCGTGCTACTACACATGTCTGTATCTGTATCTCATCCCTTATCTGTAACCAGTTCTCTTGAACGTAGTGGTTTTGCTCACTGCGGTAAAGCTAATTTGGCACCAACCGATTTAGATAAATACCGAGCCCGGCGCACAACAGCTGCAGCCAGCCAACAACTGTTTTAGCTGCTCCAGAGCAGTAGTAGCCAACTACCCTGCATTTCAATGAAGGCCCTGGTACTTACTCAACATTCAAAGTGCAACACTGTGATTGTTATGGCTGATGAAGGACTCATCTCCGACGCTTTTTAATAGGGACAACAGCGAATGTCCAAAGCATACCATCACCATCGGATGAATGGATTTTAATTGAGAAGAGTCATGTTTTAATTACAAATGGCTGGTTTGGAGGGCCTCTCGATTTTACCAATTTCCCAATTTACAGAACTTAAAATAAGTGTCAGATATACAATTAAAACAAGCACTCTCACATCCGAGTTATCTTGTTACAGGTGCAACAATACGAAACCCGCAGACTGCTCTTGCTAGTACAGGCTTTTTTATTTGAGCTTACTTGTTAGCCTTTTGGCCTTCGTCAGAGCTTTTTCACATATCATATACGCTGATGATTGTTAAAGTAGATAAAGTGATATCAACAACAAAAATATAAACTAGATCAATGGCAAATACTCTTATAGAGACAACTGACTTGGCCTACTGTCAGATATTTTGAATCTTTAAAAAGATCAATGGAGGGAGTATGTGGTTAGGTCAGGGTGTGGGGTGGGGTGGGCATTCTATGTTTTGTATTTCTTTGTGTTGGGCCGAGTATGGCTCCTAACCAGAGGTAGCTGTCTATCGTTGCCTCTGATTAGGAACCATACTTAGGCAGCCTTTTTCCCACCTGTGTTTGTGGGATCTTATTTTTGTATTGCTTTGTGTGTCTACAGAACGTGACGGTTGTATTTTCTTTGTTCATTACTTTTATTGTGTTCTGAGTAAATAAATCACGAGATGAACATATTCCACGCTGCACGTTGGTCGACTCCTTTGGACAACCGTTACAGCAAGACAATCATACAGCAATGAATTACAAGAGCACATGCATTAACAACATCTCAGTCCATTACTACAACAGAATACAGGAATCAGATATTAAAAGACAACAGAGAAGTCACAGAAGACACCGGAAGAAAGTCACACTTCTGTTTGACTGCACAAACATTGCTATTTATAGTCTTCCTGATATTACACTTTCCTGTCCATATGTTAAGTCTCAGACACACTGTACAGCTTGAAACTAGAGCAGAGTCTGTCAGGTACAATCTCAGAAACTGTTATTGACAATTGTGATGTCTAATGAAATCTACGCCAATGTAGAGTTTGATAATGACAATGTTGAGGATCTTTATACCAACAAAGAGACCATCAATTCTCATGACTCCAGAAGCAAGACAAAAGACGTCTCCACAAAGAGTAGACCACTGGCTACAAACCCAAGTACTGAGAGCTCAGAGAGGAGATCCACCAGAGATGCTGCAGTGTGTCTGGGGCTGCTGTGTGTTCTCCTACTGGCTGGGATCATAGGCGTGTTTGTCTATTATAACGGAGAGATGGGCAGTTTTGAAGAGAACATCTTAGTTTATAAAACCAACTCCTCAGCTGAACAAGCCCAGTTGCAGACCAAGTACAACACCATGACTAAAGAGAGGGACCAGCTCCAGGTTGAAAGAGACGATCTTCAAGCAAAGATCTCTGTGGTAGAACAACACACACAACAGGGATGGAGGTATTACAAGTCCAGTTTTTACTTCATCTCTACTGAGATGAAAACCTGGGAGGGGAGCAGAGAGGACTGTCTGAGGAGAGGAGCAGATCTGGTGGTCATAAACAGCAGAGAGAAATATGTATTTATCCATGGATTGAGCAAGGAGACGTTCTGGATTGGTCTGACTGACAGAGTTGAAGAAGGGATCTGGAAGTGGGTGGACGGCACAGCAGTGACCACAGGGTACTGGGGCAGGGAACAGCCTAATAATCAGAACGGAATGGAGGAGGATTGTGCTGCGCGATGGGCCGATCTTTCTACCACAGACAACGGCTGGCATGATGCACCGTGCAACGAATTGCACTTTTGGATATGTGAGAAAATTGCCTTCCTGTAACTGAACTATAAACAAAATAGCTAATACAGCAAATTATGCATCTCTCACATTTATTTCCAGTTTAACATACCAGTGCTTAAGTTTTCTTTTTCATTTAGAATGATTTTCTTAAGTTGCATGTATTTGGTAACACTTACATATCTCTTGGAGAGACATCTTAAAAATATAAATATTTCAATAAATGTTTTCACACAAATCCAGTATGGATGCTTTTCTTTAAAAAAAACTGCTTCAAAAATGTTATCTAATAAGTAGTGGACATCTCCGTTCTCAGCACACCCACTCTTTACTATCAATACATCTGACTTCAACTTCCTAATCCTTTTCTACAACAGAATAAAGTTCCTCAATAGTCTAGTTCAGTAATTATTCAGTGTCTTTATTTCAAATGAGGTGTTACAAATAGTACAAACACTATCACAAAAGAAAGAGGAAACAGATTTTAAAAGACAGCTGAAAATAAAGATGTGAGATGACTTTAGTTTTAAGACCATTTTACAAGACGTGCACGTAAAACTTATCAACAGCCATTAACACACCTTGTTATTCCTAGTCTTCCTGGTAAGACAGTTTCGTGTTCATTGGTGGCTAGTAACACATACAGTATGTTAAGTCCCAGAAACATTCTACAGCTCTGATTTTAAAGCACTGAGTCTGTCAGATAAAATCACAGGCAATGATAGAAAATTGCTCTATAACCTGTTAGTTCATATGCCTTGCCACCGTGATATAGCCCTAAGGCTGAGACAATAAGACACTGTAGCAGAAGAAATTCAGCTACACATTTGTTTGTGTGTGTGTGTGTGTGTGTGTGTGTGTGTGTGTGTGTGTGTGTGTGTGTGTGTGTGTGTGTGTGTGTGTGTGTGTGGTTTGTGCGTATGTGTAAGTAGAACAAACATGTTGGCTCACCCTACTTGTAGAGAAATGCTAATGCCATTATCCTCTTTCATGTTGCCTAAACGGTCTATGACTCTATCATACAGTACAGGCATTTAGTTTTTGTTGTCCTAGGCTACCTGTCTAAAAGGCTTGCTTGCTAGCCGAACTTCCTTTCATGGGCAACGCTGCACCAGGCCAGCTAGTGAACATTAACATACTACATCTATCTACATGTTGAACTTCCATCCTCTCAGGCCAGGGGCTCAATGTATTAATATTTGGTTCGATCAGAATCGCGTTACAACCATTGGTGTAATGGAAATTTGAATCATCAGGAGAGTCTTTGTTATTTCTTCAAACAATCAATCTTTATTATTAACAAGAATTGCAATAATGGAGCTGGTCGACCCTACCATCTGAGGTGGAAGATGAGATCTCGAATGACAGAGGGAGCCTTTTACCCAGCAACAGGTTTCGCCTGTCAGCTCTTGGCTGTGTCCTAAGAACATCATGGAACATACTTCCCAAGATAGGTTCTTATTCTACAAACACAACAGTTAAAACAGGCCTTTACTAATACACGCACAATTCTACCTTATATGATCTAGTTCCTTTAACAGTTTACAGTAGACAGTAGACTGTTTACGAGGTATGTTTGGTGGCGTGAGTGAAGGAGGATTTTTGGCAAAATATTCATTTGGTTTTACTAGCGTTTAAGAGCAGTTGGAGGCCACGGAAGGAGTGTTGTATGGCATTGAAGCTCGTTTGGAGGTTAGTTAACACAGTGTCCAAAGAAGAGTCAGATGTATACAGAATGGTGTAGAGGTGAACCAGGGAATCACCCGCAACAAGAGCGTCATCGTTGATATATAAGAGAAAAGAGTCGGCCCGAGAATTGAACCCTGTAGTACCCCCATAGAGACTGCCAGAGGTCCGGACAACAGGCCCTCCGATTTGACACACTGAACTCTGTCTGAGAAGTAGTTGGTGAACCAGGCGAGGCAGTCATTTGAGAAACCAAGGCTGTTGAGTCTGCCGATAAGGATACGGTGATTGACAGAGTTGGAAGCCTTGGCCAGGTCGATGAAGCCAGCTGCACAGTACTGTCTTTATCGATGGCGGTTATGATATCGTTTAGTTCCTTGAGCGTGGCTGAGGTGCACCCCTGACCAGCTCGGAACCCGGATTGCACAGCGGAGGAGGTACGGTGGGATTCGAAATGGTCAGTGATCTGTTTATTAACTTGGCTTTCGAAGACTAGAAAGGCAGGGCAGGATGGATATAGTTCTATAACAGTTTGGGTCTAGAGTGTCGCCCCCTTTGAAGAGGGGGATGACCGCGGCAGCTTTCCAATCTTTAGGGATCTTAGGTGATACGAAAGAGAGGTTCAACAGACTGGTAATAGGGGTTGCAACAATGGCGGCTGATAATTTTAGAAAGAGAGGGTCCAGATTGTCTAGCCCAACTGATTTGTACAGGTCCAGGTTTTGCAGCTCTTTCAGAACATCTGTTATCTGGATTTGGGTGAAGGAAAAGCTGGGGAGGCTTGGGAAAGTAGCTGCGGGGGGTGTGGGGCTGTTGGCCGGCGTTGGGGTAGCCAGGAGGAAAGCGTGGCCAGCCGTTGAGAAATTCTCATTGAAATTCTCGATTCTTGTGGATTTATCGGTGGTGACAGTGTTATCTAGCCTCAGTGCAGTGGGCAGCTGGGAGGAGGTGCTCTTATTCTCCATGGATTTTACAGTGTCCCAAAACATTTTGGAGTTAGAGCTACAGGATGCAAATTTCTGTTCGAAAAATCTAGCCTTAGCTTTCCTGACTGACTGCGTGTATTGGTTCCTGATTTCCCTGAAAAGTTGCATATCGCTGGGATTATTCGAAGCTAGTGCAGTCTGCCACAGGATGTTTTTGTGCTGGTCGAGGGCAGTCAGTTCTGGAGTGAACCAAGGGCCATATCTGTTCTAAGTTCTAAATTTTTTGAAAGGGGCATGCTTATTTAAGATGGTGAGGAAATTACTTTTAAAGAACGACCAGGCATCCTCGACTGACGGGATGAGGTCAATATCCCTCCAGGAAACCCGGGCCAGGTCGATTAGAAAGGCCTGCTCGCAGAAGTGTTTTAAGGATCGTTTGACAGTGATGAGGGGTGGTCGTTTGACCGCGGACCCATAGCGGATGCAGGCAATGAGGCAGTGATCGCTGAGATCCTGAATGAAAACAGCAGAGGTGTATTTGGAGGGCAAGTTGGTCAGGATAATATCTATGAGGGTGCCCGTGTTTACGGATTTAGGGTTGTACCTGGTGGGTTCCTTGATCATTTGTGTGAGACTGAGGGCATCTAGCTTAGATTGTAGGACTGCCAGGTTGTTAACTAGCTTACATTAGCTTGCTTGTGTAACCGATGTGAAATGGCTAGTTAGTTAGCGGTGGTGCGCGCTAATAGCGTTTCAATCAGTGACGTCACTCGCTCTGAGTCTTGAAGTGGGGTTTCCCCTTGCGTTGCAAGGACCGCGGCTTTTGTGGCGCGATGGGTAACGATGCTTCGTGTGGTGTCAGTTGTTGATGTGTGCAAGGGTCCCTGGTTCGAGCCCGGGCTAGGGCGAAGAGAGGGACGGAACCTACACTGTTACACTTGTACAAAGTCCAGCAGCAAAGCCTCTGTAGCTAGCTAACACTAGTCAGCTGAATGGTAGCTAGCTAACCAACAGGACAAAAAAAGTTAGCTAGCCAATTAATGTGGTTTTATTTTGATTAGCTAAGTAGCTAGCTAGCTAATGTAACATTATACCAGCTAACGTTAGCTAGGTAGCTAACCAACAAGTGACGAAATCTAGCTAGCTTGCTATATTTTGCCAAGTAAGGTTTTTCACTAAAGGCTGAAGTGATCATGTGTAAACTGTTGATCTAGACACTTGCGTGTAATCGGAGCACAAACAAATATGCACAAACTTAAATTAGAGAACAGCCTTGGCTGCTATGATAGCCAATTAAGCTTAGCTAGCTAAGTAACCTGAGCTAACGTAAGACTGTAATGTTAGCTAATGGGTATGCCCAGCATTCTGCCCTCACAAAGTGTAAGCTACATAGCTTGACAGACAGTTTACAAGCTTCCAATAAAGGAGGCATTGGTACCGTTAAGAATCTTTAGTAAAATATATTTTGTTTGTAAAGCTGTAACAGATACAGAAAGGAGAAAATGTATGAGAAAAAGTCACTATTTACATTTCCATATATCTTAATAAATATGTTTTAGCTCTGTCACAAGAGATATCTGAACACTTAAAAAAGCTTGATACATCCAAAAACCAAAGAAGCTATATTCCGTCACGAAACAATAGATAGCATGCTAAGTGAATGAGCACAATTAGCATCATCAGAACTTACACTTACTTTTTTATTTATTTAACTAGGCAAGTTAGTTAAGAACACATTCTTATTTAGAATGACAGCCTACCGGGGAACAGTGGGTTAACTGCCTTGTTCGGGTGCAGAACAGCAGATTCTTACCTTGTCAGCTCAGGGATTCAATCCAGCAACCTTTGAAGTCACTGGCCCAATGCTCTAACCACTAGGCTATCTGCCACCCCTGTTCACATTCTACAGTTATTCTAAAAAACTAGAATAAACATGTAAAGAAAATATATATTCTGAAAACACAATTTGAATTAGCAAAGCATGTTCTAATAACTCGAAAATACTTACAGACTTTAACCAAGGCCTAGTAAGACAGAAAAGTAGGGCTTGTCTCTCAGATTGTTCTGACAGGAAATAGCTCTGAACCGAAAGTTCGAAAATTAAAAGCTACAGTACCCATATTCGCCACTAGATGACAACATAGGGCAATATAATACTTTGTACAGAAGTACAGCTATCAGAACAGCCATTATAATCATACTTTCTTACACAAAACATAACTAGTTAGCTAATGTTACGTTTAAAACCAACACATTTTGGAAAACTGCAACGGTAATCACGTTCATTTGCATTGCACAAATCAAACTAAGGTAACGTTAAGACGAGGTAGCCAGATTTCAGACAGGACAAACACTGCAGTGATCTACGTTACATTTCTTTCGACTAAGAACAACCAAGACCACAACACAAACCATAGCCGAGAAAATAAATTGCTTTGTTAAGAAACAGTAAGTTAGCTATGTTGAACCACATAGAGTAAATGGTTGAACCCCAAACGCACATGGAAACAGAACCTGTTGTGCATGCTAGCATCAACTTACCAGACTGACATTATCGCTGTTTCAAATAAATTCAAACTCCCGCATTAACTCCCATAACTGCTGTCTTGACATTATTATAATCCAAATGTGTGCTGACTGATCAAAACAGTGTCAAATTACTTTTCAGTGTGTTCACAGAAAATCTCAAGTCGCCATCCACAACTTGCAGACTTATCTATTTCTGTTCAAGAGGGACAGAAATAGATATGGGGTGGAGTTGCAGATTACATTCAGAATCATATTCCAGCAAAACAACGTAAAGACTTAATGTTGAATGGATTAGAGGCACAATTGGTACAGGTCTTGAACATTGAACGCTATTATGGGTAGGAATTCGAACATGTCCGCCTCTTTCGTTGAATCACCGGGTATATTTATTACAAAACCACTCGACATCGCAAACTACTTTAATTAATATTTTACAGGCAATGTGGACAAGTTGAGGAATGTGATTCCAACTGATGACTTCATGTCATATACCCTTATAAAAGATTGTATCATGAAGGAGAGGCAATGCAGGTTCGAATTTCACCAAGTAGAAAGGGAAGAGGTAGAAAGGATGTTGTTGTCTGTTTCGGATGACAAGTCACCTGGTACAGATGATCTCAACATCAAATTGCTCAGAGTCACAGCTAACCAAATATTTACCCCATTCGCTCATATTTTTAATAAGTGCTCGATGTATGGGGTGTGCCCAGAAGTCTGGAAAGAGTCAAAGGTTATTCCACTACTTAAGGATAAAAAAATCTGCATTCACTGGTCCTAATAGTCATCCCATAAGCTTGCTGCATGTGTTAAGTAAATTATTGGAAACAATTGTATCTATACAAATCAAGGATCATTTCTCATGTAATGGTCTGATAATGGGTTTCCAGCATGCATACAAAGAAGGGCATTCTACGAGTACGGTCTTAGCACAAATGACTGATGATTGGTTAAAGAGTATGGATGACAGGAAGTTAGTTGGTGCAGTGTTGCTAGATTTCAGTGCTGCTTTCGATGTAATTGATCATAACCTGTTACTAGGTAAACTGAAAGACGATGGTTTTAAGTCTGCAGCTCTATCCTGGATGGAAAGCTATCTATCCAGGAGAAGGAATTTTTGCCTTTAATGTGTAGCTTTTCAAACAGTAAAGATATACACTGTGGTGTTCCTCAAGGAAACTGCCTAGGAACACTTCTCTACACTATCTTTACTAATGATTTACCTTCAGTAATGAAGAAAGCAATAGTGGTGATGTATGCTGATGACTTTACAATGTACAGTGAGGCATCAGAATGTAATGAGTAGTGAACTAAGAATGGTGTCTGAGTTGGTTGATTTGAACGAATTGGTGTTGAACATTTCTATAATGAAATGTATTGTATTTGGTTCAAAATATATGCTTGCTGATGATCACCAATTGAATTTGTCGATGAATAGAACACATGTAGAGAAAGGGAAAAAACAAAACTACTAGGCGTCATGTTGGACGCAGCTTTATCATGGTCAGAACACAGATCATGTTATATTTAAGATGGGTATGGCAATTGCTGTTACAAGAAAATGTTCAGAGTATGTAGCATCTAGCACCTTGAATAAGGTGGTTCAATCCCTGGTCCTATCACACTTAAAGTACTGTCCAGTTATATGGTATTCTGCAGCAAAGAATGCTCCAAATAGCTCAAAACAGGGCTGCCAGATTAGCTCTTCATTGCGCTATCCATATGAATGTTATCCAAATGCATCAGAATCTTTCATGGCTTCACGTTGAAAACAAATTACTATCCAGTCTGATTTCTTTTAGGAATGTAATATATTTTTGAAAACCACAGTATTTTTCAGGCCAGTTAGTACATACAGTTGAAGTCGGAAGTTTACATACACCTTAGCCAAATAAATTTAAACTCAGTTTTTCACAATTCCTGACATTTAATCCCAGTAAAAATTCCCTGTTTTAGGTAAATTAGGATCACCACTTTATATTAAGAATGTGAGAAGTCAGAATAATAGTAGAGAGAATGATTTATTTCAGCTTTTATTTCTTTCATTACATTCCCAGTGGATCAGAAGTTTACATACACTCAATTCGTATTTGGTAGCATTGCCTTTAAATTGTTTAACTTGGGTCAAACGTTTCGGGTAGCCTTCCACAAGCTTCCCACAATAAGTTGGGTGAATTTTGGCCCATTCCTCCTGACAGAGCTGGTGTAACTGAGTCAGGTTTGTAGGCCTCCTTGCTCGCACACACTTTTTCAGTTCTGCCCACAAATCTTCTATAGGATTGAGGTCAGGGCTTTGTGATGGCCACTCCAATACCTTGACTTTGTTGTCTTTAAGCCATTTTGCCACAGTTTTGTAAGTATGCTTGGGGTCATTGTCCATTTGAAGACCCATTTGTGACCAAGCTTTAACTTCCTGACTGATGTCTTGAGATGTTGCTTCAAAATATCCACTTAATTTTCCTACCTCCTGATGCCATCTATTTTGTGAAGTGCACCAGTCCCTCCTGCAGCAAAGCACCCCTACAACATAATGCTGCCACCCTGTGCTTCATGGTTGGGATGGTGTTCTTCGGCATGCAAGCCTCCTCCTTTTAACTCCAAACATAACAATGGTCATTATGGCCAAACAGTTCTATTTGTGTTTCATCAGACCAGAGGACATTTCTCCAAAAGGTATGATCTTTGTCCCCATGTGCAAGTTGCAAACCGTAATCTGGCTTTTTTATGGTGGTTTTGGAGCAGTGGCTTCTTCCTTGCTGAGCGGACTTTCAGGTTATGTTGATATAGGACTCGTTTTCTGTGGATATAGATACTTTTGTACCTGTTTCCTCCAGCATCTTCACAAGGTCCTTTGCTGTTGTTCTGGGAATGATTTGCACTTTTGCACAAAAGTACGTCCATCTCTAGGAGACAGAACACGTCTCCTTCCTGAGCAGTATGAGCGCCATGGAGCTGGGTTGGACGCCACACCCGGACTGGACACCGGCGCAGATGAGAGCTCCGGCCATGGACCTGGGTTGGACGCCGTGCCTGGACTGGGCACCAGCGCAGAGGAAGGCTCCGGCCTTGGAGCGGGACTGGACGCCGTGCCTGGACTGGGCACTGGCGCAGAGGAAGACTCCTGCCATGGAGCGGGACTGGACACCATGCCTGGACTGGGCACCGGCGCAGAGGAAGGCTCCTGCCATGGAGCGGGACTGGACACCGTGCCTGGACTGGGCACCGGCGCCGAGGAAGGCTCCGGCGCCGAGGAAGGCTCCAGCCTAGGAGCGGGACTGAGGAGGCGCACTAGAGACCTGGTGTGTGGAGCTGGCACAGGACTGGTGACACGTACTTCAGGGCGGGTGCGGGGAGCTGGCACCGGACATACCGGGCTGGGGAGACGCACTGGAGGCCTGGTGCATGGAGCCGGCCCAGGTGGCACAGGACTGGTGACACGCACTTCAGGGAGAGTGCGGGGAGCTGGCACAGGACATACCGGACTGGGGAGGCCCACTGAAGGCCTGGTGCGTGGAGCCAGCACAGGTGGCACCGGACTGGTGACACGCACTTCAAGGCGAGTGTGGGGAGCTGACAAAGGATGTACCGGACTGGGGAGGCGCACTGGAGGCCTGGTGCGTGGAGCCGGCACAGCTAGCACCAGACTGGTAACACGCACTTACCAGCTGCCTCTAATTGGGAACCATACAACCCAGCCACATAGAAAATCAATGACTAGAACACCCCCCTAGTCATGCTCTGAACTAAACACCATAGAGAACCCGAGGGCTCTCTATGGTCAGGGCGTGACAAGGGCAAATCACCTTAAATCTACAGTTATATATAGAGCCATAGCTGAATGGAACTCTTTACCTATCCTTATTTCTCAGGCAAAAAGTAAATCCACCTTCAAGAAAGAAAAAAAAATAATGACAGACCATATAACTGGACAGGAAATAGAAAGCATCAACTGAATGTTAAATGTGTTTCCTGTCAGGTATTTTAATTGTCTGTATTGTCTAGTTGTTAAATGTTTGTAAAGTCTTAATTTGTAATTGCTTGTAACGTCTTATTAATTGGTGTTGGACCCCAGGAAGATTAGCTAATGTGAAGGCGCTAGCTAATGGGGATCCTAATATTAAGGCGCTAGCTAATGGGGATCCTAATATTAAGGCGCTAGCTAATGGGGATCCTAATATTAATTCAAATTCAAGGTAAAACAACATCAGTATCACACTTGCTGTGTGCCGGCCTCATCTCATAGACTAGACGTAACATAGTAAATGCAAACCCGGGAAAGTATGATATGTTTTGTATGGTTACATAATACAGAAAGTTACTTAAGGCAAAACGAGGGTGGTTGGTCAGTTTGGAAGGATGGGCGTATAACGTGAATGTCTAGCAACCCAAAGGTTGAGCATTCAAATCTCATCATGGACAAATTGATAATTTTAGCTAATTACATTGCAACTACTTACTACTTTTTTGCTATTTTGCAACTATACTGAACAAAAATATAAATGCATCATGCAACAATTTCATTGATTGTACTGAGTTACAGTTCATATGAGGAAATCGGTCAATTGAAATAAATTCATTAGGTGCTAATCTATGGATTTCACATGACTGGAAATACAGATATGCATCTGTTGGTCACAGATACCTTTAAAAAAATGGGCCTCACAGTATTTTTGTGCATTCAAATCGCCCTCAATAAATTGCAATTGTGTTCGTTGTCCTTAGTTTATGCCTGACCATACCAAAACCCCACCGCCACCATGGGGCACTCAGTAAACCGCTCGCCCACACGACACCATACACGGGCTCTGCGGTTGTGAGGCCGGTTGGATGTACTGCCAAATTCTCTAAAATGGTGTTGGAGGCGGCTTATTGTAAAGAAATAAACATTAAATTATCTGGGAACAGCTCTGCTGGACGGTCCTGCAGTCAGCATGCCAATTGCACCCTCCCTGAAAACTTGAGACATCTGTGGCATTTTGGTATGTGACAAAACTGCACATTTTAGTGGCCTTTATTGTCTGCAGAACAAGGTGCTGTGTTATGATCATGCTGTTTAATCAGCTTTTTTAAATGCCACACCTGTTAGGTGGAGGGATTATCTTTGCAAAGGAGAAATGCTCCCTAACAGGGATGTAAAACAAATTTTGTCACAGGTTAGAGGTCATCATGGAGTGTTATCCCTGAGGGTGCCACTGGAGTGCATCCTTATGTTTGTAGTGTCCAGGTGAGCCTGATTGGGATTATTGGGTTCACCTGGTTTAGGACTATTTAGATTCCTCTATGGACCTGGGCCGGTTGCTCAGGTCTCTTGTCTTGTACTCATGTGCACGTGCTTTGTTGTTTTCCCCCTGTGAATACTTCAGTAAACATTCTGGATTTACCCTCACCTCTGCCTGCTGTGTTTCTCTGCGCCTGGGTCCGAGTTCGTACTAGAGTTATTGTCACGAATTTGTGCACAACATTTGAGAGAAATAACATTTTTGAATATATGGAACATTTTTGGGATCTTTTATTTCAGCTCTTGAAGCATGGGACCAACACTTTACATGTACGTTTTATATTTTTGTTCAGTGTACTTCCCTAACCTTAACCCTTTAACATAACTCCTAACCTTAAACACTTTAACCTCAATACTAACCTTAGCCCTAACCCCTAGCCTAGTTAACGTTAGCCACCTAGTTATAATGTTAGCAACAACAAATTGGAATTTGTAACATATACGTATTGTCACGTCCTGACCAGTAATAAGGGTTATTTGTATTGTAGTTTGGTCAGGACGTGGCAGGGGGTATTTGTTTTATGTGGTTCGGGGTGGTTGGTTATTTAGAAGGGTGTTTGATTTATTGTTTTTGGGCTATGTTATGTTTTGTATTTCTATGTTCATTCTAGTGTTAGTATTTCTTTGTTTAGGTCATTGGGTGTTGGACTCTCAATTGGAGGCAGGTGTTTCCTAGTTGCCTCTGATTGAGAGTCCTATCTATAGGTATGTGTTTGTGTTGGTAGTTTGTGGGAGATTGTGCTAGGTATAGCCTTACCGGCCTGTTATTCGTCATTGTGTTTTGTGTACGTGTTTATTTTGGTTTTTCCTTCTTTGCCAATTTAATAAAAGAAGATGAGTACACAACCCAAATGCATTTTAGTCCGACAATGATTTTTCTTTATCATCTGACGATGAAGAATGTGACAGAATCTCCCACCAACCAAGGACCAAGCAGCGGGGTAAGGAGCAACGGAACACTAATATGGACTATCGGGAGTTTTGGACATGGGAGCAGATTCTGGCCGGAGAGGGCCCATGGAGGAAGTCGGGTGAAGACCGGGAACGCTACCGGGGAACACGGCTGGCGAGAAAGCCGGAGAGGCAACCCCAATAATTTTTTTGGGGGGGGCACCTGGGTAGTTTGGCTAGGCCAAGGGTGAGCCCTAAGCCAGCTCCCTGTGCTTTTTGGGAAGGACGTATGGAGTGGAGAGCGCCTAGGTATGCGGAAGTACGCACGATCTCGCCTATACGCACGCACAGTCCGGTGCGAGTGATCCCAGCCCCTCGCAAATGCCGTGCTAGAGTGGGCATCCAGCCTGGTAGGAGGATGCCTGCGCAGCGCATCTGGTCACCCGTGCGCCTCCTAGGTCCAGGCTATCCTACGCCCGCTCTACGCACGGCAGCCATCAGGCCCCTGCATAGCCCAGTTCGCCCTGTACCAGTACTCCGCTCGTACAGGGCTACTAGTTCCATTCAGTCAGGACGCGTTGTGCAGGAGGTGCGATCGAGACCGCCAGTGCTTCTCCACGGCCCGGTATATCCAGTACCAGCACCACGCACCAGGCCGCCAATACATCAGCCCAGTCCTATTCAGCCTGTTCCCGCTCCTCGCACTAGCCTTAAAGTGCGTGTCTCCAGTCTGGTAGCTCCACTACCAGCCCCACACATTAGGCTTCCAGTGCGTCAGCTCAGTCTCGAGCTTCCGACGACAGTGTCCAGTCCAGAGTATCCGGCAACAGTGTCCAGTCCAGAGTATCCGGCAACAGTGTCCAGTCCAGAGTATCCGGCAACAGTGTCCAGTCCAGAGTATCCGGCTACAGTGTACAGTCCGGAACCGAGTGAGTCTGCCTACGGTCCGGAACCGAGTGAGTCTGCCTACGGTCCGGAACTGAGTGAGTCTGCCTACGGTCCGGAACCGAGCGAGTCTGCCTACGGTCCGGAACCGAGCGAGTCTGCCTACGGTCCGGAACCGAGCGAGTCTGCCTACGGTCCGGAACCGAGCGAGTCTGCCTATGGTCCAGAACCAAATGAGTCTGCCTACGGTCTGGAGCTTCCAGAGTCGGCCTACAGTCCGGAGCCCCCAGAGGCGCTCTACAGCCCTGAGTATTCTGCAGGGGTGGACCGGTTGGGGGGGGGGGTAGTAGACCGGAACCTGAGCCACCTCCAGTATAGGTGGGTTGGGGAGGGGGGGGGGTGTTGCACGAGTGCCGTCGGTGACGGCAGCCACCCTCCCTTTAGTTTAGGGGGATTTTTTGTTTTGTTTTAGGGGGTAGTTGTTTATTTATGTGAGGTGCATCCAGGGTCTGCACCTTTGGGGGGGGGGGGTACTGTCACATCCTGACCAGTAATAGGGGTTATTTGTATTGTAGTTTGGTCAGGACGTGGCAGGGGGTATTTGTTTTATGTGGTTCGGGGTGGTTGGTTGTTTAGAAGGGGGTTTGATTTATTATTTCCGGGTTTTTGGGCTATGTTATGTTTTGTATTTCTATGTTCATTCTAGTATTAGTATTTCCTTGTTTAGGTCATTGGGTGTTGGACTCTCAATTGGAGGCAGGTGTTTCCTAGTTGCCTCTGATTGAGAGTCCTATATATAGTTATGTGCTTGTGTTGGTAGTTTGTGGGAGATTGTGCTAGGTATAGCCTTACTGCCTTACCGGCCTGTTATTCGTCATTGTGTTTTGTGTACGTGTTTATTTTGGATGAGTATGAGTACACATAACCCCGCTGTGTTTTGGTCCGACAATGATTTTTCTTTATCATCTGACGATGAAGAATGTTACACGTATTGGAAATTCATAAATATAATGTACGTATTGAAATGTGTAACATCATATGAATTGCAATTTGTAACATTATCATACAAATTGTAATAAATAATATATCATGCAAAATAGATGATGAACATCCACAAATTAATACATACCATATGAAACATAACATATGATACCAAATGGAGTGTACGGATTTACATACAGAATAATACAAATGCTATGAGATCAGGTTGCAGCCAGCCTGCAGCAGCGTGCAGTCAAAAGAAAGTGAAATGCTTGTTAACTACATGATTAATTAAATGAGTCTGATTTCAACAAATCAACTGTTTTAGACAATTGTATTTTAACCAAGCAAGAGAAAAAAACGTGCCATCACTGCTGAGCTCATTCAAATAACCAACTCGTCATCAAGCTTTGATTCTCCACGGCGTCTCCAGACTCTGTCACGTCTGTCACGTGCTCAGTGTGAACCTGCTTTCATCTGTGAAGAGCACAGGGCGCCAGTGGCGAATTTGCCATGCCTTGGTGTTCTCTGGCAAATGCCAAACGTCCTGCACGGTGTTGGGCTGTAAGCACAACCCCCACCTGTGGATGTCGGGCCCTCATACCACCCTCATGGAGTCTGTTTCTGACCGTTTGAGCAGACACATGCACATTTGTGGCCTGCTGGAGGTCATTTTGCAGGGCTCTGGCAGTGCTTCTCCTGCTCCTCCTTGCACAAAGGCGGAGGTAGCGGTCCTGCTGCTGGGTTGTTTCCCTCCTACGGCCTCCTCCACGTCTCCTGATGTACTGGCCTGTCTCCTGGTAGCGCCTCCATGCTCTGGACACTACGCTGACAGACACAGCAAACCTTTTTGCCACAGCTCGCATTGATGTGCCATCCTGGATGAGCTGCACTACCTGAGCCACTTGTGTGGGTTGTAGACTCCGTCTCATGCTACCACTAGAGTGAAAGCACCGCCAGCATTCAAAAGTGACCAAAACATCAGCCAGGAAGCATAGGAAGTGAGAAGTGGTCTGTGGTCCCCACCTGCAGAACCACTCCTTTATTGGGGGTGTCTTGCTAATTGCCTATAATTTCCACCTGTTGTCTATTCCATTTGCACAACAGCATGTGAAATTTATTGTCAATCAGTGTTGCTTCCTAAGTGGACAGTTTGATTTCACAGAAGTGTGATTGACTTGGAGTTACATTGTGTTGTTTAAGTGTTCCCTTTATTTTTTTGAGCAGTGTGTATATATATATATATATATATACAGTGCATTTGTAAAGTATTCAGACCCCTTGACTTTTGATATATGATATTTCCACATTTTGTTACATTACAGCCTTATTCAAAAATGTATCACATTAGTAAAAAAATTCAAAACGGAAATATCATATTTACATAAGTATTCAGACCCTTTACTCAGCACTTTGTTGAAGCCCAATTGCAGCGATTACAGCCTTGAGTCGTCTTGGGTATGACGCTACAAGCTTGGCACACCTGTGTTTGTGGTCCCGTGTGGCTCAGTTGGTAGAACATGGTGTTTGCAACACCAGGGTTGTGGGTTCAATTCCCATAGGGGACCTACCATAAAGGCCTGATTGGTGTAGCGCTTCAGAGATAGTTGTCCTTCTGGAAGGTTCTCCCATCTCCACAGAGGAACTCTGTAGCTCTGTTGTAATGACCATTGGATTCTTGGTCACCTCCCTGACCAAGACCCTTCTGCCCCGATTGCTCAGTTTGGCTGGGAAGCCAGCTCAAGGAAGAGTCTCTGAATTGGTTCCAAACTTTTTCCATTTAAGAATGGAGGCCACTGTGTTCTTGGGGACCTTCAATGCTGCATAAATGTTTTGGTACCCTTCCCCAGATCTGTGTCTCGAGACAATCCTGTCTCGGAGCTCTATGAATAATTCCTTTGACCTCATGGCTTGATTTTTGCTCTGACATGCACTGTTAACTGTGGGACCTTATATAGACAGATGTGTGCCTTTCCAAATCATGTCCAATCAATTTAAATATCCAGTGCCCATGACTTTCTCCACATTTTGTTACTTTACTCTAAAATGGATTAAATAAAAAAAATACTCAGCAATCTACACACAATACCCCATAATGACAAAGTAAAAATTGTTTTTTAGAAGTTTTTGCACATTGTCTGATCGAACATCCCTGGAGAGACCTGAAAATAGCAGCAACGCTCCACATCCAACCTGACAGAGCTTCAGAGGATCTGCAGAGAAGACTGGGAGAAACTCCCCAAATACAGTGGTGCCAAGCTTGTAGCGTCGTACCCAAGAAGACTCAAAGCTGTAATCGCTGCCAAAGGTGCTTCAACAAAGTACTGAGTAAAGAGTCTGAATACTTATGTATATGTGGTATTTCAGTTTTTTGTTTATAATAAATTACCAAAAATATCTAAAAACCGGTTTTTGCTTTGCCATTATGAGGTATTGTGTGTAGAATGATGAGAGAAAAAAATCTATATTTTAGAATAAGGCTGTAACGTAACAAAATGTGGAAAAAGTCAAGGTGTCTGAATGCTTTCCAAAGGCACTGAATACGCAGAAAATAACCTCATACCTACTGTAAAATATGGTGGTGAATCTGATAATATGGAGCTGTTTTACTTCCACTTGTCCTGGGGACACCTCCCAATGTTTTCTCCAATCTCATAAAACATAGACAAAGGCTGCGTCCCGTTATCCTCACAAGTGTTGAAAACATCATTGATAATAATTCTGGCACCTATATTTTAGCAATTGTTGTATTACTTGTTATACTAAATATTTTTCTCTAAGCAATTGTATTAGTATAAAATAATATAATTTCCCAATTTTTTGGAGCATACAATATAGCTCAGTATTTGTATTACTTGTTTTATAAAGTCTTTATCAGTTGTGCCAATAATTTTGGAAGTGACTATATTTGCTTACAACCAAAATACTGAAAAAAGGTCAATATACCGTCACAGTGATTTCCAGTTTTTGTGCTATACTTTGGATAATGAATAGTGCATACTCCGAATACTGCATATTCTGATTCAATCTTACTCCACCAAAGACTACCAGAGTACTCCTGTGTCTCTGTGGTCTTCAACAAGCAGCACCTAAATCATTATAAAATGTTTCCCTCGTGTGTGTGTGTGTTGTGGTGAAATGTTGATACAGTGTGTGTATGCATTGTGGTGAAAGGTTGCTGTGTGCGTATGTGCTGGGGTGAAAGGTTGATACCGTGTGCGTATGTGTTAGGGTGAAAGGTTGATACCGTGTGCGTATGTGTTAGGGTGAAAGGTTGATGCCGTTTGTTGGAGTAAAAGGTTAATGCTGTATGCATGTATGTTGGGGTGAAGGGGTGATGCCGTGTGCTTGTATGTTGGGGTGAAAGGTTGATGCTGTGTGCCTGTCTGTTGGGGTGAAGAGGTGTGGGGGGAATGGGATGTTAACCTCACCTCCCCTCTCTTCAATGTTCTCATTTAATAGAGGTAATAATTTCTCCCTGATGAGTGTCGACACAGCGTCCCGCCACGCTCCGCTTTACAACCCCGCCACCGTCGACACCTCCCCCGCTGGCTGCCGCCACACTATTTTCCCCTCCAGCAGTTTTCAATTTAGATTGTAAAAACTAGTGTGTTCTTTTTTTAGCACGCTGGGAAGTAAATCTGAGGACATCTGTGAAGTCACGGACAGTGTGGAGCCTTATGGGCCCGCGCCTTTTTCAATGTGATCTGAACTCAGGTGGGTGTCAGCACCGTTGTGTTGTACTTTTCAATTTACTTGTTAGTTCTTTATTCAACCTTTCTTTAACCTACAAGCAAGTATAATATTTGGGGATATTAAGTGAAATTAATAACCAATATTTTGAGAACATTTATCTATCAATGACTTCGACAGCATCTACATCGACGAATATGGAGGTGATGTCAACAGTGGCATAGTCATTGTTTATATGTTGTCACTTCTCTCAATGAATCTCTCATCATAATGGTGTAAAGAAGCTGTTTCCAGAAATGGCCTTAGTCTTGCTCTCCCTATTTGTATTTAAAGATATGAACTGCTTAATCAACAACGAGCTAAATAACAAATGAAACTATAAAACCCCTCCAGTAATAGAGCCTTCTGCCATAAATAAACACCCCGACATTCATATCACCTTAAACAAATGTGATCACACACTACTTTTATTGACGATGTACAATTGAAAAATGTGGCCAAGAAAATGGTGTCTGACCTGCTGCTTTCTTTCGGGTGATTTTCATTTTCTAACTTCCATTGAAAGAGGCATTTGCTGAGCAAATGGCTTTGATTCATTGCAAGGCCGCCTGGCGGAGTTGCAGTTCCATGGCCTGAAATGAGTTGCAGTTCCATGGCCTGAAATGAGTTGCAGTTAGTTCCATGGCCTGAAATGAGTTGCAGTTCCATGGCCTAAAATGAGTTGCAGTTCCACAAAGGCACTAAGTGTCCGTGGAGGTAGGGAATCGGGGGGAAACGGAGTTCTATCACCCACAATTTTAATATGTTACCTTTAAAGGCTAGTAAAGGAGCTTAGCCTAGATTTACCCACTAAAGTTGAACAGCTGAGGTATTGCGAGAAGAAATGTGTCAATATAGCCTAGCAGCCGCATAATTTAATATAAAACTATGTAAGTGTATTGTTTAGCCTCACAGTTAGCCTAATGGTTAACTAGCAAGCTAAAGTAATTTACATTTAGTTAACAACGATAATAAGTGATGCATTCCAGTGAAGCTGTGGTTCAAATGAGGCCTACACATACTCATTTTCAAGCATCATGCCATGAAGAAGTGCTGTATACTATTGCCTACCCATGTAAATATAATGACACAGTTAATACTTTTCCCCATACTGTATAATTGCAAGCCCATTTTGTGCCATATATCAGTTACCCTTTGAATATAATTACTATTTCATTATCCTGTGGAAAGGAGTAATGTCGTGCTACAGAGGTAGCGCTTTTAAGGCTAAATGCTAATAATTTCTATTCATAGAACAAAAGGTCAACTCACTTAGTAATAAGAATTGAATGTGAATAGGTCAGGTGACCAGCTGACTGGTTGCCACCATACATTCCACAACAGACACAGCAGCAATTTTGACCTTTAGCTAATGTGATCAAGATGCTAATTTGGAATGAACAATTATTTTCGCTCTGATGAAGGTGAATTGGAATAAGCGACGTCTATTCAAGGCAATGATCCTGAAAGCATTAATCTCAACTACACTCTTAGAAACTTAAACTTATCAAGAACATAAAAGGGTTCTTCGGCTGTCCCCATAAGGGAACCCTTTGAAGAACCCTATTGGGTTCCATGTAGAACTGTTTCCCCAGAGAGTTATACCTGGAACTAAAAAGGGTCCTACCTTGAAACCAAAAGGGTGCTCCTATTGTATGAGAACAACAGAAGAACCTTTTTGGAACCCTTTTGTTCGAAGTGTGCATGTACATTAGACCATACATTTAGTTTAAATCCAGGTGAATAATCCTTCTTGAAAATATAATTGTTACTACTGAACAATACTGTGGCATATTTGGAGTTACAGTTACAGAAATCAGTCAATTGAAATAAATTGAAATAAATGAATTAGGCCCTAATCTATGAATTTCACATGAATGGGAATACAGATCTGTTGGTTACAGATACAGTTGAAGTCGGAGGTTTACAGACACTTGGGTTGGAATCATTAAAACTTGTTTTTTCAACCACTCCACAAATTTCATGTTAACAAACTATAGTTTTGGCAGGTCGGTTAGGACATCTACTCTGTGCGTGACACAAGTAATTTTTCCAACAATTGTTTACAGACAGATTATTTCACTTACAATTCACTGTGTCACAATTCCAGTGGGTCAGAAGTTTACATACACTAAGTTGACTGTGCCTTTAAACAGCTTGGAAAATTCCAGAAAATGATGTCATGGCTTTAGAAGCTTCTGATAGGCTAATTGACATAATTTGAGTCAATTGGAGGTGTACCTGTGGATGTATTTCAAGGCCTATCTTCAAACTCAGTTCCTCTTTGCTTGACATCATGGGAAAATCAAAAGAAATCAGCCCCCCAAAAAACGGTAGACCTCCACAAGTCTGGTTCATCTTTGGGAGCAATTTCCAAACACCTGAAGGTAACGCATACATCTGTACAAACAATAGTATGCAAGTATAAACACCATGAGACCACGCAGCCGTCATACCGCTCAGGAAGGAGATGCGTTCTGTCTCCTAGAGATGAACGTACTTTGGTGCGAAAAATGCGAATTAATCCCAGAACGACAGCAAAGGATCTTGTGAAGTTGCTGGAGGAAACAGGTACAAAAGTATATATTTCCACAGTAAAATGAGTCCTATATCGACATAACCTGAAAGACTGCTCAGCAAGGAAGAAGCCACTGCTCCAAAATCGCCATAAAAAAGCCAGACTATGGTTTGCAACTGCACATGGGGACAAAGATCGTACTTTTTGGAGAAATGTCTTCTGGTCTGATGAAACACAAATAGAACTGTTTGGCCATAATGACCATCGTTATGTTTGGAGGAAAAAGAGGGAGCCTTGCAAGCCGAAGAACACCATCCCAACCGTGAAGCACGGGGGTGGCAGCATCATGTTGTAGGGGTGCTTTGCTGCAGGAGGGACTGGTGCACTTCACAAAATAGATGGCTTCATGAGGATGGAAAATGTTGTGGATATATTGAAGCAACATCTCAAGACATCAGTCAGGAAGTTAAAACTTGGTCGCAAATGGGTCTTCCAAATGGACAATGACTCCAAGCATACTTCCAAAGTCTTGGCAAAATGGCTTAAGGACAACAAAGTCAAGGTATTGGAGTGGCCATCACAAAGTCCTGACCTCAATCCTATAGAAAATTTGTGGGCAGAACTGAAAAAGCGTGTGCGAGCAAGGAGGCCTACAAACCTGACTGAGTTACACCAGCTCTGTCAGGAGGAATGGACCGAAATTTACCCAACTTATTGTGGGACGCTTGTGGAAGGCTACCCAAAACATTTGACCCAAGTTAAACAATTTAAAGGCAGTGCTACCAAATACTAATTGAGTGGATGTAAACTTCTGACCCACTGGGAATATGATGAAAGAAATGAAAGCTGAAATAAATAATTCTCTCTGCTATTAGAGAGGTCCTGTGTGGCTCAGTTGGTTGAGCATGGTGTTTGCAATGCCAAGGTTGTGGGTTCGATTCCCACGGTGGACCAGTACGGAGAAAAAATGTATGAAATGTATGCATTCACTACTGTAAGTCGCTCTGGATAAGAGCATCTGCTAAATTACTTAAATGTATTATTCTGACATTTTACATTCTTAAAATGAAGTGGTGATCTTAGCTGACCTAAAACAGGGAATTCTTACTAGGATTAAATGTCAGAAATTGTGAAAAACTGATTTTAAATGTATTTGGTTAAGGTGTATGTAAACTTCCGACTTCAACTGTACCTTAAAATTAAGCTATGTGTGTGGATCAGAAAACAAGCCTGTATCTGGTGTGACCACTCCCTCAAAACTAGAGACATCTGTTGTGTTGTATGACAAAACTGCACAATTTACTGCAACTCAAGTTTTTTGTGCGTATGGAACATTTTTTATGTTTTATTTCTGCTCATGAAACATGGGACCAACACTGTACATGTTGTGTTGATATTTTTATTCAGTATATGAAAGCTAGCCAATCGAAAGTCTTTGGAGTGCTTGAGAATGAGATACTGCTTTGAATCGGCTGTTTCCTCTCCAAGTCTTTGGGACATAGGAATAGGGGCCGCTTGAAAATACTGTGAGGAGTTGTTTTTTTTCTTCTACGGACAGGGCTGAAGTGATGACCACAGAACAATATTTCAGGCACCACTGTAAAAGCTAAATGAAAGCCCAGCGCAAATGAAAGCCCAGCGCAATAACCCACACTTCCTCCACGGGATATCTTTTACCTTCAGTTGTCGGAGAGGGAGCTGAGAGGCTGTGGTGTGATCAGACACAGGAAGAGCCCCAGGGGATCAGTGCTGCGTTCACAACATCTGATAAATTCACAAATACCAGCACGCCACTGGGAAAAATCCACTTGAATGCCCTTTCAACAAATCATTTCTAGTGGGAAACTTGTCTATAATCTCTGAGCTCTGCTGAACTCTGATGTGACATACTAAGGAAACAGCATTTTCAGCAAAACATTATAAAAAACAATCTATTCATTTTTTTTAACACTATACATTTTTTTGTGAGCATTATAGCTGTACTTTTAGTTTATGGTTGATGCAGCTTGTTTGCCATTAGCTAATCAGCATTCTCAATGAGTTCAAAGCGCTTGAACGCACACAACTCGTTGCTCACAGTTTACAAATAGTAATTCCCCAGCTTCCACTTGTTATGAACAGCATACAGAAATATGTAGGATCTTAATTTGATCAATCTGTTGCAGGAGAACTTTCAAATGTGTAGTGTATTTGAGGTTTAAAAAGGCTTCTGAAGTGTGTATTTTGATTTTCCCTTATGAAAAATGTATCAACCCCTACAAAAATGTAAATTAATTATAATCCACATAATATTTCACATTTTCTGTTGTTGCAGGATTATTGTCCTGCTGTAGCAAACTGGCTCAAATCCTGAACTGCTCCTTAACCTGTGGACTGTTTGGATCATCACTTGGCAGGCCTGGACAACAGGACTTACGGTATGATTTCACTGGTTCTATTTTTTTACCTTCTGGTCGTAGATGCATTGTAGATGTAGGTAAACACTGGTATTTGTATACTGTTTCTAGTCCTAGTAGCAACAGGCAGCAAACACTAAGGACATTCCAGAATCAAGCAAGTGATTTGCCCTTCGATTAGTTTTGCTTTAGCAGTGCTTCAATACCAGGATATCATTAACTAACATGATGGTAATTATACATCAGAAGTACCATATGTGGTGTTCATCTGGAGCTCAGTTGATAGAGCATTGTGCTTGCAACGCCAGGATAGTGGGTTTGATTCCTGGGACCACCCATACATAAAATGTATGCATGCATGACTGTAAGTCTCTTTGAATAGAAGCGTCTGCTAAATGGCATACACTGAGTATACAAAACGTTAAGAACACCTGCTCTTTCCATGACATAGACTGACCGGGTGAATCCAGGTGAAGCTATGATCCTTATTGATGTCACTTGTTAAAGCCAGTCAGTGTAGAGGACACAGGTTAAAGAAGGATTTTTAAGCCTTGATAAAATTGAGACATTTTATGTGTGCCATTCAGAGGGTGACTGGTCAAGACAAAAGATTTACGTGCCTTTGAACAAGGTATTGAGTACCACAGTATGAGCCACAATACCCATAAAAAAAACCTAGCGGTCAAACATTTTAGAGTCACTTCAAATAAGGGTTGTGGTTCGTGTAGGCTTAACCTGGCGTGACTTGTTGCTAACCGTGTAAATCTCTCTAGGACGAGATGACTTGTATCAATATATTTGCCTGTATCCTCCTACCATATCAGAACTGAAACTAGACAGATCTGGGGGTGGTTGTTGGCAGAAAACACTGTCCTGAACAGGCCAAACACTGAATACAAAGTGATTTGTTTGGCAGACAGCAAAGTAAGTCTGTCTCCACTCTCCATTCAAACCACCACACACTGCATTTTCCATTCTCTAACTTCAGGGGCTTCTAACAGCTTTTTCTTGTCTTCTATAGAAGTCACGGAGCGTGTCACCATTGATTTCATCTTAGGGATTAAGCCCTTTGTAAACAATATTTCTCAGGCAGTTGGTACTGCAGATGTTTTGCAAATGAAACTGTTTATTCCTCAAAGTGCCACTGTGGATACACAAATAGCAAAGCACTTGATACCACTGGGCTATATATGGTCAAAAAGGATGAAATATTGCATTCAATCATCAATGATTTTTTTTCTCCCACGGCTATATAAATACTGTTCAGACAAATACATTGAAGGTGTTGTTTTGCGGAACAATATTTATTGGTTCTGGAGGAAGTGAGAGTTCTTTCAACACACACCCACCACTATTTTGAGACAGCGTGATAGATTGAGGTGTTTTATAAAATGCCACAGATTCACAGTAGCATAATACTGCCGGTGTCAATGGAGCTATTGATTTCCTGAATGCATTTCTCCATGTTATTGTTCGGTGACCTCCCTCAAAATCATGTACACAAAATTGTTTACGCATGCAAATACAAGGGCATACTCGTGTAGGTGTTAGCGCCTCAGTAGCACTTCTAAATCAATTATCAATTTCTGGTGATTGTATATTATTTCTTGATCCATTTAAGACCGACACAGCAACTTTCTGCGTCCCAAAACTAGCACACTATATAGGGAATAGGGTGCCATTTGGAACACAAGGCCTAGTGTTCTTATCGTTACATACATTGCCCTGGGTTGTAATAATATTCACAAAAATGTATGAGTAAAACAATCCCCCAATTATTATTTTTCAAGTAACCATATTAGTTTTCAATCAGCGGAAGATGAGCGTAATTACAGAGGTGGCAGCTGTTTTGTGTCTGCCATTTGTCATGCGGAGACGCCCCTCTGTCAGCTGCCGACAGAGCACAGGAGGTTGGCATGGGTCCTGAGGTCCTCAAAAGGTTCTACAGCTGCAACATCGAGAGCATCCTGACTGGTTGCATCACTGCCTGGTACGGCAATTGCTCAGCCTCTGACCGCAAGGCACTACAGAGGGTAGTGCGTACGGCCCAGTACATCACTGGGGCTAAGCTGCCTGCCATCCAGGACCTCTACACCAGGCGGTGTCAGAGGAAGGCTCTAAAAATTGTCAACGTCCCCAGCCACCCCAGTCATAGACTGTTCTCTCTACTACCGCATGGCAAGCGGTCCCGGAGTGCCAAGTCTAGGACAAAAAGGCTTCTCAACAGTTTTTACCCCGAAGCCATAAGACTCCTGAACAGGTAATCAAATGGCTACCCGGACTATTTGCATTGTGTGTGTGTGTGTGTGTGTGTGTGTGTGTGTGTGTGTGTGTGTGTGTGTGTGTGTGTGTGTGTGTGTGTGTGTGTGTGTGTGTGTCCACAACCCCTCTTTTTACGCTGCTGCTACTCTCTGTTTGTCATATATGCATAGTCACTAACTACATTTATGTACATACTACCTCAATTGGGCCGACCAACCAGTGCTCCCGCACATTGGCTAACCAGGCTATCTGCATTGTGTCCCGCCACCCACCACCCGCCAACCCCTCTTTTACGCTACTGCTACTCTCTGTTCATCATATGTGCATAGTCACTTTAACCATATCTACATGTACATACTACCTCAATCAGCCTGACTAACCGGTGTCTGTATGTACCCTCGCTACTTTTATAGCCTCGCTACAGTATATAGCCTGTCTTTTTACTGTTGTTTTATTTCTTTACTTACCTATTGTTCATCTTACACCTTTTTTGCAATATTGGTTAGAGCCTGTAAGTAAGCATTTCACTGTAAGGTCTACACCTGTTGTATTCGGCGCACGTGACAAATAAACTTTGATTTGATTTGTCCCTTCATCACGGAAACTAAATGAGTGTAACAGTGTAGGTTCCGTCCCTCTCTTCTCCCCAACCTGGGCTCGAACCAGGGACCCTTGCACACATCAACAACTGACACCCCACGAAGCATCGTTACCCATCGCGCCACAAAAGCCGCGGCCCTTGCAACGCAAGGGGAACAACCACTTCAGGTCTCAGAGAGAGTGACGTCACTTATTGAAACGCTATTAGCGCGCACCACCGCTAACTAACTAGCCATTTCACATCGGTTACATGAGCATCATCAATAAACATCAGGAGCAGAAAACCCTGGGCGTGACCTTAAAACAATGTTGCATGTACACTAGTTACTTCTCCAGGTTAATGTATGCAGGTTATGCTGTTGAATGACTGATCATCGACTACAAGTACTCTGTAAGGACTTTATTATGCTGCATCCAAAAGTGCATCCTGAAGATGCTAACACAGTCACCATCTGCAGTTTTGATTGATACAAGCATATCATATCAAGCAAATGCAAAGTTCCTGTTAAACTGATAATCTGTAGTGTACTTCCATTCAGTGTGATATTCCTCTATTCTAGATTAGCATGCACGGACCAACCTAAGTAGCCAACAGGGATTTGATTGCAATGGATATCAAAGTCACAGACACCAATCAAAATCTGAGAGCATATTGATTTGTGGGATAAAAGTTTTGGAAAAGCAAGCAAACAAACTCAGGAAATCAATGGTACTTTAATTTGTCCTAAGAATTTCATTGTTTTACATTCTGCCAATAGTCAAATCAAACCAGGCTACCAGCACAGCTCAGCTCGGATCCGCTAGGCTCAGCTCGGTTTGGTTTAGCTCTGCTCAGTAGGGTGAAAAGGTTAAAACTCTATTCTCCATGGTGTGATATAATCTGAGTCAGAGAGATTATTATCTTCCCCACTCTGTCTCAATCTCTGATGTAGCCCATCAGAACTTTTTTTTCTCACCTTTATTTAACCAGGACCTAGGCAAGATAAAGCAAAGCAGTGCGACAAAAAACAACAACACAGAGTTACACATGGGATAAACAAAAGTACAGTCAATAACAAAATAAAAAATCTATATACGGTGTGTGCAAGTAAGGAGTAAGGAGGTAAGGCAATAAATAGGCCATAGTAGCGAAGTAATTACAATTCAGCAAATGAACACTGGAGTGATAGATGTGCAGATGATTGTGTGCAAGTAGAAATACTGGTTTGCAAAAAAAGAACATTTAAACAATATGGGGATGAGGTAGGTAGTTGGATGGGCTATTTACAGATGGGCTGTGTACAGTTGCAGCGATCGGTGAGCTGTTCAGATAGCTGTTTCTTAAAGTTAGTGAGGGAGATATAAGTCTCCAACTTCAGCGATTTTTGCAATTCGTTCCAGTCATTGGCAGCAGAGAACTGGAAGGAAAGGCGGCCAAAGGAGGAGTTGGCTTTGGGGAAGACCAGTGAAACATACCTGCAGGAGCGCGTGCTACGGGTGGGTGCTGCTATGGTGACCAGTGAGCTGAGATAAGGAGGGGCTTTACCTAGCAAAGACTTATAGATGACCTGGAGCCAGTGGGTTTGGCGACGAATATGACGCGAGGGCCAGCCAACGAGAGCATGCAGGTCGCAGTGGTGGGTAGTATATGTGGCTTTGGTGACAAAACAAATGGCACTGTGATAGACTACATCCAATTTGTTGAGTAGAGTGTTGGAGGTTATTTTGTAAATGACATCCCCGAAGTCAAGGATCGGAAGTATAGTCAGTTTTACGAGGGTATGTTTGGCAGCATTACATTTTAGTCATTTAGCAGACGCTCTTATCCAGAGCGACTTACAGTAGTGAATGCATACATTTCATATATTTTTCTGTACTGGTCCCCCGTGGGAATCGAACCCACAACCCTGGCGTTGCAAACACCATGCTCTAGCAACTGAGCCACACATGAGTGAAGGAGGCTTTGTTGCGAAATAGGAAGCCAATTCTAGACTTAATTTCGGATTGGAGATGCTTAATGTGAGTCTGGAAGGAGAGTTTGTAGTCTAACCAGACACCAAGGTATTTGTAGTTGTCCACATATTCCAAGTCACCATTTGCCTTGATAACACCTTTGCACACTCTTGGCATTCTCTCAACGAGCTTCATGAAGAAGTCACCTGGAATGCTTTTCCAACATTCTTGAAGGAGTTCCCACATATGCTGAGCACTTGTTGGCTGCTTTTACTTCACTTTGAGGTCCAATTCATCCCAAACCATCTCAATTGGGTTGAGGTCGGGTGATTGTGGAGGTCAGGTCTGATGCAGCACTCTATCACTCTCCTTCTTGGTCAAATATCCCTTACACAGCCTGGAGGTGTGTTTTGGGTCATTGTCCTGTTGGAAAACATATGATAGTCCTACTAAGCGCAAACCAGATGGGATGGCGTATTGCTGCAGAATGCTGTGGCAGCCATGCTGATTGTGCCTTGAATTCTAAATAAATCACAGACAGTGTCACCAGCAAAGCACCCCCACACCATAACACCTCCTCCTCCATGCTTCATGGTGGGAACCACACATGCGGAGATCATCCGTTCACCTACTCTGTGTCTCACAAAGACATGGTGGTTCAAACCAAAAATCTCACATTTGGACTCATACTGAAGGACAGATTTCTAATGGTCTAATATCCATTGCTCGTGTTTCTTGGCCCAAGCAAGTATCTTCTTATTGCTGTCTTTTAGTAGTGGTTTCTTCACAGCAATTCAACCATGAAGGCCTGATTCAGGCAGTCTCTGAACATTTGATGTTGAGATATGTCTGTTACTTGAACTCTGTGAAGCATTTATTTGGGCTGAAATCTGAGGTGCAGTTAATTGCACATTTCTGAGGCTGGTAACTCTAATGAACTTATCCTCTGCAGCAGAGCTAACTCTGTGTCTTCCTTTCCTGTGGCGGTCCTCATGAGAGCCAGTTTCATCATAGTGCTTGATGATTTTTGTGACTGCACTTGAATAAACTTTCAAAGTTCTTGACATTTTCTGGATTGACTGACCTTCATGTCTTAAAGTAATGATGGACTGTCATTTCTCTTTTCTTATTTGAGCTGTTCTTGCCATAATATGGTCTTGGTCTTTTACCAAATAGGGCTATCTTCTGTATACCACCCCTACCTTGTCACAACACAACTGATTGGCTCAAACACATTAAGAAGGAAAGAAATTCCACAAATTAACTTTAAACAATGCACACCTGTTAATTGAAAAGCATTCCAAGTGACTACCTCATGAAGCTGGTTGAGAGAATGCCAAGATTGTGCAAAGCTGTCATCAAGGAAAAGGGTGGTTACTTTGAATAATCTCAAATATAAAATATATTTTGATTTGTTTAACACTTTTTTGGTTACTACATGATTCCATATGCTATTATTCTACAATGTAGAAAATAGTGTAAAGAAAGAAAAACCCTTGAATGAGTTGGTGTGTCCAAACCTTTGACTGGCACTATATATGTATATAAATGTAATATATACTGCTCAAAAAAATAAAGGGAACACTTAAACAACACATCCTAGATCTGAATGAAAGAAATAATCCTCTTTAGTGTCCTAAGTTTTCATAACTGTGGCCTTAATTGCCTACCGTCCGTAAGCTGTTATTGTCTTAACGGCCGTTCCACAGGTGCATGTTCATTAAATGTTTATGGTTCATTGAACAAGCATGAGAAACACTGTTTAAATCCTTTACAATGAAGATCTGTGAAGTTATTTGGATTTTTGCAAATTATCTTTGAATGACAGGGTCCTGAAAAAGGGACGTTTATTTTTTTGCTGAGTTTTTTTTTTTTTTACTCTGTTAAAACACAAATTAGTGGTGAGAGAAAGGATGGAGAATTTTAGATTTTGAGGACTTGCCTTTTAAGTAAGAGGCAGATCTTCAGGCTGACCTCTCCCCCAGAAAAAACACCTGCTTTACTGTGTAGTAGTATTTGAGCTGGAGCAATCAAACCTGATATCTTGGACTCCAACCAAGGAGTGTCTTTGTCGACAACACCAAAACTACTACAGTGCCTTCGGAAAGTACTCAGACCCCTAGACTTTTTCCACATTTTGTTACGTTACAGCCTTATTCTGAAATGTATTAAATATATTTTTTCCTCATCAATCTACACACAATACCCCATAATGACAAAGAAAAAAAGTCCCTGCCGCTGAAAAACATCCCCACAGCATGATGCTGCCACCACAATGATTCACCGTAGGGAAGGTGCCAGATTTCCTCCAGACGTGACGCTTTGGATTCAGACCAAAGAATTCAATCTTGGTTTCATCAGATCAGAGCATCTTGTTTCTCATGGTCTGAGAGTCTTTAGGTGCTCCAAGTGGGCTGTCATGTGCCTTTTACAGAGGAGTGTCTTCCATCTGTCCACTCTACCATAAAGGCCTGATTGGTGGAGTGGTGCAGAGAGTTGTCCTTCTGGAAGTTTCTCCCATCTCCACAGAAGAACTCTAGAGCTCTGTCAGAGTGACCATCGGGTTCTTGGTCATCTCCCTGACCAAGGCCCTTCTCTCCCCGATTGCTCAGTTTGGCCGGGCAGGCAGCTCTAGGAAGAGTCTTGGTTTTTCCAAACTTCTTCCATTTAAGAATGATATAGGCCACTGTGTTCTTGGGGACCTTCAATGCTGCAGAACTTTTTTGGTACTCCTCTCCAGATCTGTGCCTCGATACAATCCTGTCTCAGAGCTCTACGGACAATTCCTTCAACCTCATGGCTTGGCTTTTGATCTGACATGCACTGTCAACTGTGGGACCCTATATAGACAGGCATATGCCTTTCCAAATCAT
Organism: Salmo trutta; assembly: GCF_901001165.1. NCBI lineage: Eukaryota > Metazoa > Chordata > Actinopteri > Salmoniformes > Salmonidae > Salmo > Salmo trutta. The sequence continues at coordinate 15,550,474 of NC_042972.1, read as the reverse complement.
GTTCAATCAATTTAATTTACCACAGGTGGACTCCAATAAAGTTGTAGGTTCATCTCAAGGATGATCAATGGAAACAGGATGCACATGAGCTCAATTTCTAGTCTCATAGCAAAGGGTCTGAATACTTTCTGTTTTAATACATTGGATTTTTTTTAAACAGTTTTTGCTTTGTTATTATGGTTTATTGTGTGTAGATTGCTGAGAAAAAAATGTATTTAATCAATTTTATCAAAAGGCTGTAATGTAACAAAAGGTGGAAAAATTCAAGAGGTCTGAATACTTTCCGAAGGCACTGTATGTCCTGATGCCTCCTAAACGCCTTTAACGGAACACTATCTGTCCTCGCCCTCTGTCCCCTTACAGTACATATGCTTAATCATTGATACCCCATCATGGTATAGTGAGATTATTTAATGTATTGGGGTAGGATGTAAGACACAGGTGACCGCGGGTTCTATCTAAACCCACCAGCTGTGTCCCAGTTAGCGAACGGAGCCTCCGAAGGCAAGAATTTAGTTCATGGTGTTTAAAATTAGCTTCAGCATCTATCATTTCCGCCGGCTGAATGGATTTGTGTCAGGCACAGGCAATTTGTCAACACGCGTCTGTCTGTCCCGCCTCAATGTGCCATCAGTCAAACACGCCTTCTGTCACCGGGACAGAGAGAGCACCCGCGGGGGGAGAAATATTGCTGCGGGACACACACGCCAAGCACTCCAGGAGTTACATCCGCACACGCTCAGTGGGGAAATGGAGAGAATAAACAACAATAAAAACACAAGAGTCACTGCACTTGGGCTGCTTGACTCAGTCTTTGGCTCTCTCTCTCTCTCCCTTTCTATAAGAATGATTGGGGAATTAATTCTTTAAGAATGATTAGAGGACGAATTCTCTAAGAATGTTTGGGGCCTGAATTCTTTAAGAATGATTGGGGGATGAATTATTTCAGAATGTTTGGGGCCTGAATTCTCAAAGGCAGATCGGGGGATAAATTCTTTAACAATTATAATTTTTTCAGAGGGGTCCCTAAACCGACAGGACGTGAGGGCCAAGATAACATTATATTTGTTGACTTGAGGTACAACAGCTGTGGCCAATGGTAAAAGTAATCTAGCATTAAATCAATTATTAATTAAATAATCAAAACTGATTTGTCAAGCAATTTTCTCAGTCAAAATGCCGGCATGGTGAGTTATAGGGGCTACCTTTCTTATTTTGTGTTGTGTTTTGTTATGACAAAAATCAGAAAATCAAAGTTGTTATTATTTTCTGTTTACAATGTTTCAAATTGCAGGTCAAATCTTGAATGTTGTGGAAAAATGTAGATTTCTGCCAAAGTAGACATTCCCAAAAGTAATACTTTTTCAAGAGATGGCCATAAACAATAACTAGTAATTTATAGTTCCAGGAACTCACCTTTCTGGTAAAAAAAGTAATAAATTGCTGAGATGTACTCATTTTTGAGGACAAAAGCTCAAGTACATAGGGGGAGAGTGGGATAAATTGAGCCATTCAGCATCCCTCTGTCAAGGAAAATATAGAATTATTTCAAACAAAGATATCTACATATATTTCAGGATGTTGTGTATCCCTTGAAATAATCAGAATTCATGTAAACATTACAAATGTTTAAACATAGCTTGTCCCAAAAAAAGTGGTCTCTTGGCACAACTTACCCCGGGTATGGGGTAAGTTGACCCACAGGACAGGATAAGTTAAGCTGCCTGCAAATTTCGGTACTGAATAAAATATTACCATTACCTTTTTAAAACCATGTCAGTCTTTATTTCCCAAACACAATTCAATTCAACACAATCACAATTGTTTTTTTCTCTTTTAATAATTTTAAACATCTTTTAACACAGGCTTAATGCCTAACAAACATTTTGTACTTTTTTCAACACTTTTAACATAGGTCAGGCCCTGTAGTTACCTCATATCCCAGCAATAATGCCTTGCATTACGCCAGGGAAGAAAACACAACAATTTGCTCAACTTGCCATTGGCTAAACCATTGGCTTAACTTACCCCACTCTCCCCTATGATTTGTTTCTTATTTAACAATAGTGGAGGAATAGGGCTTGAAATGACTGAAATCCTTTCTAAATATAGTAACAATCAAATTATTAACGACTTACTATAATATTTCACCTTTCAATCATTTTTAGTGACAGTACAAATTTGACCCCATTTCATACAACTGACAACAGAGCATTTTCTGCAAAGATACACCATTCAAATGTCTGCAGACTTGTTACAACTTCAGCTTTTAGCATGAATTGATTTCATCCCTGTCACCAAGAGAACGTGGTTGTGTTTCAATTCTACTAAATTATTTAATATTTGTTAATGTTTAGAAATACGTCTGAGAATATTCTGTCCCCTTTAATATGCTGTTTCCAAGGCTGGGCTCAGTCACTCAATATACACCCAAATGTCAGTCGGAACCAGCCCAGAACCCCTCAAAGTTCCCTAAATAGGGGACTTAACATCTAAGAGGTTTTTAAGCCAAGAAGCAGCTCTAACATCTCCATAAATCATTATATTTACAGGGTCATAGTCTGAGAGGAGGAGAAGAGATACAGTACAGCATTATCGCTGCAGGGCTGCAGAACAGGAGCACAACTGGCAGACAAGGCTATTATTTAGCGGATGTAGCTTCAGAAGCTGTAACCCCAGAGTAGTCCACTTTGACCTAATAAAGATGACCAGAACTCAACAATACATTTTTGTTTTATTGCATAACCAGTCACAAGTAAGTTATGATAGATTTCCATATTCACACATACAAATGGAATATTATGTCATAAGTTGTCCACGCAGTAAAAATACTTTCACCTCTTTCGCACTGTTCATGTTTGACATTTAATAGAGATACAGTATATATACAAAAGTATGAGGACTCCCCTTCAAATGAGTGGATTCAGCTATTTCAGCCACACCCATTGCTGAAAGGTGTATAAAATTGAGCAGACAATCATGCAATCGCCGTAGACAAACATTGGCAGTAGAATGGCCTTACTGAAGAGCTCAGTGACTTTTAACGTGGCACTGTCATTTTAACGTGGCACTGCCACCTTTCCAACAAGTCAGTTCGTCAAATTTCTGCTAGAGCTGCTCCGGTCAAATGTAAGTGCTGCTATTGTGAAGCGGAAATGTCTAGGAAGTGGTAGGCCACACAAGCTCACAGAACGGGACCGCCAAGTGCTGAACAACACTCACTACCGAGTTCCAAACTGCCTCTAGAAGGAACGTCAGCACAATAACTGTTCGTCGGCAGCTTCATGAAATGGGTTTCCATGGCCAAGTAACCGCACACAAGCCTAAAATCACCATGCGCAATGCCAAGCGTCAGCTGGAGTTGTGTAAAGCTCGCCGCCATTGAAATCTGGAGCAGTGCAAACGTGTTTTCTGGAGTGATGAATCACGCTTCACCATCTGGCAGTCCGACAGACGAATCTAGGTTTGGCAGATGCCAGGAGAACGCTACCTGCCTCCATGCATAGTGCCAACTGTAAAGTTTGGTGGAGGAGGAATAAAGGTCTCGGGCTGTTTTACATGGTTCAGGCTAGGCCCCTTGGCTAGGTTCCAGTGAAGGGAAATCTTAACGCTAGGATGCCATCGATCCCGACAAACCATTTCTGTATGGATCTCGCTTTGTGCATGGGGGCATTGTCATGCTGAAACAGGAAAGGCCCTTCCCCAAACGGTTGCCACAAAGTTAGAATCACAGAATTGTCTAGAATTACTTTGTATGACATTCTAAACGATTATGTGATTCAAACTTTGTGGCAACAGTTTGGGGGAGGGTATTTCCTGTTTCAGCATGACAATGCCCCGGTGTACAAAGCGAGGTCCATAAGAAAGTGGTTTGTAGAGATCGGTGTGGAAAACGTGACTGACCTGCACAGAGCCCTGACCTCAACCCCATCAAACATCTTTGGGATGAATTGAAACTCAGACTGCGAGCCAGGCCTAATCACCCAACATCAGTGCCCAACCTCACTAATGATCTTGTGGCTGGATGGAAGCAATTAGCTGCTGCCAAGGCAGTCCAGCAAAATTAAGGCAGTTATACAATTTTAAAAACATTACAATACATTCATTACAGAATTCACAACACACTAAGTGTGCGTCCTCAGGCCCATACTCCAGTACCACATACATAGTGCGTATGTCATGTGTGTGTATATATGTGTATGTGCCTATGTTTGTGTTGCTTCACAGTCCCGCTGTTCCATAAAATGTATTTTTATCTGTTTTTTAAACCTGATTCTACTGCTTGCATCAGTTACCTGATGTGGAATAGAGTTCCATGTAGTCATGGCTCTATTTAGTAACCTGCACCACCCATAGTCTGTTCTGGACTTGGGCCTGTGAAGATACCTCTTGTGGCATGTCTTGTGGGGTATGCATGGGTGTCTGAGCTGTGTGCTAGTCATTTAACCTCTACGGGATCGGTGTCTCTATACTGGGATGATTGTTGCTAATGTGCGTTAATGTGACTAGAATTATGTTGTAAGTAACAGCCAACTTTCCAGGACATAGACATGTCTTATATATGCAGAAAGCTTACATTCTTGTTGATCTAAAAATACCATGCTATTGTTTGAGGAGAGTGCACAACAACAAACTTTTATCACGGCAACTGGTTTGATACATTCACCTCTGAAGGTAAATAATGTACTTACATTCAGTAATCTTGCTCTGATTTGTCATCCTGAGGGTCCCAGAGATAAAATGTAGCATAGTTTTGTTTGATAAAATCCCTTTTTATTATCAAATGTAGGAACTGGGTTCTACAGTTTGAACCCCTGCTGTTTCTAATAATAATGGAATTGGTGCAAAGTTTATATCGGCGGAAAGAGAGGATTGAGTTGCAGCCACAACAATAAATGGTATGTCTCTAGCATAAACACACAGCTATTCAATATTCAAAATTATGTCACTGTATGATGCACGGGAGCGTCAATAGACTCTAGGGGGTAAACTTAATCCTGGACCACAAAGCATTGGTGTTTAGTTCAGAATAAGGCTTAATATGTATCTGGGAAACCGGTCTCAAATCTCTACTGTTTTCGGTATTGAATAAAAAAAACAAATTGTTGTCAAATTACATTTTTATCAAATGAGGTAAATGGAAAATTGCCTTAATTAGCATAAATATTCAAATCAATAGCTGTTGGCAGTGCAATTCACCCAACATGCAGGACCTTGGCCTCATTAGCATACAGAAGGTTGTTAAGAACTCCCAAGGTAACTTATTAAATTAACTATGCTGAATATTATTATCAGCCAGTCAACCAGACCAAAGTACAGATTTCCAGCGGTCTAATGTCCATTGCTCCTGTTTCTTGGCCCAAGCAACTTCTTCTTATTGGTGTCCTTTAGTAGTGGTTTCTTTGCAGCAATTCGACCATGAAGGCCTGATTCAGGCAGTCTCCTCTGAACAGTTGATGTTGAGATATGTCTGTTACTTGAACTCTGTGAAGCATTTATTTGGGCTGAAATCTGAGGTGCAGTTAATTACCCATTTCTGAGGCTGGTAACTGTAATGAACCTATATTCTGGAGCAAAGGTAACACTGGGTCTCCCTTTCCTGTGGCTTATTTGAGCTGTTCTTGCTTAATATGGACTTGGTCTTTTACCAAATATGGCTATCTTCTGTATACATTATTTTTTAAACCTTTATTTAACTAGGCAAGTCAGTTAAGAACAAATTCTTATTTACAATGACGGTCTACACCGGCCAAACCCGGACGAAAAATTCCACAAATGTACTAAATTCCACAAATGTACTTTTAACAAGGCACACCTGTTAATTGAAATGCATTCCAGGTAACTACCCAATTAAGCTGGTTGAGAGTATGCCAAGAGTGTGCGAAGCTGTCATCAAGGGAAAGGGTGGTGTAACGGCTGTCGTAGGAGAGAGAGGACCAAGGCGCAGCGGGTTGCATGTTCATCATATTATTTATTTTAATTAAAGTGAACACGAAAACAAGGAACAAAGAGAACGACAGACCGACAGTTTCACAGGCTAAATAATAACAGCAGTGAGAAATACAACTACCCACAAATCCCCAGGTGAAAACAAGCATCTAATATATGACTCCCAATCAGGAACAACGACGTACAGCTGTTCCTGATCGGGAGTCATATATTAGATGCTTGTTTTCACCTGGGGATTTGTGGGTAGTTGTATTTCGCACTGCTGTTATTATTTAGCCTGTGAAACTGTCGGTCTGTTGTTCTCTTTGTTTCTTGTTTTCGTGTTCACTTTAATTAAAATAAATAATATGATGAGCAGCGGAGGAGGGAGCAACGGGTGGACTATCGTGAGACATGGGCAGAACTGAGGATAAGCATTTCCAGGGCTATGGAGGTGTTAAGGGAGCCCGAGAGGCAGCCCCAATACATTTTTTTGGGGGGGGGGGCAAATGGGTAGTTTGGCTGGGCAAGGATTGAGCCCCAGGCCAAATCCCCGTACCTTTTTTGGGCAACCTATGACTGGACAGGTCCCGTGCTTTGGGGTGATGGGTGCTGTGGCGAGGCTGGGTATTTTCAGGCGGTATGCGCAGTACCAGCGCCCCGCATGTGCCAGGGGAAAGTGGGCATCCAGCCAGTAGGGGTGATGCCAGTCCTGCGCTCGAGACCGCCAGTGCGCCTCTACGGTCCAGTGTTTCCCGCTACACGCACTAGCCTTGAGGTGCGTGTCTCCAGGCTGGCACGTCCAGTACCAGCACCACGCATCAAGCTTCCAGTGAGTCAGCCCAGTCCAACTCAGCCTGTCCCCACTCCCCGCACTAGCCCGGAGGTGTGTGTCCCCAAACTGGCACTTTCAGTACCAGCACCACGCACCAGGCTTCCAGTGCGTCAGACCAGGCCCGAGATTCCGATGACAGTGCCTCGTCCAGAGTGTCCGGCAACAGTGCCTCGTCCAGAGTGTCCGGCAACAGTGCCTCGTCCAGAGTGTCCGGCAACAGTGCCTCGTCCAGAGTGTCCGGAAACAGTGCCTCGTCCAGAGTGTCCGGCAACAGTGCCTCGTCCAGAGTGTCCGGCAACAGTGCCTCGTCCAGAGTATCCGACAACAGTGCCTCATCCAGAGTATCCGGAACCAGGTGAGACGGCCCACTGTCCGGAACCAGGTGAGACGGCCCACTGTCCGGAACCGAGTGAGTCTGCCTGCGACCCGGAACCGAGTGAGTCTGCCTGCGACCCGGAACCGAGTGAGTCTGCCTGCGACCCGGAACCGGGTGAGTCTGCCTGCTACCCGGAATCGGGTGAGTCTGCCTGCGATCTGGAACTGAGTGAGTCTGCCTGCGATCCAGAACAGAATGAGGGGGAAATTAATTGTGAACTGTGTAAGTCTGTCTACAGCTTGGAACCGAATGAGTCTGCCTACGACCCGGAACTGAGTGAGTCTGCCTACGGCCCAGAGCTAAGAGACTCTGTCTATAGTCTGGAGGATAGTAGGCCAACCTCCAGTATAGGTGGTTTGGGGAGGGGGGGGGGTGTTGCACAGGTGCCGTCGTTGACGGCAGCCACCCTCCCTTCCCTCCATTTAGTTTAGGGGGATTTTATTTTTTGTGTGTTTTCTTTTGAGGTGCATCTGGGGTCTGGGGGTACTGTCATGTCCTTACCAGTAGAGGGAGTAATTGTATTATATTTGGTCAGGACGTGGCAGAGGGGTATTTGTTTCATATGGTTCGGGTTGTGTGTGTTATTTAAGGGGTGTTTGGTTTATGTAGTCTGGGGTTTGAGTATTGTTCTAGTGTTGGTTTTCTATGGTTTTCTAGTCTGTCTATTTCTGTGTGGTTTGTGTGGCTCCCGATCAGGAACAGCTGTACGTCGTTGTTCCTGATTGGGAGTCATATATTAGTTGCGTGTTTTCACCTGGGGATTTGTGGGTAGTTGTATTTCGCACTGCTGTTATTATTTAGCCTGTGAAACTGTCGGTCTGTCGTTCTCTCTGTTTTCTTGTTTTTCTCGTGTTCACAATACATAATATGATCAACATGCAACCCGCTGCGCCTTGGTCCTCTCTTCACTACGACAACCGTGACAGGTGGCTACTTTGAAGAATCTCAAATATAAAATGTATGTTGATCTGTTTAACACTTTTTTGGTTACTACATGATTCCATATATGTTATTTCATAGTTTTGATGTCTTCTATTATTCTACAAGGTAGAAAATAGTCAAAATAAAGAAAAACCTTCAATGAGTAGGTGTTTCCAAACTTTGGACTGGTACTGTGTGTATATATATAAAATATAATTTTGTTTACAGTATTACTTTAGTGCCTTATTGTAAACAGGATGCATGTGTCACGTCCTGACCAGTAAAAGAGGTTGTTTGTTATTGTAGTTTGGTCAGGGCGTGGCAGGGGGGGTTTGTTTAGAGTGTTTTGGGGTTTGTTGGGCTATGTTCTTTGTTAGTCTATTTCTGTGTTAGTTCTAGTATGTCTAATTCTATGTGGTGTTTATTGGGTTGACCTTCAATTGGAAGCAGCTGCTCCTCGTTGTTTCTAACTGAAGGTCCTATTTAAGAGGGGTGTTTTTTCTATGGGATTTGTGGGTAGTTGTTTCCTGTTTAGTGTTTGTTGCACCTGACAAGACTGTAGGGTGACTGTAGGGTGACTCTCTCGGTTCCGGACTGTGGGCCGTCTCTCTCGGTTCCGGACTGTGGGCCGTCTCTCTCGGTTCTGGACTGTGGGCCGTCTCTCTCGGTTCCAGACTGTGGGCTGTCTCTGCTGGCTCCGGACTGTGAGCCGTCTCTGCTGGCTCCGGACTGTGGGCCGTCTCTCTACGGGGCACTGTCGCCGGAAGCTCTGGATGGGGCACTGTCGCCGGAAGCTCTGGACGGGGCACTGTCGCCGGACACTCTGGACGAGGCACTGTCGCTGGACACTCTGGACGAGGCACTGTCGCCGGACACTCTGGACGAGGCACTGTCGCCGGACACTTTGGACGAGGCACTGTCGCCGGACACTCTGGACGAGGCACTGTCGCCGGACACTCTGGACGAGGCACTGTCGCCGGACACTCTGGACGAGGCACTGTCGCCGGACACTCTGGACGAGGCACTGTCGCCGGACACTCTGGACGAGGCACTGTCGCCGGACACTCTGGACGAGGCACTGTCGCCACAACCCGTCCTGTCTGGATGGTAATAGTAGCCCTGCACGAGCGGAGTGCTGGCACAGGGCGAACTGGGCTGTGCAGAGGCCTGATGGCTGCTGTGCGTAGAGCAGGTGTAGGGTAGCCTGGGCCTAGGAGGCGCACTGGTGGCCAGATGTGCTGCGCAGGCATCTTCCTTCCAGGCTGGATGCCCACTCTAGCACGGCACTTGCGAGGGCTGGGATCGCTCGCACCAGACTGTGCGTGCGCATGGGTGAGATCGTGCGCACTTCCGCATACACCGGCGCTCTCCACTCCAAACGCTCCCCATAATAAGCACGGGGAGTTGGCTTAGGGCTCACACTTGGCCCAGCCAAACTACCCGTGTGCCCCCCACAAAAACATTTTGGGGGCTGCCTCTCGCACTTGCCTCTCGGTGCGCATAATGCCTCACAATAGCGCCGCTCCATCTTGGCTGCCTCCAGCTCCTCCTTAGGGCGTCGGTACTCCCCAGCCTGGTGCCAAGGTCCTGCCCCATCCAGAATCTCTTCCCATGTCCATGACTCCACAGAGCTCTGCTGCTGCTCCTTCCTTCGCTGCTTGGTCCATTTGTGGTGGGTAGTTCTGTCACTGGTGTCGTAAGGATTAGACCAAAACGCAGCGCCAATGGGTATACTCATCTTCTTTTTAATAGGCAGAAAGAAGGAAAACCGAAACAAAACACACATATACAAAAACAATGACGATAACAGTCTTGTCAGGGACACAGCTAAACAAGAAACAACTACCCACAAAATCCCATAGAAAAACACCCCTCTTAAATAGGACCTTCAATTAGAAGCAACTAGGAGCAGCTGCTTCCAATTGAAGGTCAACCCAACAAACATCACATAGAAATAGACATACTAGAACATAACCCAACAAACCCCGAAACACTCTAAACAAACACCCCTCTCAAAACAGAACATAGTCCAACAAACCCCGAAACACTCTAAACAAACACCCGTCTTAAAACAGAACATAGCCCAACAAACCCCGAAACACTCTAAACAAACACACCCCTGCCACGTCCTGACCAAACTACAATAACAAATAACCCCTTATACTGGTCAGGACGTGACAATTAGGTTTGTTTTGTGGAGTAACTACAATGTTGTTGATCCAGTTTTCTACCACAGCCATTAAACTCTTTAACTGTTTTAAAGTCACTATTGGCCTCCTGGCGAAATCCCTGAGCGCTTTCCTTCCTCTCTGACAAGTGAGTTAGGACGGACGCTTCTATCTTTGATAAACCAATCCAAAGTGTAATTAATAACTTCACCATGCTCAAAGGGATATTCAATGTCAGCTTTTTTTTTACAATTTACAAATAGGAGGTTTTCCAAGAACGGCACCTAAGTCTTTGTGGTTGAATCTATGTCTGAAATTCACTTCTTGACTGAGTGACCTTACAGATAATTGTATGTGTAGGGTACAGAGATGAGGTAGTCATTCAAAATCATGTTAAACACTGTTATTGCAAACAGAGTGAGTCCATGCAACTTATTATGTGACTTGTTAAGAAAATGTATTTAGGCTTGCCATGACATTATGGATTATTGTGTGTAGGCCACTGACAAAAATATCAATTTAATCCATTTTAAATTCAGGCTATAACAATATGGTGTGAATACTTTCTAAAGGCACTGTACCCTGTATGATAACACTTTACTTGATACCCAGCATCATAACACGTGATGATATGGTGATAAGCGTGTCATAATATGGTCATAACACTGTCATGACCCATATATTTACACCCGTTGTGATATATGTTGAGTTATTTTATGGCTGGTTATGTGTTTATTCAGATTAGTTTTTTTCACTGCCAAGAAGTTTCCTTTCATTTTAAAGTTTGTCACTAAAATCCTTTGTTTTGGTTGTAATTATTTCTTTAAAGTCATGTTTTTTCCCCTCATATTTTAAATAACTTGTAGAAAATACACTTTATGACACTGTCGTCAAGCATTTTGACCATCTTGTATCACTTTACTTGAACTAAGAAAATACACTTTAAGACACTGTCAAGAAGCATTGTGACCATCATAATCATATAAGCCAGATCATCTCACCATGTACATGCCCTAATATCAGTCATCAGTACAAAAGAGGGTGTCTTGCCCTGCTCCAGAAATATGCTCCTGCATTCATCCCAGAAATGTTGGGTAAGGTATCTGATGAAAATAGAGAAAAATATTTTGAGTGAGATATCAATGTAGTTTTTCTTAACACCAACTGTCCAATGAGAAGGAAACATATTTCTGTTGCCAATGTATGTAACCTGACCCAAGTTATGACATTACCAACCAAAACGTTCACTAATAGGTCTGGTATCACATCAACTTGTATCGATCACATTTTTACTAACATGGCTGAACATTGTTCTAAAGCTGTATCAGTGGCACTAGGTTGCAATGATCATAACTTGGTTGCACTCACCAGGAAAACTAAAATACCAAAGCCTGGCCCTAAGGTAATCTACCGATGATAGTAAGGATGATCCTGAAATGTCACTAAGTTTGTTTATTAAATTATTTATGAGTATAGCTGATAAGCATACCCCTTTAAGAAAATGCACTGTGAGGTCAAACGGTGCCCCATGAATTGATGATGAACTGAGAAATGTAATGATTCAACATTATGATGCCAAAACAAGTAGCAGATACATCTGGCACTCTGTTTGATAAGCAAAGTTATTGTACATTAAGCAATCTTGTGACCAAGCTAAGCAAAGGAAAGAAGAAGGGATTCTATCAGCACAAAATTGATGAAGTGAAGGGTGATGGGAAAAAACTGTGGAGAACATTGAACGCTATTATGGGTTGGAATTCGAACATGTCCGCCTCTTTTGTTGAATCAGAGGGTATATTTATTACAAAACCACATGACATCGCAAACTACTTAAATTAGTATTTTACAGGCAAAGTGACAGGTTGAGGAATGCTATGATTCCAACTGATGGCTCCATGTCATATACAGTGGGGAGAACAAGTATTTGATACACTGCCGATTTTGCAGGTTTTCCTACTTACAAAGCATGTAGAGGTCTGTAATTTTTATCATAGGTACACTTCAACTGTGAGAGACGGAATCTAAAACAAAAATCCAGAAAATCACATTGTATGATTTTTAAGTAATTAATTTGCATTTTATTGCATGACATAAGTATTTGATACATCAGAAAAGCAGAACTTAATATTTGGGACAGAAACCTTTGTTTGCAAAAAAAACAAAAACTACTAGGCATCATGTTGGACGCAGCTTTATCATGGTCAGAACACATAGATAATATTGTTATTAAGATGGGTAAGGGAATTGCTGTTACAAGAAAATGTTCAGAGTATGTAACATCTAGCACTCTGAATAACGTGATTCAATCCCTGGTCTTATCACACTTAAAGTACTGTCCAGTTATGTGGTCATCTGCAGCAAAGAAAGATGTAAAAAAAAGCTCCAAATCACTCACAACAGGGCTGCCAGATTAGCTCTTCATTGCTCTATCCGTATGAATATTATCCAAATGCATCAGAATCTCTCATGGCTTCACGTTGAAAACAAATTACTATCCAGTCTTCTGATTTTCTTGAGGAATGTTATATTTAAAAAATTATTTAAAAAATGAAAAACTAAGTCTTTTTCAGGCCAGTTAGTACACATTAGCAACACGCATAACCACCAAACCAGACAGTCAAATTCAGGGCAGCTAAGACAACCCAAGGCAAGGACAAATCACCTTAATCTATAAATCTACAGCTTCATATAGAGCCATAGCGGAATAGAACTCTTTACCAATCCATATTTCTCAGGCAAAAATTAAATCCACCTCCAAGAAAAAGAACATCTAACATGATAGACCATATTAGATATTTTAATTTACCCTTTATTTAACTAGGTACAAATAATTTTTTACAAGCCTACCCCGGCCAAATCCAGACGATGCTGGGCCAGTTGTGCAATCACGGGACTCCCAACAGAGCCAGATGCGATACAGACTGGATTCAAACCAGGGACTGTAGTGACGCCTATTGCACTGAGATGCAGTGCCTTAGACCACTGCGCCACTCAAGAGTATGACTGGACAGGAAATAGAAGCAACAATTGAATGTCTAATGTTTTTCCTGTCAGGCATTTTAATTGTCTGTATTGTCTACTTGTTCAATGTTTGTGGTTGTTTGTAATGTCTTGTTAATTGGTGTTGGACCCCAGGAACATTAGCTAGCATTATGGCACTAGCTAATGGGGAATCTAATAAAAATAACAAAATTACATCAGTTATCTGACAAGTGCGCAATTACAATGATAATGTCACGACGTCCACCGAAGGTGGCTCCTCTCCCTGTTCGGGCGGTGCTCGGCGGTCGTCGTCGCCGGCCTACTAGCTGCCACCGATCCCATTTTCCTTTAGCACTGTCTGGTTTGTCACACCTGTGTCTTGTTGTGTCTGATTCGGTGGGTTTATAATTCCCCGCTGCAGGGTAGGCTGTGTCATGACGTTGCCCTCTTTGAGTACAGGGAGGACAGTTGACCCCCTCCCCCTTGCACCATCCCCCAACCTACCTCCCCCCACCCAGGCCCTGTGTGAAGGGGTGGTAAAATTCTAGACGAGAATCTCCTGCCACATGGCCCAGTTGAGACACAGAGGGGTTTCATAGAGAGACACAGGAAATTCTTTGAACTCACAGAATTTGGGAACCGAACGACATTTATCTTCTGGAGAAGGTATAAAAGATTGGTGAAGAATCCAGCTACGAACTGGTCCGCTTGGTACAATTTTGTGATACTCAGAAGAGACAATATAGCCATATTACCATAACACTGTTTATATAATAGCCTCAGCTATGGGACTTGCATCTAAATGGTTGTATAAAATGTATTAATAAGGATAAAGCTATTTGTAATACATTGAGATGCTATGTACTGATGTTAATGTGATAGAATGTATTTCTGTTCAAAGATTAAATCAGTCATCGGCACGCCCCCAGGGACACAGACAGGACCAGGCGTCATGTGACAAGCCTGTTCTATGTTCACGTATAAAACCCCACCCTGATTTACTTTCTTCAGACCAGGCCCCCACTCCATGACGAGTTGGCCAATAGGTTTGACCACCCAATTCCTCTACTGAAAGTTAACTTTTAGACTACCGATACCAACAGAATAAGAACAAGTCTTTGATATGAATTAATAGTCTGCAGCTAGAAATTATATCATTGAACGCGAAGACCGACGAAACATCCATTCTATAACGACATTAATGAATGTCGCTTTGAAAGATCCATTCTAACCGAGAGAGAGAGAACGGGACAAAAACCAAAAACTCTCCAACAGGACAAAAACTCTCCAACAAGGATCCCGACGACACACTGAGCGTAAATATATATTGATTGCAATTGTTCCCGAATGAGTGAGCGTTCATGTGCAAAGGATTAGCATATCAATTGTGAATATTAATGAACTCTGTGTGCCTTCTCAGCTGCCCTTTATGACCCTTTGTTTAACAAGACACCAGCCATGCCTGTTTAGCCCACTAGGGCACATTACTCTACCAATTCTTTGTGACGATAATTACTGTTTGTATACTTTCTGTGAATTACTTAGTTTAGTAAATAAATGATTTTAAGACAATTGATGTATGGATGACTTTAGTAAAGGCTGGATTCGTCCAGATACAACAATTTACGATGTTTGGAATGAGACTGGACGCGAGGTAAAATACACCATTTAAACCAGAAGATAATCGGCCTATACTATAATATAATATAATATATAATGTTATAATATAGGAAAGTTATATTAGGAAAATTATAACTTTGTAATCTGAATATTTTCCTTGGTGCCCCAATCTCCTAGTTAATTACAGTTAAACGATTAATCAGTTTAATCGCGTAATAATAATTACAGAGAGTTAATTGATAAACATGTCTTCAGTTTAATGGTGCCTAAAGACATGACAGCTGTGTGCGGGATTGTTACTAGTTAGTACAGTAAGGGGTGCGTGCCTGCACCAAGGGATTTTGGTTTCGTTTTGAACGGTACATGTTTTACCGTGGACACTTGTGTTCACTCGATTCGCAGTTGAGATTTCTCCTCTGTGTGAACTGTGTTCCCATTCCCTGTGGGTGGATGAATCATTTCGTGTGGTTACCTTGTGCGTTTTGTGCTGTGCCTTTGGGACCGCTTGTATTAAAATACATTTGATTCCCTGGAACCTTTCTGCTCTCCTGCTCCTGATTCCACACACATCCCCCTCTTGAAAGAGGTTGTTACAGATAATTTACTGTAACATGGTCAAACTGCGTTCCGGCCAGTGTCTATTCCACAAGTTACCACCAGCTAAATATGATGTTAAAATGCCTATTTCTCAGTTCCATCTGACTGCGCAATCCATTGTCTCATCAGACCAGCCAAGCAATTTATAAACTTAATCTCCTATAATAGCATCTTGACATTATCTCACATTTCTTTAACTTCTTAAAGTGTAGGGGGCAGTATTTTCACGGCCGGATGAAAAACATACCCAAATTAAACTGGTTACTACTCTGGCCCAGAAACTAGAATATGCATACTATTAGTAGATTTGGATAGAAAACACTCTGACGTTTCTTAAACTGTTTGAATGATGTCTGTGAGTATAACAGAACTCATATGGCAGGCAAAAACCTGAGAGAAATCCAACCAGGAAGTGGGAGATCTGAGAATTGTAGTTCTTCTTTTGAATGCCTATCGAAACTACAGTGTCTGTGGGGTCACGTTGCATTTCCTAAGGCTTCCATTGGCTGTCAAAAGCCTTCAGAAAGTTTTTTCATCATTCTCCTGTAACCGGGCAGCGAATAGGAGCTCAGTCAATGAGTGGACTGCCTATGGACAAAGGGCTTGGGCATGCGCGAGCCCGATAGCACGCCCCTCCTTTTTCTTCTGGAATGAATACGCCATTGTCCGGTTGGAATATTATCGCATTTTTACGTAAAAAATACCATAACGATTGATTGTAAACAACGTTTGACATGCTTCTACTAACGGTAATGGAACTATTTGACTTTTCATCTCTGGTACTGCTCTCGCGCGTTAAGTCTTTGGATAGTGACCTGAATGGAATTTGGACATAAATATGGATTATTTCGAACAAAAACAAAATTTCTTGTGGAAGTAGCAGTCCTGGGAGTGCATTCTGACGAAGATCAGCAAAAGTAAGAGAATATTTATAATAATAACTCTGAGTTTAGGTGACCCCAGAACTTGGTGGGTTTCTGTATAGCTTGCTTTGATGGCGAGCTATGCACTCAGAATATTGAAAAATGTGCTTTCGCCGAAAAGCTATTTTAAAATCTGACACAGCGGTTGCATCAAGGAGAAGTATATCTATAATTCTTACAATAATTGTTATGTATTTTGTCAACGTTTATGATGAGTATTTTTATAAATTGATGTGCTCATTCACCGGGGGTTTTGGTGGGAATACATTTTCTGAACTTCAAGTGCCAATGTGAAATGCTGTGTTTGGATATAAATTTGAACTTTATCGAACAAAACATACATGTATTGTGTAACATGATGTCCTAGGAGTGTCATCTGATGAAGATCGTCAAAGGTTAGTGCTTCATTTAGCTGTGTTTTGGGGTTTTGTGACGCCTCTCCATGCTAGGAAAATGGCTTTGTGGTTATTTTTGTCTATGTACTCTCCTAACATAATCTAATGTTTTGCTTTCGCTGTAAAGCCTTTTTGAAATCGGACAATGTGGTTACATTAAGGAGAAGTGTATCTTTAAAATGGTGTAAAATAGTCGTATGTTTGAGAAATTGAAATTATGATATTTTTGCTGTTTTGTATTTCGCACCATGCTATTTCACTGGCTGTTGAATAGTGTGGGACGGTCACGTCCCACCTTGCCCAGAGAAGTTTTAAGACTAACATTTATATTATAAAAGTGGAGATTTGTATAAACCTTGCTATCTGTCTCTGACATATCTAATGTTATTTGTCACATGCGGCAAGTATAACAGGTGTAGACCTTACAGTGAAATGCTTACTTACCCTTACCCAACAATGCAGTTCAAGAAATATAAAATATTTACTAAATAAACTAAAGTAAAAAAAGAAATAAAAGTAACACAATAAAATAACAATAACGAGGCTATATACATGGGGTACCAAGTATATGTGCGGGGATACAGGTTAGTCAAATATAATTTGTACATGTAGGTAGGGGTAAAGTGACTATGCATAGATAATAAACAGTGAGTAGCAGCAGTGTAAAAACAAAGGGGGGCTCAATTTAAATTGTCCTGGTGGCCATTTGAATAATTGATCAGTAGTCTTATGGTTTGGGGGTAGAAGCTGTAAAGGACCCTTTTGGATCTAGACTTGGCGCTCCGGTACCACTTCCAGTGCAGTAGCAGAGAGAACAGTCTATTAATTGGGCCTTCCTCTGTAGCGCCTTACCGTCGGATGCCGAGCAGTTTCCATACTAGGCGGGGATGCAACCGGTCAGGATGCTCTCGATGGTTCAGCTGTAGAACTTTGAGGCTCTAGGGACCCATGCCAAATCTTTTCAGTCTCCTGAGGGGGAAAAGGTGTTGTTGTGTCCTCTTCACGACTTTCTTGGTGTGTTTGGATCTTGATAGTTTGTTGGTGATGTGGAGGCCAAGGAACTTGAAACTCTCGACCCGCTCCGCTACAACCCCGTTGATGTGGTCCACACTCAGCTCCTTTGTCTTGATCACGTTGAGGGAGAGGTTGTTGTCCTGGCACCATACTGCCAGGTCTCTGATCTCCTCCCTATAGGCTGTCTCATCGTTGTCAGTGATCAGGCCTACCACTGTTGTGTCGTCAGCACACTTAATGATGGTGTTGGAGTCGTGCTTGGCCACGCAGTTGTGGGTAAACAGGGAATACAGGAGGGGACTAAGCAAGTGTTGAGGATCAGCGTGGCAGATGTGTTGTTGCCTACCCTTACCATCTGGAGGCAGCCCGTCAGGAAGTCCAGGATCCAGTTGCAGAGGAAGGTGTTTAGTCCCAGGGTCTTTTAGTGTTGAACGCTGAGCTGTAGTCAATGAACAGCATTCTCACATAGGTGTTCCTTTTGTCCAGGTGGGTCTATGTTTTCTGGGATGATGGTGTTGACGTGAGCCATGACCAGCCTTTCAAAGCACTTCATGGCTACAGGCCGGTAGTCATTTACACAGGTCACCTTCGCTTTCTTGGGCACAGGGACTATGGTGGTCTGCTTGAAACATGTAGGTATTACAGACTCGGTCAGGGAGAGGTTGAAAATATTAGTGAAGACACTTGCCAGTTGGTCCACGAATGCTCTGAGTACACGTCCTGGTAATCCGTCTGGCCCCGTGGCCTTGTGAATGTTGACCTGTTTAAAGGTCTTGCTCACATCAGCCTTGGAGAGCGTGATCACACAGTCGTCCGAAACATCTGGTGCTCTCATGCATACTTCAGGCAATTAGCTCATCTGGCAGACTTGCGTCACTGGGCAGCTCACGGCTGGGTTTCCCTTTGTAGTCTGTAATATTTTGCAAGCCCTGCCACATCCGACGAGCATCAGAGCTGTTGTAGTAGGATTCAATCTTAGTTCTGTTTGACACTTTGCCTGTTTAATGGTTCGTCGGAGGGCATAGCAGGACTTCTTATAAGCGTCCGGATTAGTGTCCCACTCCTTGAAAGCGGCAGCTCTAGCCTTTAGCTCGGTGTGGATGTTGCATGTAATCCATGGCTTCTGGTTGCGCTTATTGATGAAGCCAGTGACTGAGGTGGTATACTTCTCAATGGTATTGGATGAATCCCAGAACATATTCCAATCTGTGCTATCAAAACAGTCCTGTAGCATAGCATCCATGTCATCTGACCACTTCCGTATTGAGCAAGACACTGGTACCTCCTGCTTTAGTTTTTGCTTGTAAGCAGGAGGATAGAATTATGGTCAGATGTAGTGCAAGGGAGAGCTGTATTTGTCACTGTGTGTGGAGTATAGGTGGTCTAGAGTTTTTTTTCCTCTGGTTGCACATGTGACATGCTGGTAGAAATGAGGTAAAACGGATTTAAGTTTGCCTGCAGTCCCTGACCACTAGGAAAGTCGCTTCTGGATTGTCATTTTCTCGTTTGCTTATGGCTTTATACAGCTCGTTGAGTGCTGTTCTAGTGCCAGCATCGGTTTGTGGTGGTAAATAGACGGCTACGAATAATATAGATGAGAACTCTCTCGGTAAATAGTGTGGTCTACAGTTTATCATGAGGTACTCTACCTCAGGTGAGCAATACCTCGAGACTTCTTTAATATTAGACATCGCGCACCAGCTGTTAGACACACACCCCCGCCCCTTGTCTTACCAGACGTAGCTGCTCTGTCCTGCCAATGCACGGAAAACCCAGCCAGCTCTATATATTCTCCGTGTCGTCATTCAGCCACAACTTGGTGAAACATAAGATGTTACAGTTTTTAGTGTCCCGTTGGTAGGATAGACTTGATTGTAGATCATCCCGTTTATTTTCCAGTGATTGCACGTTGGCTAATAGGACAGAGGGTAGTGGCGGTTCACCCACTCGCCGACAAATTCTCACAAGCTACCCCGACCTCCGCCCCAAGTATCTCTGTCTTGACTTCACACGATTGACGGGATTTGGGCTCGGTCTCTGGAAAGCAGGCTATGCTTCACATAATACTCAAAGAAAAAATCTTTGTCCACTTTGAGGTGAGTAATCGCTGTTCTGATGTCCAGAAGCTCTTTTTGGTCATAAGAAACGGCAGCAGCCACATCATGTACAAAATCAATTACAAACAATGTGAAAAAAACTAACAAAATAACACAATTGGTTAGGAGCCCGTAAAACGGCAGCTGTGTTGGCTAGCTCCTCTAAACAACTGTGTCCTGACGAGTGAGCACATTTTCTATGCCTGTCGAAATCACACCTCATTAGCTCATTGTTATTGATGTTTCCAGAAAACAGCTAAAACAAATGCAAATGTGTCTACTTTGCTATTATTCTGGCTGCACTTTTTGACGTGACTGTAAGTTAGCCAAAGTTGGCTAGCTAGCAAGCAAGGGATACGAGCGAATGACCGGGTCGCGTCCATAGATACAGAACCAAAAGCCTGAACGACTGGGTCGCGTCTCTGGCAACCAAACCGATAGATTGAACGATCAGCCAGCTTGGGTAGCAACCCTGGATTTGTGTCAGGACTATGTCTTGAAGGATGAAATAGTATGAATAAATTCATCAAAATAATGTTTTTAATGCAAATATGTAAATCATTATTTGAATATGTTGGTAACCCGTTGTTTAAAATGCCATCAAAGACTTTGTCTTGGGCCTAACAACACCCATAAACATATTCTCCAAACACTGGCCTCTCTGGCATTATCACTTAAATATGTCACAACAGGTCAACATATATGTGTCATGACAGTGTTATTACCATATTATAATAGGTTATGACAAGTTATGTCTGCTGTTATGACATGGTTATGATCGTGTCATAACCTGTTATGATGCTGGGTGTCAAGTGTTACCGAATAGTTATTCAATATTCTGCACAAACAATATGTTAATCTTACATATCTAACATTACATTCAAGAAAAATATGTTGCCAAAAGTATCGAAATTATTAGTAGGCACAGGTCTAAAAAAAACATTGTTGTTTTTCACAATGTCATCAACCTAATAAGCCTAGAATAACGATCCAACAACTGGATAGAACCTTAACAAGCTTAACCTCCTAAAAACCTATGTACGAGGATGAAAGTGGACATCCCTGTGATCAACCCTACTCAACACTACTCTGTCACCTGTCGCGATAAGGCAACAAGACAGACAACTGTGTGATAACCCCTTAATTGTGCCCTCCCTTGTTTTTATCAGACCTGTCTGTGAGAACCCATACTGGTGGGGGGATTCATCCGTCATGCTGTCAGCTTAGGGATTCCGTAGGCATCTAGGACGATGCCTGTTTGGGACAGGACCAGCACACTCATAAGGATGTGTGTAAACTAATCAAACATTGATTGTATTGCATTTATATTATTTATATCACGCAAGTTCATATACTGTACACTGCATCGCGTTTTGTCATGTATAATGTGCCATTTATCATTTCCCAAGTAGGGCCAGTCAAGATTAATTCAGGGCCTAATAGTGAGGCCTGCTAAATTTGGAAACATCTCACTTCAAGCCCGGCAGACATAACCCGACACCAACTGAAATAAACTCAGCAAAAAAAGAAACGTGCCTTTTTCAGGACCCTGTCTTTCAAAGATAATTTGTAAAAATCCAAATAACTTCACAGATCTTTATTGTAAATGGTTTAAATACTGTTCCCCATGCTTGTTCAATGAACCATAAACAATTAATGAACATGCACCTGTGGAACGGTCGTTAAGACACTAACAGCTTACAGACGGTAGGCAATTAAGGTCACAGTTATGAAAACTTAGGACACTAAAGAGGCCTTTCTACTGACTCTGAAAAACACCAAAAGAAAGATTCCCAGGTTCCCTGCTTATCTGCGTGAACGTGCCTTAGGCATGCTGCAAGGAGGCATGAGGAATGCAGATGTGGCCAGGGCAATAAATTGCAATGTCCGTATTGTGAGACGCCTAAGACAGCGCTACAGGGAGACAGGGCGGACAGCTGATCGTCCTCGCAGTGGAAGACCACGTGTAACAACACCTGCACAGGATTGGTACATCCGAATATCACACCTGCGGGACAGGTACAGGATGGCAACAACAACTGCCCGAGTTACAACAGGAATGCACAATCCATCATTGTTCAGACTGTCCACGATAGGCTGAGAGAGGCTGGACTGAGGGCTTGTGTGCCTGTTGTAAGGCAGGTCCTCAACAGACATCACCTGCAACAACGTTGCCTATGGGCACAACGAACCACCGTCGCTGTACCAGACACGAATAGCAATAAGTGCTCTTCACTGACGAGTCACAGTTTTGTCTTACCAGAGACATCCTCCTCCCTCGTGTGGTACCCTTCCTGCAGGCTCATCCTGACATGATCCTCCAGGATGACAATGCCACCAGCCATACTGCTCATTCTGTGCGTGATTTCCTGCAAGACAGGAATGTCAGTGTTCTGCCATGGCCAGCGAAGAGCCCGGATCTCAATCCTATTGAGCACATCTGGGACCTGTTGAATCGGAGAGTGAGGGCTAGGGCCATTCCCCCCAGAAATGTCCGGGAACTTGCAGGTGCCTTAGTGGAAGAGTGGGGTAACATCTCACAGCAAGAACTGGAAAATCTGGTGCAGTCCATGAGGAGGAGATGCACTGCAGTACTTAATGCAGCTGGTGGCCACACCAGATACTGACTGTTACTTTTGATTTTAACCCCCACCCCCTTCATTCAGGGATACATTAGTCCATTTCTATTAGTCGCATGTCTATGGAACTCGTTCAGTTCATGTCTCAGGTATTGAATTTTGTTATGTTCATACAAATATTTACACATGTTAAGCTTGCTGAAAATAAACGCAGTTGACAGTGAGAGGACATTTCTTTTTTTGCTGAGTTTACATGTAACCCTGTTATGACATCCATAATAGTCAATGTCCAAAATTCTGACATTTGTAATTTCATGTAGCATGTTTGTCGGATGCTTGTCATGATCAGTAACGAGCAACACAGGATCATTTCTACGACAGAGTTGCAAACTTTCTATCAGGTGGCTTTCTAGTAAGAGGCTACCTCTTTCTCTCCATTCAACCTAAATGGAGTGTTCCTCATCACCATCTAAGACGGGCACTAAAGTCAGTCTTTTCAATCACTCCCAAGCATTTTCTCACAGCCCCGGGGAATCTGCAGCTCAGTACACTGGCTCTTCCTCACACTGCTGTAAGGGTAATGAAAACACTGGTCATTTTGCATTGAGTTTAGAGCAGCTGCCTCCAGCTGCCCGGGAACACAGGTCTCACCACAGCAACACTCAAGAGAAGAAAAGAAGAAGCAGGACAGCTTTAAATCAAGCAAGCGCTCTGCCTTTTAATGGAAAAATAAATTTCTGTGCCAAGCTTGCAGCAAAACAAGCCATTATTGTCTCTTCATGTTCAATGATATTTTATAAAAACTCAGTATTTCACAAAAGCTACCCTGGACTCGCCAGAACAACTAATTGTTCCTTTCAAAGAATGTAGTATAGAAAATCTAACAAAGAGAGAGTGCCCATGAGGCCCAGCTTGAGACCGTGATGGAATGCCATTACAATACCATTACAAAGATGGTTGAAAGAATGCACAAAGGTATACCAAATGCCATGAACCCAGGCAGATGAAAACATGAACATTATGTTAGTTTATAATGGACTGATGCTAGGCCACAAAGTGCTCTGTTGCCATGGCATTCTGAAGCCTGTCATTTAAACCTCCCGAGTGACGCAGCGGTCTAAGGCACTGCACCTCAGTGCCAGAAGCGTCACTACAAACCCTTGTTAAATTCCAGGCTGTATCACAACTGGCCGTGAATTGGAGTACCATAGGGCGGCGCACAATTGGCCCAGCGTCGTCTAGGTTAGGGTTTGGCCGGGCTAGGCCGTCATTGTAAATAAGAATTTGTTCTTAACTGACTTGCCTAGTTAAATAAAGGTTCAATAAAAACATGTACTAAAGCAACAAGGCCCACAGTAACCTACCTATCAGACATGATGAAGATTGCGCTATTATTCCCCCACACACACATTTTCTTTGATTAGGTTAGATGGCACTGTAGCCAGATGGAGCTATAGGGTACAAACAGGCAAGCTACTGAAGACCAAGTTTCTCTAATTCATTTCTACTGTCACGGATCCCCCCGGATCCCCCCGATACTGATGCTCGTTCTGGAGGTCTACGATTTCTAGGCTTCACTGAACGGGATTCATTATCATCAAACACGAACTGTTGTCTGATTACACACACCTGGTTCCCATTTCCCCTGATTAGTATGTTATATATGTGCCCTCTGTTCCCGTTGGTTATTGTTCCCATGTCCGTTGGTGGTGTGAGTACCTATGCATTGGTGCAGCTGTTGTGCTGAGTGCTATGTATATACATTGTGTATTATGGGTATCGTCCTGTGGCGTTCAACGAGGTTTACCCTCGCTCTTTTGTTTGGGTACAGCCCAGTGTTTTTGTATACGTGTTTGTTTTCATAAGAAAAAAAAAGTATTATCACAATAAACTAAATATGTTACCGTGAATTCATCTAAATGCAAAATAATATTTATGTGTTTTGTTTTCCTATTATCCAAGGGTTGGTCTCTTGTTTACATTTTCTACCATAGCTGACAGACATTCCAGCAAAAATAGGACCCCACCTTCTTTCATCATTTGAAGAGACCAAAGGGGGAAATCACCTTTGTTGTCTTGACGACTCTGAACTATAGGCCTGTGATATATGGGTGTAATAAAAAGCCAATTTCTAGCTGTGGCCTCCCAAGTCGCAGTGAGGCCACAGAACACAGTCTCTAATGGGTAGGTACATGGGAGAGACAAGTTCTATAGAAAATACCTGACTTAAGACAATATATAGGCTAGAGCAGGTTAGGGAACTGGCTTTGTATGAAAGTCACCATGTTTAATGTGTTCATTTATATTCCCTATCCATGATCCCAATAGATTACTAATGTAAGTTATATTCCATGACCATGGTCCCAATAGGCTACTCATGTAAGTTATATTCCATGACCATGGTCCCAATAGGCTACCAATGTAAGTGAGTAAACAAAAGACAAATGCACATAGATGTAAATGTAATATTTCTATTGAACTACAAAGCTACCTTTGGTATTATTTTGGAACAATATCAACGGAGGAAAAATGTAGTTTGTGTGAACATTTGAAAATATGGAAATAGCTTCTGTTCAAGGCCACTAGTGCACATTTACTGTACTTGTATATGTGAAGAAAAAAACCTAACCATGAATATTTCTATATACAAGGCACAAGGCAATAATCCCTTTAATAGTCTAATCCTCATAGAAAGATAACAAATGACAGCCCACTAAAATGAATTAACAGTTACAGCGATGTAATGTTTACCTAAGTTATGAACAAGATATCGTAGGTTGTGTTTTGAAATACCAGAGGTTTCAATACTTCGACTTTTGCCCCAAAACATCATGAGGATGGAAAATGATGTGGATATATTGAAGCAACATCTCAAGACATCAGTCAGGAAGTTAAAGCTTGGTCACAAATAGGTCTTCCAAATGGACAATGACCCCAAGCATACTTCCAAAGTTGTGGCAAAATGGTTTAAGAACAACAAAGTCAAGGTATTGAAGTGGCCATCGCAAAGCCCTGAGATCAATCCTATAGAAAATGTGTGGGCAGAACAGAAAAAGTGTGTGCGAGCAAAGAGGCCTACAAACCTGACTCAATTACACCAGCTCTGTCAGGAAGAATGTGGCAACATTCATCCAACTTTTTGTGGGAAGCTTGTGGAAGGCTACCCAAAACATTTGACCCAAGTTAAACATTTTACAGGCAATGCTACCAAATACTAATTGAGTGTATGTAAACTTCTGACCCACTGGGAATGTGATGAAAGAAATAAAAGCTGAAATAAATCCTTCTCTCTACTATTATTCTGACATTTCACATTCTTAAAATGAAGTGGTTATCCTAATTGACCTAAGACAGGGAATTATTACTAGGATTAAATGTCAGCAATTGTGAAAAACTGAGTGTAAATGTATTTGGCTAAGGTGTATGTAAACTTCTGACTTCAACTGTAAGTAATCAGACCTGTTGCTGTGAGTCTCAAAATTGAGTTCAGGTGCATGCTGTTTCCATTGATCATCCTTGAGATGTTTCTACAACTTGTTTAGAGTCCACCTGTGGTAAATTCAATTTATTGGACATGACTTGGACATGATCGCTTCATACTCGTCGCCAAACCTGTAGCCAGTGGGTTATCTACAAGTCTCTGCTAGGTAAAGCCCCACCTTATCTCAGCTCACTGGTCACCATAGCTCACTGGTCACCCACTCGTAGCACATGCTCCAGCAGGTATATCTCACTAGTCATCCCCAAGCCAATTCCTCCTTTGGTCGCCTTTCCTTCCAGTTCTCTGCTGCCAATGACTGGAACGAACTGCAAAAATCACTGAAGCTGGAGACTCATATATCCCTCACTAGCTTTAAGCACCAGCTGTCTGAGCAGCTCACAGATCACTGCACCTGTACATAGCCCATCTGTAAACAGCCCATCTATCTACCTCATCCCCATACTGTATTATTTATTTTGCTCCTTTGCACCCCAGTTTCTCTACTTGCACATTCATCTTCTGCACATCTACCATTCCAGTGTTTAATTGCTATATTGTAATTACTTTGCCACCATGGCCTATTTATTGCCTTAACTCCCTTATCTTACCTCATTTGCACTCACTGTATATAGACTTTTTGTTTTCTTTTTTTCTACTGTATTATTGACTGTATGTTTTGTTTATTCCATGTGTAACTCTGTGTTGTTGTATGCGTCAAATTGTTATGCTTTATCTTGGCCAGGTCGCAGCTGCAAATGAGAACTTGTTCTCAACTAGCCTACCTGGTTAAAGAAAGGTGCAGAAAAAAAACATTTGGAAAGGCGTACAGCGATCTATAAAAGGTCCCACAGTTGACAGTGAATGTCAGAGAGAAAAAACAAGCCATGAGGTCGAAGGAATTGTCCGTAGAAATCAGAGACAGGATTGTATCGAGGCACAGATCTGAGGAAAGGTAAAATAACATTTCTGCAAAATTGAAGGTCCCCAAGAACACAGTGGCCTCCATCATTCTTAAATTGAAGAAGTTTGGAACCACCAAGACTCTTCCTAGAGCTGGCCGTCCAGCCAAACTGAGCAATCTGGGGAGAAGGACCTTGGTCAGGTAGGTGACCAAGAACCCGATGGTCTCTCTGAGAGCTCTTGAGTTCCTCTGTGGAGATGGGACAACCTCCCAGAAGGACAAACTTCTCTGCAGCACTCTACCAATCAGGACTATGGTAGAGTGGCCAGACGGAAGCCACTTCTCATTAAAAGGCACATGACAGCCCACTTGGAGTTTGTCAAAAGGCACATAAAGACTCTCAGACCATATGAAACAAGATTCTCTGGTCTGATGAAACCCAGATTGAACTCTTTGGCCTTAATTCCAAGTGTCAAGTCTGGAGGAAACCTGGCACCATCCTTACGGCGAAGCATGGTGGTGGCAGCATCTTGCTGTGGGGATGTTTTTCAGCATCAGGGACTGTGAGACTAGTCATTATCGAGACAAAGATGAAAGGAACAGCTAGAGAGATCCTTGATGAAATCCTGCTCCAGAGCACTAAGGACCTCAGACTGAGGTGAAAGTTCACCTTCCAACTGGACAACAACTGTAAGCACACAGCCAAGACAATGCAGGAGTGGCTTCAGGACAAGTCTCTGAATGTCCTTGAGCGGACTCGAACCCAATCGAACATCTCTGGAGAGACATGAAAATAGCTGTGCAGCAACGCTCCTCATCCAACCTGACAGAGCTTGAGAGGATCTGCAGAGAGGAATGGGAGTAACTCCCCAAATACAGGTGTGCCAAGCATGTAGCATTACACCCAAGACCCGAGGCTGTAATCGGTGCCAAAGGTGCTTCAACAAAGTACAGTGTACATTTTATTTATTTTAGTTGAACTTTTATTTAACTAGGCAAGTCAGTTAAGAACAAATTCTTCTTTTACAATGACAGCCTACCCCGGACGACACTGGGCCAATTGTTTGCTCCCGATCACGGCCAGGTTGTGATACAGCCCGAGATCGAACCAGAGTCTGTAGTGACGCCTCTAGCACTAAGATGCAGTGCCTTAGATTGATGTGCCACTCGGGAGCCAAAGGGTCTGAATATTTATTTTTAATATATTTGCAAACATTTCTTAACCTCTTTTTGCTTTGTCATTATGGGGTACTGTGTGTAGAGTGATGAGGGAAAAAACAATTTAATCCATTTTAGAATAAGGCTGTAACGTAACAAAATGTGGAAAAAGTCAAGGGGTCTGAATACTTTCCAAATGCACTGTATATTTCCACACTGTGTGAAAATGATGATAATGTAATTTTATTGTAAAAGCTGTTTGAGAAGGCCGCTTGAAATTCCAGCCTGTTTTGGGATGGAGTTTTGGCCTGCCTGGTAACATCACCAAGTGGTAAATTAGTTAATTCACCACTAGAAAGAGTTCCAAACCTCATTGCCAATAATAAATAGCACATTTTCAGTTTTACCCTCCCCACTCGGACCACTTCCAGACAGTCCTAGATAAATTCTTGCATGAGAAATTACTCTTTGCTAAGAAGCTATTTTTGTTTATTTTTTTAAATTGAAAACAAACACAGTAAAGTACTTCATTGTTATCCAGAAATGATTTGATATTGAGACAAAAACAGCTGTTTAGAAAGTGAGTAACAACTGTGATTTGCTCCACCTTGAACGTGTTGCATAGCCAGCTTTTACTTTGTCTGTCCTTCTGCTCACATTGGTGGAGGTAGGCATCTTTCTGCTCTGCTATTCTTTCATTAAATTTAGAAAAAATTGTGATATATATTTCCTGTGTACTTCATTGAAACTTTGAGTCAAAACTCTGTTTATTAAGAATGTTATGTTTGTACACAAGCTCAGTGGAATGTTCATATTTTGTGTTGAGCATGAGCTGCTAACTGCCCATGTTGTTTTTAGCATTTGCTAGCAATGCAGCTTAGCATGTTAGCATTCTTGCTAGGCTGTGATTCTCATTGGTAAAACGAGAAGACATTCATTCTCATTGGTCAGACAGGGAGGGTTAGACTGCTTTACTATCTGAAAGATTCAGTTGAGACACATTGAACTGAAAGCCTATTGTTTCCAGTTTCTATAACTATGTAGTTATGGTACCTTTTTGCTACTTGCAAATTAATGGTTCTGCAGATGCAGTTGAGACACTTTGAACTGACAGCCTGTTTACTATTTTTTGTAACTATGCCGGCAGAAAATGGATACTCTGATACATCCAGACCGTCGTTGTGGTGTCATCCTTTCGTGACTCGGACCATACAATTGGACTCTGCCCATCCTGCTAAGGTTACTGCGTAGAAGGTCAAAGTGGGGTGACAATTAGATGTCGTATCTCTGGCTGGTTAGCCGAGTGCCAGAGTGAGCATCGTGTGGTGAAGTCACACTGCCTGAGACTTGAAGTGAAAATACCATGGTTTTGGAAGAGCGATTGGTTAGAACGCTGCTTGGTGAGTGCGAAGTGCTGTTGTGCGGAAGGTCCTAGGTTTACGTTTATGTAGGGACAGGGACAAGACCGACTCTGTTACATTAACACGTTTACTCACCAGGGAGTGACAAATACGAAATATGCCTGCGATGTTGGCAAGGTGCCAGACAGCCCAGTAAGTAATGTTATTCATAAACAAGCTGCTTTTTTTTACATGATCTCGTAGATACCCGGCTCCCATTAAAATGACCTTCTCCCCTTTAAAACAAACATCATTGGCATTTCACTTGACATTTAATCCAATTAAACATACGGCTGAAATAAGTTGACTCAATGAAAGCCTTTGCATTTTAATGCCACATTATAGCAGGCTTGTAAAAATGAGGAGCAGGGATTGTATTTTAAGAAGGGCAGATGGGAAAGCTGAGCACCATGACGGTCCCCGTAATTTCCACAGTGAGCGTACATCATTGTGGATGTTAACGACTTCATAGGCCCACTTTCTCTTATCATTCTTAGATCGCGCCCTAACCACACACTTTATGGCACAAGAGCAAAGTCACTCAATGGTATCTGTAATTAAATCGCACACCCTGTTTGAAAGAACCGCAAAGGGCAGTGGCCAGGTAGTCATAACGTGTCTTCTCTCAACATGTCCCGGACAAGCTGGGCTCGAAGAGCATACACTATT
The DNA here is from genome assembly GCF_901001165.1 of Salmo trutta. Lineage (NCBI taxonomy): Eukaryota > Metazoa > Chordata > Actinopteri > Salmoniformes > Salmonidae > Salmo > Salmo trutta. The sequence continues at coordinate 15,520,431 of NC_042972.1, read as the reverse complement.
TAATCCTTAAAAATGTCATGTTTTTGGGTACCAATACTGTATAATAAAAAATATAACTTTTATTAGGCTATGAAAACCCTATTATATTCCTTCTCAATATATAACATCAGGTCCTTTTACATAACCATATCATCAACTTCAGCGCCCCCCCCCCCCCCCCCCCCCCCCCCCGAGTATGCCTTAATACAGTCAGTGAAGTGGAAGATACAGTAACATGGAGACAGAATGCGCTTTTCAAGCTGCTATGACTTCGACCATACACATGGCAGAATCATTGGTAAAACATGCAATAGCAGAAGCAATCAGCAAAGACAACAGCATATGACCAATGTTCCACCCCCAAGTCAGAAGACTGCTAAATATGACTGCTAAGTAGCTCATCAAATGGCTACACGCTGCTGCTACTGTCTTATCTATCCTGTTGTCTAGTCACTTTAACCCTACCTATATGTACATAGCTAAAGTTGAAGACGGAAGTTTACATACACCTTAGCCAAATACATTTAAACTCAGTTTTTCACAATTCCTGACATTTAATCCTAGTAATAATTCCCTGTCTTAGGTCAGTTAGGATCACCACTTTATTTTAAGAATGCGAAATGTCAGAATAATAGTAGAGAGAAGGATTTATTTCAGCTTTTATTTCTTTCATCACATTCCCAGTGGGTCAGAAGTTTACATACACTCAATTAGTATTTCGTAGCATTGCCTTTAAATTGTATAACTTGGGTCAAACGTTTCGGGTAGCCTTCAACAAGCTTCCCACAAAAAGTTGGGTGAATTTTGGCCCATTTCTCCTGACAGAGCTGGTGTAACTGAGTCAGGTTTGTAGGCCTCCTTGCTCGCACACGCTTTTTCAGTTCTGCCCACAAATGTTCTATAGGATTGAGGTCAGGGCTTTGTGATGGCCACTCCAATACCTTGACATTGTTGTCCTTAAGCCATTTTGCCACAACTTTGGAAGTATGCTTGGGGTCACTGTCCATTTGGAAGACCCATTTGCGACCAAGCTTTAACTTCCTGACTGATGTCTTGAGATGTTGCTTCAATATATCCACATAATTTTCCATCCTCATGATGCCATCTATTTTGTGAAGTGCACCAGTCACTCCTGCAGCAAAGCACCCCAACAACATGATGCTGCCACACCCGTGCTTCACGTTTGGGATGGTGTTCTTTGGTTTGCAAGCCTCTCCTTTTTTCCTCCAAACATAACGATGGTCATTATGGCCAAACAGTTTTATTTGTGTTTCATCAGACCAGAGGACATTTCTCCAAAAAGTACAATATTTTTCCCCATGTGCAGTTGCAAACTGTAGTCTGGCTTTTTTATGGCGGTATTTGAGCAGTGACTTCCTCCTTGCTGAGCAGCTTTTTAGTTTTTATTTTATTTATTTCTTTCACCTTTATTTAACCAGGTAGGCAAGTTGAGAACAAGTTCTCATTTGCAACTGCGACCTGGCCAAGATAAAGCATAGCAGTTCGACACATACAACAACACAGAGTTACACATGGAATAAACAAAACATACAGTCAATACAGTAGAAAAAAAGAAAACAAAAAGTCTATATACGGTGAGTGCAAATGAGGTAAGATAAGGAGTTAATGCAATAAATAGGCCATGGTAGCGAAGTAATTACACTATAGCAATTAAACACTGGAATGGTAGATGTGCAGAAGATGAATGTGCAAGTAGAGATACTGGGGTGCAAAGGAGCAAGAAAAATAAAGAAATACAGTATGGGAATGAGGTAGTTGGATGGGCTGTTTACAGATGGGCTATGTACAGGTGCAGTGATCTGTGAGCTGCTAAGACAGCTGGTGGTTAAACCTGTTTGGGATAGGGGGCAGTATTTTCACCAGTATTTTCATCTACATTTTAAAAGTAGATGCTCGAATTGTTTGGGTACAGACCTGGATAGTAAGACAGAACTCTGCATGCTATCTCTGCAGTAGATTGCAACACAACCCTCGTTGGCAGTTCAATCTTGTCGGAAAATGTTATAGTTAGGGATGGAAATGTCAGGGTTTTTGGTGGTCTTCCTGAGCCAGGATTCAGACCCGGCTATGACATCCAGGTTGGCAGAGTGTGCTAGTGAATAAAACAAATTTAGGGAGGAGGCTTCTAATGTTAACATGCAGGAAACCAAGGCTTTTATGGTCACATAAGTCAACAACCATCCTGGTGAATGGGAGTGGAGCTAGACAATGCAGGGCCTGGAATATGTCGATATAGGACTAGTTTTACTGTGGATGTAGATACTTTTGTACCTGTTTACTCCAGCATCTTCACAAGGACCTTTGTTGTTGTTCTGGGATTGATTTGCACTTTTCGCACCAAAGTACGTTCATCTCTAGGAGACAGAACGCGTCTCCTTCCTGAGCGGTATGATGTCTGCGTGGTCCCATGGTGTTTATACTTGCATACTATTGTTTGTACAGATGAACGTGGTACCTTCAGGCGTTTGGAAATTGCTCCCAAGGATGAAGCAGACTTGTGGAGGTCTACAATGTTTTTTATGAGGTCTTGGCTGATTTCTTTTGATTTTCCCATGATGTCAAGTAAAGAGGCAGTGAGTTTGAAGGTAGGCCTTGAAATACATCCACAGGTACACCTCCAATTGACTCAAATGATGTCAGAAGCTTCTAAAGCCATGAAATCATTTTCTGGAATTTTCCAAGCTGTTTAAAGGCACAGTCAACTTAGTGTATGTAAACTTCTGACCCAAAGGAATTGTGATACAGTGAATTACAATTGAAATAATCTGTCTGTAAACAATTGTTGTAAGAATTACTTTTGTCATGCACAAAGTAGATGTCCTAACCAACTTGCCAAAACAATAGATAGTTAACAAGAAATTTGTGGAGTGCTTGAAAAATTAGTTTTAATGACTTCAACCTAAGTGTATGTAAACTTCCGACTTCAACTGTACCTCAATTAGCTCATACCCCTGCATATTTCTGAGTACTGGTTCTCCCTCTATATAGGGTACTCCCTCTATATAATCATGTTATTTTTTACTCATAATTGTTATTCACTGTGTATTTATTCATTGTTTCACAATTCATATTGTTTATTTTATCTTTAACTCTGCATTGTTGGAAAATCAAATCAAATGTATTTATATAGCCCTTCTTACATCAGCTGATATCTCAAAGTGCTGTACGGAAACCCAGCCTAAAACCTCAAACAGCAAGCAATGCAGGTGTAGAAGCACAGTGGCTAGGAAAAACTCCCTAGAAAGGCCAAAACCTAGGAAGAAACCTAGAGAGGAACCAGGCTATGAGGGGTGGCCAGTCCTCTTCTGGCTGTGCCGGGTGGAGATTATAACAGAACATGGCCAATATGTTCAAATGTTCATAAATTACCAGCATGGTCAAATAATAATAATCACAGTTGTTGAGGGTGCAACAAGTCAGCACCTCAAGAGTAAATGTTAGTTGGCTTTTCATAGCCGATCATTGAGAGTATCTCTACCGCTCCTGCTGTCTCCAGAGAGTGGAAAACAGCAGGTTTGGGACAGGTAGCACGTCCGGTGAACAGGTCAGGGTTCCATAGCTGCAGGCAGAACAGTTGAAACTGGAGCAGCAGCACGGCCAGGTGGATGGGACAGCAAGGAGTCATCATGTCAGGTAGTCCTGAGGCATGGTCCTAGGGCTCAGGTCCTCCGAGAGTGAGAAAGAAAGAAAGGGAGAAAGAGAATTAGAGAGAGCATACTTAAATTCACACAGGACACCAGATAAGACAGGAGAAATTCTCCACATATAACAGACTGACCCTAGACCCCCGACACATAAACTACTGCAGCATAAATACTGGAGGCTGAGACAGGAGGGGTCAGGAGACACTGTGGCCCCATCCGACGATACCCCCGGACAGGGCCAAACAGGAAGGATATAACCCCACCCACTTTGCCAAAGCACAGCCCCCACACCACTAGAGGGATATCTTCAAGCACCAACTTACCATCCTGAGACAAGGCTGAGTATAGCCCACAAAGATCTCCGCCACAGGACAACCCAAGGGGGGGCGCCAACCCAGACAGGAAGACCACGTCAGTGACTCAACCCACTCAAGTGACGCACCCCTCCTAGGGATGGCATGGAAGAACACCAATAAGCCAGTGACTCAGCCCCTGTAATAGGGTTAGAGGCAGAGACTCCCAGTGGAGAGAGGGGAACCGGCCAGGCAGAGACAGCAAGGGCGGTTCGTTGCTCCAAAGCCTTTCTGTTCACCTTCACACTCCTGGGCCAGACTACACTCAATCATATGACCTACTGAAGAGATGAGTCTTCAATAAAGACTTATCCTCTCTAGGGTAGGTGGCACCAAATCGTCCCACCTACGTAACAGCCAGTGGAATCCTGTGGCGCGTGATTCAAATACCTTAGAAATGCTATTACTTCAATTTCTCAAACATATGACTATTTTACAGCATTTTAAAGACAAGACTCTCGTTAATCTAACCACACTGTCCGATTTCAAAAAGGCTTGACAACGAAAGCAAAACATTAGATTATGTCACGGTTGTCGTCGGTGAAGGAGGACCAAAACGCAGCAGGTACGTGTATGCTCATTTTGATGATTTATTAACTTCAAAAAATGAATACAAAAATAACAAACACGAGAAACGAACGAACGAACGACAACAAACAGTCTGGCAAAGCCTAAGCTCAACACAGAACAATCACCCACAAATAACAACCACAAACACACCCTAATATATGGGACTCTCAATCAAAGGCAGATAGACAACACCTGCCTTCAACTGAGAGTCCCAACCCCAATCAACACAACATAGAAACACACTCACCAGACTAGACATAGAAATACATAAACATAGACTATAAACCAAAACCCCGGAAATACTAAATCAAACACCCTTTAACAAAACACACTACCCTGAACCACATAAAACAAATACCCTCTGTCATGTCCTGACCAAACTACAATACTAATTAACCCTTATACTGGCCAGGACGTGACAGTACCCCCCCCCCCTTAAAGGTGCTAACCCCGGAAGCACCTTTAAAACAAAAAACAAAACAAAAACAACAACCCCAAACAAAACAAAAATTCCCCTCTACTAAAGGGAGGGAAGGGAGGGTGGCTGCCATCAACGACGGCACTGTGCTACACCCCCCCCTCCCCAACCCACCTATATCAGGAGGTGGCTCCGGTTCAGGCCTTTCCCGGCAGTCGGGCCACTCTGGCAGTTCGGGGCAGTCTGGCCAGTCTGGCAGCTCGGGGCAGTCTGGCAACTCGGGACAGTCTGGGCAGTCTGGCAACTCGGGACAGTCTGGGCAGTCTGGCAACTCGGGACAGTCTGGGCAGTCTGGCAACTCGGGACAGTCTGGGCAGTCTGGCCACTCCGGCAGTTCAGGGCAGTCTGGCCACTCCGGCAGTTCAGCGCAGTCTGGCCACTCCGGCAGTTCAGCGCAGTCTGGCCACTCCGGCAGTTCAGCGCAGTCTGGCCACTCCGGCAGTTCAGCGCAGTCTGGCCACTCCGGCAGTTCAGCGCAGTCTGGCCACTCCGGCGACTGTTGACTGGCGGGCAGCTCCGACGACTGTTGACTGGCGGGCAGCTCCGACGACTGTTGACTGGCGGGCAGCTCCGACGACTGTTGACTGGCGAGCAGCTCCGACGACTGTTGACTGGCGGGAAGCTCTGACGACTGTTGACTGGCGAGGCTGGGTTTACGCACTTGCAGGCTAGTGCGGGGAGCGGGAACAGGACGAGTCGGACTGGGTTGACGCACTTCCGGGTCCGCACGAGAGACAGGAGCTGGAAACCCAGGGCTATGGAGGCGCACAGCCGGTCTAGATCTTACCTCCTGCACAACCCGCCTTGGCTGGATGGAACTAGTAGCCCTGTACGAGCGGAGTGCTCGTACAGGGCAGACTGGGCTGTGCAGGGGCCTGTTGGTAGCCGTGCGTAGAGCGGGAGTTAGGTAGCCTGGTCCTCGGAGGCGTACCGGCGACCAGATGCGCTGCGCAGGCATCCTCCTACCAGGCTGGATGCCCGCTCTAGCACGGCACCTGCGAGGGGCTGGAATAACTCGCACCGGACTGTGCGTGCGTATGGGTGAGATAGTGCGCTTCTCAGCGAAACACAGCGCTCTCCACCCCATACGCTCCTCCATATAACCACGGGTAGCTGGCTTCCGGCTCTTCCTTCGCCTAGCCAAACTACCCGTGTGCCCCCCCCAAAAAAATTCTTGGGGGTGCCTCTCGTGCTTCAACGCCAGTCTTGTCCTTTCCTCTCTCTCGCGTACCACCTGTTTCCAAGGAAGGCGATCTTTCCCTGCTTGGATCTCCTCCCAAGTGTAGGAGCCTTCTCCCTCCAAGATCTCCTCCCAAGTCCATCTCTCTCGTTTGTCCACTTCGAAAACCGTCTGCTCCTTCCTCTGCTGCTTGGTCCTTGAGTGGTGGGTGATTCTGTCACGGTTGTCGTCGGTGAAAGAGGACCAAAACGCAGCAGGTACGTGTATGCTCATCTTGAGAATTGAATAAGTACAAAATGAACACCAAAATAACAAACCAAGAAAAATGAACAAACTAACAACAACTAACAGTCTGGGCAAGCATAGGCTCAACACAGAACAATCACCCACGAATCACAACCACAAACACACCCTAATATATGGGACTCTCAATCAAAGGCAGATAGACAACACCTGCCTTCAACTGAGAGTCCCAACCCCAATCAACACAACATAGAAACACACTCACCAGACTAGACATAGAAATACATAAACATAGACTATAAACCAAAACCCCGGAAATACTAAATCAAACACCCTTTAACCAAACACACCACCCTGAACCACATAAAACAAATACCCTCTGTCACGTCCTGACCAAACTACAATACTAATTAACCCTTATACTGGCCAGGACGTGACAGATTATGTCAGCAGAGTACCCAGCCAGAAATAATCAGACACCCATTTTTCAAGCTAGCATATAATGTCACAAAAACCCAGAAGACAGCTAAATGCAGCACTAACCTTTGATGATCTTCATCAGATGACACACCTAGGACATTATGTTATACAATACATGCATGTTTTGTTCAATCAAGTTCATATTTATATCAAAAACCAGCTTTTTACATTAGCATGTGACGTTCAGAACTAGCATACCCCCCGCAAACTTCCGGCGAATTTACTAACAATTTACTAAATTACTCACGATAAACGTTCACAAAAAGCATAACAATTATTTTAAGAATTATAGATACAGAACTCCTCTATGCCCTCGATATGTCCGATTTTAAAATATATTTTTGGTGAATGCACATTTTGCAAAATTCTAAGTAGATAGCCCGGCATCACAGGGCTAGCTATTTAGACACCCAGCAAGTTTAGCCTTCACCAAACTCCGATTTACTATTAGAAAAGTTTGATTACCTTTGGTGTTCTTCATCAGAATGCAATCCCAGGACTTCTACTTCAATAACAAATGTTGGTTTGGTCCCAAATAATCCATAGTTATGTTCAAACAGCGGCGTTTTGTTCGTGCGTTTGTAACAGTGTAGGTTCCGTCCCTCTCTTTGCCGCAACCCGGGCTCGAACCAGGGACCCTTGCACACATCAACAACTGGCACCCACGAAGCACCGTTACCCATCGCGCCACAAAAGCCGCGGCCCTTGCAACGCAAGGGGAAACCCTACTTCAAGTCTCAGAGCGAGTGACGTCACTGATTGAAACGCTATTAGCGCGCACCACCGCTAACTAACTAGCCATTTCACATCGGTTACACGTTCAAGACACTATCCGAATGGTAAATAAGGGTTACGAGCACGACGCATTTCGTGACAAAAGATTTCTAAATATTCCATTACCGTACTTCGAAGCATGTCAACCGCTGTTTAAAATCAATTTTTATGCCATTTTTCTCGTAAAAAAGCAATAATATTCCGACCGGGAATCTGCACTTAGGTAAACAGACGAAAGAAAATAAATAAAGCACTCGGGCACGCGCCTAAGCCCATTGTCCTCTGATCGGCCACTTGTCAAAAGCGATAATGTGTTTCAGCCTGGGGCTGCCTCGATATCGTTCAGCTTTTTCCCGGGCTCTGAGAGCCTATGGGAGCCGTAGGAAGTGTCACGTTACAGCAAAGATCCTCAGTCTTCAATAAACAGAGGCAAGAAGAACAACAACATGTCAGACAGGCCACTTCCTGCATGGATTCTTCTCAGGTTTTTGCCTGCCATATGAGTTCTGTTATACTCACAGACACCATTCAAACAGTTTTATCCAAAGCCAATAATTATATGCATATTCTAGTTACTGGGCAGGAGTAGTAATCAGATTAAATCGGGTACGTTTTTTAATACTGCCCCCTAGCCCTAACAGGTTAAAGGTTGAGACCGAGTCTGCATCTCTCACATGGGTAGGCAGACTATTCCATAAAAATGGAGCTCTATAGGAGAAAGCCCTGCCTCCAGCTGTTTGCTTAGAAATTCTAGGGACAATTAGGAGGCCTGCGTCTGGTGACCGTAGCGTACGTGTAGGTATGTACGGCAGGACCAAATCGGAAAGATAGGTAGGAGCAAGCCCATGTAATGCTTTGTAGGTTAGCAGTAAAACCTTGAAATCAGCTCTTGCCTTCACAGGAAGCCAGTGTAGGGAGGCTAACACTGGAGTAATATGATCAAATTTGGGGGTTTTAGTCAGGATTCTAGCAGCCGTATTCAGCACTAACTGAAGTTTATTTAGTGCTTTATCCGGGTAGCCGGAAAGTAGAGCATTGCAGTAGTCCAACCTAGAAGTAACAACATTTTTCTGCATCATTTGTGGACAGAAAGTTTCTGATTTTTGCAATGTTACGTAGATGGAAAAAGCTGCGCTTGAAACAGTCTTGATATGTTCTTCAAAAGAGAGATCAGGGTCCAGAGTAACGCCGAGGTCCTTCACAGTTTTATTCGAGACGACTGTACAACCATCAAGATTAATTGTCAGATTTAACAGAAGATCTCTTTGTTTCTTGGGACCTAGAACAAGCATCTCTGTTTTGTCCGAGTTTAAAAGTAGAAAGTTTGCAGCCATCCACTTCCTTATGTCTGAAACACAGGCTTCTAGCGAGGGCAATTTTGGGGCTTCACCATGTTTCATTGAAATGTACAGCTGTGTGTCATCCGCATAGCAGTGAAAGTTAACATTATGTTTTTGAATGACATCCCCAAGAGGTAAAATATATAGTGAAAACAACAGTGGTCCTAAAACGGAACCTTGAGGAACACTGAAATGTACAGTTCATTTGTCAGAGGACAAACCCTTCACAGAGACAAACTGATATCTTTCCGACAGATAAGATCTAAACCAGGCCAGAACTTGTCCGTGTATACCAATTTGGGTTTCCAATCTCTCCAAAAGAATGTGGTGATCGATGGTATCAAAAGCAGCACTAAGATCTAGGAGCATGAGGACAGATGCAAGGACCCGTAAGGACCCGTAAGTAAGCATGTGACAAACAAAATGTGATTTGAGCAAATAAACCTGTGTGGCTTTTAGTACAGTCATCCTCGGCTTATATTTTTTCATCATTAGGCATACTGTATGTTTTTATGGGTTGTTCCAATCTGAGCATGCTTGTTCTGTGTTTTCTAAGACTTCCTCGACAGACTTACATCTCCAGTGGATACTTCAATAGTTACCTCATATGTATGTAAGGCAGGTAGGCTCAAGCTCTTATAAAAAAAGGGTTCTTCGGGTGTCCCCATAGTAGAAGCCTTTTTGGTTCTAGGTAGAACCCTTTTGGTTTCAGGTACTGTAGAACCCTTTTGGGATTCATGTAGAACTCTCTGTGGAAAGGGTTCTACATGGACCCCTAAAGGGTTCTACCCGGAAGGGTTCAACGGGTTCTCCTATGGTGACAGCTGAAGAATCCTTTTAGGTTCTAGATAGCACCTTTTTATCTAAGTGTACACTATGAATAGCATGTTCGCTTTGTGCCCATTTGCTGTCTTGTGGTTCTATCAGTTTTTGTTGTCTGTTCTATCTTTGTCTTTCATAGTTTTTAATATTCAATAGCGTATTGTGTTTTTATGGCTGTGGTCCACTCTGGCTTGTGTCCTTGAGTTTAAGTTAGGCACTATGGGCCGTTTCCGACTTAGGAAAGCACGCCTTTCCTATGCACTTCTCAGTAGTTGGTATTCAGACTTACCATATGCAGGTGCGATACAGGCTTTGCAGGCGGGGTGTCACATGCTGATCTGTTTCACTTGTCTTTGTGCTTGTCTCCACCCCCTACCAGGAGTCTCCCATCTTCCCTCATTATCCCCTGTGTTCTCTGTTTGTCTGTTGCCAGAATTATTAGCGAAATAAGTCAAGGTCAGAATGCAGCTCATCTCTAGACACACCTCCACCACACCTTCATTTATTCAATCTCCCCCCAAAATCAATAGCAGGTGAATAGAATGTTATTCTCATCCTTAAGGTCAAGGTCAGAATACACTTAGAGAGAAAGTGCATAATAAGGGAATTATGTTCCATTCAGGTCGGAATCAGGCCCTATATAAATATACCATTCTAAGTCCCCATCTTCTAACAAACCAAATTCAAGAGCCTTTCATACATGTATTGTCAAAGAAAAAGACCGAAATCTGTGAACCGCACCTTTGTATATATAAAGATCTTTTTGTATATCTCTTCTCTCTCGGTCTCAACGATTCCTTGGAAGCCAAAGGAAGGGATACATTTCCTGAGCCAGTCTCACTTCCCTGATTGTCCATGTGCACACACAAACACACACACACACACACACACACACACACACACACACACACACACACACACACACACACACACACACACACACACACACACACACACACACACACACACTCTCTGATTCTCATTTGCTGTTGTAACTAGCTGATGTGAATGCAGAAGAACAATCTACAAGTAGACACCCATACATATCAACCACACACACACACACTACAAACACCAGCAACTGAGGATAACCCCCCCCCCCCCCCCCCCCGTGCTGTCTTCCCCATGCCCCTCTCTGTATTGATTGCCATGGCGAGGGCAGGCAGCTGAAATCCCCTCTGCTGTGCTGGGGTAGAGGCTGATGGAGAGCTGCCTGCTGCAGACTTCTTGTCAGGGTGAGGGTTGAGCAGTCTATTAATGGACAGAGAAGCCAGGGCTGGGTATTCATCTGCCCACAGGTCTCCTTGGAGGGCATAATATGTGCAGAACATCTTGAAAAAGGTCTTGTGCAGAGGTAACATCGTATTATTTGTATTTCTTCTGCAATGTATAATCAGTATGGACACAAAGACAGCCAGGCACACCCCCTACATACACTGGTGTAGACAATAACACACACACACACACACACACACACACACACACACACACACAAAGACAGCCTAAACACACACACAGACACACACACACACACCCATCTTCACCTGTTTTTGTCTTTCAAATGTACAGTTGGCCACTGAAAAAGCCTTTGTGGATATCTACCAATGAGTCCCTTTGGTAATTATTGCTCCTCCAGGCCACGCATTGGTTATGAAAATAATTTGCCAAATGTCAAAGCATTTTTTCTGATTACCTGGCGGTATGCCTGTGACTGAATGCCAAAACCCCAAAAGCTCTCTGCATTCAAATGACTTCATTGCTTTTGTGAAGAGTTGCAAGGGAGTTTTTCATATATGATAGCAACAGTCACATCAATATCCAGGGGGATGGCGATCCACAGATATCAGACCTGCTATATTTCTTTCTTATTTTGACTCCTAGCTAGGATTAAGAGATGTCTAGGACCACATTTGATCCTACTTTAATCCATACTAATGTTGCTTTAAAAAAACAAAGAATTGTTTTGTTAACTGCGTTACATATTGCAATAGGGAGATTGTTTTGTTCAGACTGTTATGTGTAGACTGTTTTGACTCCTTACTTATTTGTAGTGTTGAACAAGTACAGTATGTTATAGGCCCAATGTAAGTTGCTATGGTATTGTAGGCCCAATGTAAGTTGCTATGGTATTGTAGGCCCAATGTTAGTTGCTATGGTATTGTAGGCCCAATGTGAGTTGCTGTGGTATTATAGTTCCAATGTGAGTTGCTATGGTATTTTTGGCCCAGTGTGTGTTGCTATGGTATTATAGGTCCAATGTGAGTTGCAATGGAATTATAGGCCCAATGTGAGTTGCTATGGTATTATAGGCCAAATGTATGTTGTAGTATTTTAGTCCAAATGTGAGTTGCTGTGATATGTAAGCAGAGGATGAGAGAAGATATCCAAGAAAAGTAGAACAACACTCTCCTCTAGTGGACAATGAGCAATGAAATAATCCACATTGCCTCCTTGCTCTGGGTTGCCTTTACACAGGCAGCCCAATTCTGATCTTATTTTCTCTATTTGGTATTTTGACCAATCCGATCAACTCTAAAAAAAGATCTGATGTGAAAAGATCTGATGTGATTGGTCAAAAGACCAATTAGCATAAAAATATATATCAGAATTGGACTGCCTGTGTAAACACAGCCTATTTGACAGAGCCCTTAGGTTTATTATCCAAAGGTTATTGGGTTGTAAATTGAATAATTCATTTCTGAAATGATCATATCTGTAAAATGAAATGTTCATATATAATTGTACCAACATTGCATTAAATCTCCATTCTGACACTATTGTTTGTCAGATATGAATATTTCATGATGAGAAAGTCAAACGAATATAGTACATCTGACAAACATTCTAAACCATTCTAGCTAGTTACAATGATCATTGACTGTAGAAAAGTATGTAAATCTATTGTTTGTGCATATGGATGTTACACCGGTTTTGATTCATTCAAATTGTTAATCAGTAGTCCCTTAAAATATGTGCTGAATTACTCGTTTTTTCACATTACATAATTATGTAAAGAACTGACATTTTACGTAGGAAGCTAATATCTTTACCATTTGCTTAAAATAATTTTCTGGACTAATTATTATGTTTGTCAACACATTGATGTATTTATCTATATTTTCTGGTCTAGTATGGTTGAACATGCATTATTTAACCCTCCTGTTGTGTTTGTTTCATGTTAATTAATTCTGTGTTCCCGGTCCAAAATGACCGCCCCATTATAGCTGATTAGAAATCCATAATAATCCATATATTATCACCTAATGTTGTGTTGGATCTTTTATCAACTTAAGTTCTTGTGAACATTACAAATTTTGAACCTGTATTTGCTATTGATGGCCTGTAGGCCTCATTGGCCTGAGCTCATACAACTTGTTTTTGAGTAAAAAAAAGCATAATGTATAGATTATTTTGACTATAACAAATACTCAGATGAAACATATTGTGCTATTTATCACAGACTACTTTGTGTCAAAGTTTAACAGGGACTCCCTCCTCCACACCAATGTCATGGTCAAAGATATGATCAAGAGCCTCACATACAGTACATCGTTTGGTCATTGTGCTGCCACAGAATGAATTGTGAGCAAGGCCTCAAAAAAGCTTTATTTACCAGAGCTGCGAGAAAAGTTCTATATATTATTGAAACAATGTTGCAATTGTTTGTGAGAATGCCAACAGGTGTGGTTCCCGTGGAGGAAAGATTATATTGGGGAAAGGTTCCCATGGGGGTTGCCATGGAAGCCAAGGGCCCATGCCCATCCATCTGCTGAATGGGCATGTGCCTGAACTACATTTTATACACTAACTGTAGTCTCACCCATTCATTTCTAATGACCGGTCATTTTTGACCGATAACACCACAGGTGTACACCCAAAATGTAAGGAAAATCATCAAAATGTATTTTGTGTGTTCAGATGCCCTGTTTGGACAAAGTCATGGAACCTTATGACAATCAGATTAAATGAACTACATTTTTCAGAGAGAAAACTTGTAAATCGGTCCAATTCGACCGGAACACAGCAGAAGGGTTAACCAATTAAGCACAATGATGAGGACTTACGAATTTCAAATTATAACATTTATAATTTTGTTCACTTTTATTCATTTGTAAATAGTTTAATTTAATAGGCCTATCACAATGTCAGTTGTCAATGCATTATTATATTCAGATACGTATTTCCCCTAAAGCTGTAACGTAACAAAATGTGGAAAAGGTCAAGGGGTCTGAATACTCTCCAAATGCACTTTAAGTATATGTACTGTATACTGTACAGTCTTATAGCATTTACAACTTTGTTGGCAACTCATTATTCTATGTTGGAACTTCATTTGCAAAGAATTTTACACTTAGTTCAAATATATCTTCAAATAATGATCAGTTATATATATTTTTGCTAATTTAGTCAGTATAATGTGTTACAGTAAGTATATGATTAAAAGAATGTTCATATGAACGAGTTTGGAGGAGCACCTATTTTGGTAACCGGACAGTAGGCGCTCTTTGGAAATTGGGGTGGATACAAGCGAAATGGAGTATACAGATAAGCCTATGTGAATAATGCGAAAGAATGACGGCGAAAGCCTCACGAGAAGACCATTTATAAACCTTTTATGGATGGTGTACTTGGCTAATGCATGGCTAGGATAAGAGACACCCAACGCATTGCTGTTGAACTAGCTTTCGTTATAGTAGGGAAAGGGTGGCCTACTGAGGGCTTCGTTTTTTATCTAATGAAATGGAAAACAAGCAAAAGCGTATATGTTTCTGAATACGACGGTCACTGGCGTCATCTCATCTTTCTTTCCACGATGGGCCTATGGACATTTTAGCCTACATGGAGGTGGGGTTTACGCACATACAAAATAATAACAGCTGGATAAAACAATGTACATAGATAAAAAGGGGTTGTCCGCTTTTAATAAAGCTTTGGTGATGATGATTTATTTCAAAGCGGTCTCACGAGCCAAACCCTTTACTGATAGTTGTCACGGTTGTCGTAGGGTTGAGACCAAGACGCAGCGGGAAAATGTACACTCATCTTCTTTTATTAAAGTGAAGAAGGACCAAAAACGTATACAAAACACAACACGAACCTGACAGTCTTGTCAGGCAAATATAGCTAAACAAGAACAATCTCCCACAAAATACTAACACAAACACATACCTATTTATAGGACCCTCAATCAGAGGCAACTAGAAAACACCTGCCTCCAATTGAGAGTCCAACCCCCAATTAACTAAACATAGAGATACAAAATAACTAGACTAAACATAGAAATACATTAACATAGGACAGTGCCCAAAACCCGGAATAATAAATTGAACACCCTAACACAACCAGCCCGAATTACATAAAACAAATACCCCCTTCCACGTCCTGACCAAACTACAATAACAAATAACTTCTTTTAATGGTCAGGACATGACAATAGTCTTGGTTTGGGGAGAGCAAGGTAAGTTGTCACACGGGTAAATTGTCAAACAGTTCATACCACCAACACTAGAGGTGCTATCTCAAAAATCATATAGCTACTTTGTTGGACTTTATGTTCTATGGTCAACTTCATGTTCACATGTGGTCAAGGTCACTCTAATCGCAGGTGAGCACAAGTTTCTTATTTTTCTTCAAAAGTAAAAAATTGGCACTTTACATTTTATGCAATAAAACTTTGTTAGGTATGAATCTTCAAAATTATAATTTTACGCTGAGTAGAGGAGACAATACCGTGTCTTTTGATACTTGATAACTGCAGTCCTATGTTGAGCTAACCTTGAGTTTTAGCCAACATTAGCACACATGGCACATAAGTTGTCTCAATGACCTTGGGGCAAGTCTTCACGTGACAACTTGCCCCAGTATACATAGACATATAGAACATGCTCAAAAAACCATTGTGATATTATGTAATCAGCTCTGATAATAGGATTAAATGTTACTGTAAATGGATTATGATATATACATATTGTTTAGAGCAGCAGACATATCCCTGGACTACACAAGACAGGCTCTGGCGTGTGTGCGTGTGTGTGTGTGTGTGTGTGTGTGTGTGTGTGTGTGTGTGTGTGTGTGTGTGTGTCTACTAACACACTACATGCCTAATGTATGAGACAGTATATTCACAGACTACTTCATGTCATGAATTTAGTGTGATGTTATGAATTGCATTGTGGCAACAAGGATAGTAGACGGGGAGGTGGGCGTAATAAGCCTGTAATGAATATGTAATTGCAATGAGGAAATGTGTTTTTGAAGGAAGGAAGGAAGGAAGGAAGGAAGGAAGGAAGGAAGGAAGGAAGGAAGGAAGGAAGGTGGTTAGAAATTATAAAATAAAGACAGAGAATGGCAACACACCACCTGTCATAATGTTAAAGGCAGTGAGGCAGGTGAAGTTGCAGAACAAATCAATCAGGAGTACAGCAAAGGATTTTTACATAAATTACCGTACTCTGACTCTGTATTGTCAAAAGGTTACCAGAGAAGAAGCTAAAAGTCATACAGCCATGCCAACAACAGTGGTTGGCTATACAAAGCCACGGCAGGTTTTTGCACCTGATTTGGAGATGCAGCTTGTTCAGTGTATTACTAGGTCAGCTGACATATATTTTGGTCTGTAGCCAAGTGAGGTCAGAAGACCTGCCTACCTGTTTGCTGTGGCACACCAGCTGAAATTCGTGCCAATGTGGGCAGAAAGAGAAAAGGCCAGCTTGGTGTGGTTAACAAGCTTCTTAAAGCAGTTGCTGAGAAAGCCAGAGACAACTAGCCTTGCCAAGGCAAGTAACTTCAACAGAGAAAATGTTAATGCTGTCTTCGACAATGTAGCAGAAGTGCTACAGAGATATCAATTTGGACCAGGAGACATATGGAATGTCAATGAAACTGGGGTGACCACTGTACATAAACCTGACAAAGTGGTGGGCAGACGTGGATTCAAACAAGTAGGGTCACTGACCGCCGCTATAAGGGGAACCCT
Organism: Salmo trutta; assembly: GCF_901001165.1. NCBI lineage: Eukaryota > Metazoa > Chordata > Actinopteri > Salmoniformes > Salmonidae > Salmo > Salmo trutta. Next base: position 15,503,571 of record NC_042972.1, on the reverse strand, counting down.
CGTCACACTGGCCTATGCTGTCTCAGCCACAGGGAATAGTATACTTCAATATTTTATATTCCCCTATGTCAACTTCCGCGATCATGTCCTGATCAACGGGACACCTGGCAGCAAAGGAGGGGCAAATCCTTCTGGGTGGATGAAAGATGTGCACTTTGTTGACTTCCTGAAACATTTCGTCGAGCATACAAAGTGCTCAAAGGAGAAGCCCTGTTTACTCCTTTTGGACAAAACCACGAGTCTCCTCTGTCCATTGATGGACTCAATTATGCCAAAGAAAATGGCATAATTATGCTGTCATTCCCACCCCATTGCTCTCATTGGCTTCAACCTCTGTCTACGGGCCGCTAAAGAGGCACATCAACACCGCGTGTGATGCCTGGATGAGGAACAATCCCGGGAAGACAATGTAAATTTATGACATTCCTGGGATTGTGTCAATCGCCCATCCTCTGGCTGCAACCCCCTTGAACATTCAGGCTGGCTTTAGGGAGGCTGGGGTACAACCTTAAAACAGGGATGTATTTCTGGAAAGTTTGAGCCATCGCCCCATTCAGAACCCAACCCTACCAGGCCCCAGCACCAACCCTGCCCTGCCAGGCCCCAGCAACATTCCAGCCCAGCCAGGCCCCAGCACCAACCTGCCAGGCCCCAGAACTATTCCAGCCCTGCCAGGCCCCAGCACCATTTCAGCCCTGCCAGGCCCCAGCACCAACCTGCCAGGCCCCAGCACCATTCCAGCCCTGCCTAGAATGAGCTCAGACAGACCTGCCCAGTTCTTATGCTAGCACCAGCTCACCCTTGCCCAGCAATGCCATTGCTGACAGTGGACTACCAACTCCAGAGGACATCTGACCATATCCAATAGCTGACCCCCAAAAAGCAGCTTGCAAAGGAAGAAAACGGCGCAAAACCGCAATTCTAACTGACACACCAGTGAAGAAGGCACTAGAAATCGAAAAGCCACAATCTAGCAAAGGGCTGTTTCCGAAGAAAGGGAAGCAAGGGGGGAGTCAATATCTGGATCTGCAAAGAACAAGAAGGCAGCTAAAAAAAGAAAATTCATAAAAGGGTCATCATCAGATGAAGTGGAGTGCTTCTGCCTCGTCTGTGTGGAGCCATTTTCAAACAGCCTTCCAACGGAGACTTGGGTGAAGTGTGTGAGATGCAGCAAATGGGCCCATGATACTTGCACCTCAGGCCAGGCAATTTATGTGTGCCAGAACTGTGACTCTGAAGATGAGTCTGATTAGTCAGATACGGATGTACGTCGTATAGGCTGTTTCAAAATGGTGCATTAGTATGTTTAAACACCACATCTGTTTTGTTAAGACTTCTAACATTTAAGCAAGTTATCTGCAGCATTCCATTCCATTCGGATTCCAACAATTACCATGGATCTATGTGCATGCCAGAGAACGTTCAATTTCAAAGTTCAAAGTGTCATGCCCTGATCTGTTCAAATCAATGTTATTTGTCACATACAGTCGTGGCCAAAAGTTTTGAGAATGAGACAAATATTAATTTCCACAAAGTTTGCTGCTTCAGTGTCTTTAGATATTTTTGTAAGTTGTTACTATGGAATACTGAAGTATAATTACAAGCATTTCATAAGTGTCAAAGGCTTTTATTGACAATTACATGAAGTTGATGCAAAGAGTCAATATTTGCAGTGTTGACCCTTCTTTTTCAAGACCTCTGCAATCCGCCCTGGCATGCTGTCAATTAACTTCTGGACCACATCCTGACTGATGGCAGCCCATTCTTGCATAATCAATGCTTGGAGTTTGTCAGAATTTGTGGGTTTTTGTTTGTCCACCCGCCTCTTGAGAATTGACCACAAGTTCTCAATGGGATTAAGGTCGGGGAGTTTCCTGGCCACGGACCCAAAATATCGATGTTTTGTTCCCCGAGCCACTTAGTTATCACTTTTGCCTTATGGAAAGGTGCTCCATCATGCTGGAAAAGGCATTGTTTGTCACCAAACTGTTCCTGGATGGTTGGGAGAAGTTGCTCTCGGAGGATGTGTTGGTACCATTCTTTATTAATGGCTGTGTTCTTAGGCAAAATTGTGAGTGAGCCCACTCCCTTGGCTGAGAAGCAACCCCACACATGAATGGTCTCAGGATGCTTTACTGTTGGCATGACACAGGACTGATGGTAGCGCTCACATTGTCTTCTCCGGACACGCTTTTTTCCGGATGCCCCAAACAATCGGAAAGGGGATTCATCAGTCCTCAGCAGTCCAATCCCTGTACCTTTTGCAGAATATCAGTCTGTCCCTGATGTTTTTCCTGGAGAGAAGCGGCTTCTTTGCTGCCCTTCTTGACACCAGGCCTTCCTCCAAAAGTCTTCGCCTCACTGTGCGTGTAGATGCACTCACACCTGCTTGCTGCCATTCCTGAGCAAGCTCTGTACTGGTGATGCCCCGATCCCGCAGCTGAATCAACTTTAGGAGACGGTCCTGGCGCTTGCTGGACTTTCTTGGGTTCTCTGAAGCCTTCTTCACAATAATTGAACCGCTCTCCTTGAAGTTCTTGATGATCCGATAAATGGTTGATTTAGGTGCAATCTTACTGGCAGCAATATCCTTGCCTGTGAAGCCCTTTTTGTGCAAAGCAATGATGACACCACGTGTTTCCTTGCAGGTAAGCATGGTTGACAGAGGAAGAACAATGATTCCAAGCACCACCCTCATTTTGAAGCTTCCAGTCTGTTATTCGAACTCAATCAGCATGACAGAGTGATCTCCAGCCTTGTCCTCGTCAACACTCACACCTGTGTTAATGAGAGAATCACTGACATGATGTCAGCTGGTACTTTTGTGGCAGAGCTGAAATGCAGTGGAAATGTTTTGGGGGGATTCAGTTCATTTGCATGGCAAAGAGGGACTTTGCAATTAATTGCAATTCATCTGATCACTCTTCATAACATTCTGGAGTATATGCAAATTACCATCATACAAACTGAGGCAGCAGACTTTGTCAAAATTAATATTTGTGTCTTTCTCAAAACGTTTGGCCACGACTGTACACATGGTTAGCAGATGTTAATGCGAGTGTAGCGAAATGTTTCACCTGTCCTTGTGCTTGTCTCCACCCCCTCCAGGTGTCGCTTATTATCCCTGGGATATTTATCCCTGTTTCCTGTCTCTCTGTGCCAGTTCGTCTTGTTTTGCCAAGTGAACCAGCATTTTTCCTAGCTCCTATTTTTCCCAGTCTCTGTTTTTTCCTAACCCTCCTGGTTTTAACCCTTGCCTGTCCTGACGCCGAACCCGCCTGCCTGACCTCTCTTCCTGTTCTGACCTCGAGCCTGCCTATCCCCTCGTACTGTTTTGACTCGGACCTGATCACTGAATCCCTGCCTGTCCTGACCTATCGCCTGGTACTGTTTGGAGTCTGACCTGGTTTATGAACTCTTGGCTGTCCCCAACCTGCCTTTTGCCTAACCCTTTTGTTATAATAAATATCGGAGCGCAACCATCTGCCTCCTGTGTCTGCATCTGGGTCTCGCCTTGTGCCCTTATTCAATGTAAAGTGGTCGTGCCACTTAATTAATGTGTGCCTTGCCAGCATTATTTTTTTGACTGAAAGGCATGATTTGCCAGATTCTCTAGGCATGATCGTTTTTATTTTGAGTTCTTTAATGAAGTTGAATTTGGTTTTGAATTTAAAATTAAAATCAATATTCACAATTAATTAGTTGTGTTCTTATTTGTTGATAATCCAATGTGACAATTTACCCGACGTAGTGTGACAATTTACCCGCGGATGGGGCAAATTGTCACAAGTGCACACTCTCTATTTAACAGTCTACAACTCCGTACTGAAATAAGATATGAACATGTAATGAATACAAAATATGTGCCCAAGACTTACATCTTTCATTTGGTATGACATTTATACCATTGTGACGTATTGTGCCCAGTAAATGTTAGACAGCATGAAAAGTTTGACAGCATACCTCGCTCTCCCCTACTTGGCGTAACATTTGCGCAGGACAAAAAAAAATGGAAGGGAGGCTGTGCATTGTTTTCAATCAAATTAAACAAAATAGGAAAAACATTCAATCAAATCAAGTGTTTTTTAAATAGCACATTTCAGACATGAATGCAATGCAATGTGCTTCACAGGGGGGAAAAAAACATACAGTTCTGTGAAAAAGTATTTGCCCCCTTCATGATTTCTTATTTTTTTGCATATTTGTCACACTTAAATGTTTCAGATCATCAAAATTTTTTTATATTACACAAAGATAACCCAAATAAACACAAAATGCAGTTAAGTGATCATTTTATTTATTAAGGGAAAAAAGCTATCCGAACCTTCATGGCCCTATGTGACAAAGTAATTGCCCCGCCCCTCCCTTGTTAAATCATGAATTTACTGTGGTTAATCACATTTTTGGAAAGCTGAGTTCAATTTCACTACCCACACCCAGGCCTGATTACTGCCAGACCTGTTGAATCAAGAAATCACTTAAATAGAACCTGTCTGACAAAGTGAAGTAGGCCAAAAGATCTCAAAAAGCAAGACATCATGCCGCGATCCAAAGAAATTCAGGAACAGATGAGAAACAAAGTAATTGACATCTATCAGTCTGGAAAGAGTTACAAAGCCATTTCTAAAGCTTTGGGACTCCAGCAAACCACGGTGAGAGCCATTATCCACAAATGGAGAAAATTTGGAACAGTGGTGAACCTTCCCAGGAGTGGCTGGCCTACACAAAATTACCCCAAGAGCGCAGCGACGACTCATCCAAGAGGTCACAAAAGAACCCACAACAACATGTAAAGAACTGCAGGTCTCACTTGCCTCAGTTAAGGTCAGTGTTCACGACTCAACCATAAGAAAGAGACTGGGCAAAAATGGCATCCATGGCAGAGTTCCAAGGCGAAAACCACTGCTGACCAAAAAGAACATAAAGGCTCGTCTCACTTTTGGCAAAAAACATCTTGATGATCCCAAAGACTTTTGGGAAAATATTCTGTGGACTGACGAGACAAAAGTTGAACTTTTTGGAAGGTGTGCGTCCCGTTACATCTGGCGTAAAAGTAACACAGCATTTCAGAAAAAGAACATCATACCAACAGTCAAATATGGTGGTGGTAGTGTGATGGTCTGGGGCTGCTTTGCTGCTTCGGGACCTGGATGACTTGCTGTGATTGATGGAACCATGAATTCTGCTCTCTACCAAAAAATCCTGAAGGAGAATGTCCGGGCATAAGTTCATGACCTCAAGCTGAAGCGCACTTGGGTATTGCAGCAGGACAATGATCCAAAACACACCAGCAAGTCCACCTCTGAATGGCTTAAAAAAACAAAATGAAGGTTTTGGAGTGACCTAGTCAAAGTCCGGACTTGAATCCGATTGAGATGCTGTGGCGTGACCTTAAAAACTTCTTTGGGATAGGGGGCAGTATTTTCACGGCCGGATAAAAAACGTACCTGATTTAATCTGGTTACTACTCCTGCCCAGAAACTAGAATATGCAAATGAGTAGATTTGGATAGAAAACACTCTAAAGTTTCTAAAACTGTTTGAATGGTGTCTGTGAGTATAACAGAACTCATAGTCCTGAGAAGATTCCATGCAGGAAGATTCCAAAACCTAAGAAGATTCCATCCAGGAAGTGCCCTGTCTGACAATTTGTTGTCCTTCTGTTACATCTCTATCGAAATTACAGCATCTGTGCTGTAATGTGACACTTTCTAAGGCTTCCATTGGCTCTCTAAAGCCGCCAGAATGTGGAATGGGGTGTCTGCTGTCTCTGGGCAAAGTATAGGAGCAGAGTTTGTAAGTGGTCAGCCTGGGGACAGTGAGACTGGAGATGTGCGGTCACGAGAACTCGCCATGTTTTTCTTTCTCTCTTTGAATGAATACAACGTTGCCCGGTTGGAATATTATCGCTATTTTACGAGAAAATTAGCATTATTTTAAACAGCATTTGACATGCTTCTAAGTACGGTAATGGAATATTACCGTACTTAGAAGGGTAACGCTCGCGCGATTTCAAAAAGGCTTGACAACGAAAGCAAAACATTAGATTATGTCAGCAGAGTACCCAGCCAGAAATAATCAGACACCCATTTTTCAAGCTAGCATATAATGTCACATAAACCCAAACCACAGCTAAATGCAGCACTAACCTTTGATGATCTTCATCAGATGACAATCTTAGGACATTATGTTATACAATACATGCATGTTTTGTTCAATCAAGTTCATATTTATATCAAAAACCAGCTTTTTACATTAGCATGTGACTAGCATGTGACTAGCATTCCCACCGAACACTTCCGGTGAATTTACTAAATTACTCACGATAAACTTTCACAAAAAACATAACAATTATTTTAAGAATTATTCAAATAAGATATTCAAATAACATAATCAGATCAAAATGACTAATCTGAACTACTCCACAAAGAAAAATCATTATACCCTTATCGTCATTCTGTCTTCTCATTGGTTCAAATTTTCAAATTATCAATTGTGTCTAAGAACTTTAACTCCATCATAATTATCAGTTCTACAAATTTCCTTAAAATCAATATCACCAATGACCTTAAATTCACCATCCAAATGGCTTTTCATTGCGGTTGATCAGACCACAAAAGGAAAAGTCACCATAGGGGTCAAAAGTCATACCACCCTTTCAGAACTGTGTTTCTTACTACATTAGGCAAATGAAGGCTAAGAACTGTATCTACATTTTGTATCCCAGGTTCCCAGAACATTCCCTATCAAAAGAATTTCGCGTGCTTAATTAAAACTCAGAAAACAAAACTTCCAAAATGCCATGTGTGTATACCCCTTTAAGATATCCTGTCCCTAGGGATTTTTCCCAAAGAGAGCTAAGCGCTCCTTTTTCCATAAAATAACCACAAACATTTGGTTATCATTCCTTATACTACACCGATTCAGAAACCCAAACGTTAACTACAAACAAAACCTAATAATACTTATAATTCCATTGTACTTCCCCCAATCATTAGTTTTAAACTTCCTCAATGGTTTATGTGATTGAACATGCCTTTCCTTCCTCCTCCTCTGAGTCTGGCTGTGGGCGCCTGACCTTCTCTCTGTATTTTTCTCGACCCCCTCTCTTGCCTCTCTTACTTCCCTCAGATCTGCTAGCCCCCACCCTACGAGGTTCTGTTTGATGGCACGACTTATCTAGGGACTCAGTCCACTGAGGAAAGCAAATTTTAATTGCTGATAATACGGGGCATCAAATCCATCCACTACCGGGGATTCTAGTAACCCACTATTTGCGTTGGACACGTCCTTTAATCTCTCTAGGTATTGGCTTATAGTCTCACTGTCTTCTTGTTTACACTCGTGAACCTTAGAGAAATCTGCATGTCATTGATAGTGGTCCCTCAGATTATTACACAGCTGTGTGATTTTGTCTACATATTGTCCATCTATTGCCCAGGGCACTACTATCAAATCACCATGTCCTGGTACCCAATTTATTTGTTTAACCATTGATTCCAATCTTTCAACATTTAAAAAGCAAATGAAAAAGGTAATTCAAATAACCAAATGGAATCTAGCTAATTTCCAAAGCATATGAAATTGTTTTATTACAGAGGTACCAAAACTATACTTCAAGGGCTCAGAGCGAGTGACCTCACCGATTGAAACGCTATTAGCGCGCACCACCGCGGTTACACTCACCCCCCTTACAAATAGTGCGTCCTCGCGTTAGCTTGCGACTCTACGTCCTACAGGAACGCGCACGCCGGCCAGGCACACGCACAACTATGATTCATTTGCACTGTTTCTGCGAAATAAAATAAACTCACCCTGCAATCCACCTTTCTGACCTGACATTGTTCCATGCAATGGAAACATTATAATGTTAGCATACATTCACTTCCCGTTCAATTCACTGGTGTTACTAAACAATCACACCACGAGTCAATAACCAGAATTTATCACAAAACTTTTACGATTCCATTATTCAGACCAGAATCGCTTCCAGCCACATATAGTCCAGTGCTCACAACCAACGCTCCTCGTTTTACCCGTAGGAAAAAAATATTATCTCTTTTCAAACAGCATTCTGCGTTACCTCTATCGTAAGATTAAAACCAATGTTACAACTTTATCTCTCTTTCGGCTTCACTCTTATGAAATGTCCTTATAATTCATTAGATTTAGGTAACTACCTATTCCTTGATTCCGTCATTCAAATACAACTTCCATTCTCTATAATTCCTTTAAGCAGGCCATTTAGACCACAAACAACGTACTTTATCGAATTCGCCTCGCTATTATTTTGAAAGAATCTTTCTTTCAATTTAAACTAAATAAGCTACCAAAACATTTGGTTTCTATCTTAAACAAACACTAACAACCATATCTTTCCAGGCAAAACATACCAGCAGTTGAACGGCAATCAGCAATTCAAATTTTAATCCACTGATGCATAGGCTGAGAATCGAACCCGAGCCTCCCGCATGGCAGGCGAGACTTCTACCACAGAACCTACCACAGAACCACCAATGCGCTATTGAACTGATAGACACTCCTCACAAATAACCCTATTTATCAATATCTGTAGTCGTAAAATTAGGCACGTACTATCGATACAATTTCCAGGACATAGCCCTAATGTAAATGTCTAAGCCTTTCTCCTGTGACCGTTGACTCTGCCTCTCTCTCTTTCTACAGTTGCCTTCTTCTGCGGGCTTCAGACAGCCACACCCTGGCTATGTCATGCTGTTTCCCTGTCTTGTCCCCACATACCTTATGCATCTTTCTTACCATTAGTCCCAACTTTTCCACATCCAAACTTCCATCAAATTCATACTTCCTTCTCCACATTGGACGGAAATAAATATTTATTTTATAACATTTAACTCCATGTATCGCTCATCTCCCATTAATTCCTGCACCTCCTTTGAGGATTTGCCACCCATGGTTATCCAATAACTATCGTTGTTATTATGCTTTTTCTCACAATCTGTGTGTACTTACTATTAATCTCTATGTGTGTGCTATTTACCGTAACCTAGAATCTTAGAATAATTATTCGTATGGATCCTGACATATTTATATCTCACACGTATACGACCATAAGTTATACTTGTTTCCCGGTCGTTTCTCGCTACTGTTGACTGAACAATATATCTATCTCTCAGGCAAGTAATTATCTTCCAATTCTATGTGTCTCACAACCCGATGTATTTCCTTGTCACAATATAGCATTTTTCCTTAGAATGATCATTCGTATGGACCCTGACAAATTGTTTATCTCACGCGTAGACGAACCAATACCTGTCTTTTCTCACGACTGTTGACTGAACAATATTTTCACCTCCCACGGGAACAATCAACCCAGAATAATCATTCTATCTCTCTTGAAACTTTATCTATAGAGGTGTCTGTTGATCGAACATTAGGTCTCATACGTATGCAATTATAAGCTACTTTCCAGGGGTCGTAAAGCCCTAGTTAATGGCCTATTTATCTGTTGCTCCATGTAACTGTTGACAATAATATCTCGTATCTCACTCCGCTATATTAGGTTTCCCTTCTTCCATGGAATAGTCAGACCAAGTTTTGCGCCCTGTTAGGACTCAACTAACCTCCCCACTAATATACTCTAGATCAGTTATCCTTTAGATCTAAGCGCATTAGCTTGCCTAATGTATATCGACCAGTTTACCCTTTAGGTCTCAACATTAGATAGTTTACATTGGTAGTGGCCACAGATACTTAGGGTCATTACGGACCCCCCCCCCCCCCTCCCCCACCTTGCCTAGGATGGCTCTACCCCCAATTCCTATCTTCCAATTGCATAGAATACTTCATTGCTATTAAAACTTTTCTCTACACAATATTCTAAAGACAGGTCACCAGGTTAGTATGCCCCAACCGGGAACGGATATTTTGGCGTTTAACACCTAGACTACACTAACTTCCTTCTCCACTCCATGCAATCATACAGGTATTATTCCCCAAATCCGCATAAATAAAGATTTACTGACCTTTGTCTTGTAGGCTGGGAAAAGCAATGTAGGTTGGATTCCGTCACCATCCATGTCGACCTTAGATATTTACCAACCTGTTATGGAACCCCAATTTCAGAGGACAGGTCTTTAATTTACGAGTCAATGACCCGCCCGTGCATGGTTTTCAGCGTGTTACCTTAGGAAGACAGGGACAGATTTTGGATCCCGGCTCAAAGGACCAATTGTTACGTGAATTAAGTTACAGGTTAATGCAACCGCTATGAGAGATTTCAAAAAAGCTTCACGGGGAAAGCACACTTTGCAATAATCTGAGTACGGCACTCAGAAAAATACACCAGGCAATACAGATACCCGCCATTTTGGAGTCATCTAAAATCATAAATAGCATAATAAATATTCACTTACCTTTGATGATCTTCATCAGAAGGCACTTCCAGGAATCCCAGGTCCACAATAACTGTTGTTTTGTTCGATAAAGTCCATAATTTATGTCCAAATACCTCCTTCTTGTTTTCACGACGAAAAGTCAACAAAAAGTTATATTTACATTCGTAGAAACATGTCAAACGTTGTATAGCATCAATCTTTAGGGCCTTTTTAACATAAAACTTAGATAATATTCCAACCGGACGATTCCAATGTCTTGAAAAACGTTATAGAACACAGCTACCTCATCACTTGAATGCGCGCCAATGAACTCATGTCATTCACTGCAAAAGCCTGAAACAAGGTTCTAAAGACTGTTGACATCAAGTGGAAGCCTTAGGAAGTGCAAAATGAACCCTAAGTCACTGTGTTAGATAGGCAATAACTTGAAAAGAGTACAAGCATCAGATTTCCCACTTCCTGGTTGGATTTTTCTCAGGTTTTTGCCTGCCATATGAGTTCTGAGTTCTGTTATACTCACAGACATCATTCAAACAGTTTTAGAAACTTCAGAGTGTTTTCTATCCAAATCAGTGTTGCAGTGTTGAGAGAAGATAGAAATTGGGGAAAATAAAACAAATATTATGTTACTAAGATTGACGCATGGGTGTGTCAATCGACTCTTATTAATAATATAAATAAAAAGTAATATCAGTTTAATGCAGTTTAATTATCTGAAATTCCAGAATGCTCAACATTGAAGTTTGATCAAAGAAGGCACAGCTAGATGGTGCCAGAGAGGCATGTGAAGTACACAAAATTCAGAAAAATGGCAAACATTTCACACACTAGAGACAGTGATTTAAGATCTCAAATGAATTTAATTCGTTATTTTTGGTGTTAAGTCAATTGTCACAAATTATGTAGATTGTTGAGAATACTTTTAGAAATAAATCTGGTCACAATGTTATTTCCTTCTAATGGTAACGAAAGAAAAACCAAGCATAGAAGAAAACTATTAACAGGAAACTTCTCTAAAATGTAAACCTCTGACAAAGAAGTATGTCCTTTTGAGTTATGTGACTGAAGATTGACTACTGTTCCTTCTACTTCAGTACACTATGAAAGAGACATGTTATGTGTTAGCAAAAAAGGCCTATTTTTGTTTTGACAACACCACAGGAGGTTGGTGGCACCTTAACTGGGGAGGACGGGCTCATAGTAATGTAATGGTATAGAACTCATCAAACACATGGTTTCCATGTGTTTGATAGCATTAAATTGACTCCATTCCAGCAATTATTATGAGCTGTTCTCCCCTCAGCAGCATCCTGTGGCACATCATCACTTTCATAGCATACATAAATCACCTAAAAGGAATATGAAGGCATCACTTGTTCATAGCACCACATAGGGTCAATGGTTTTCTCCATTCAGCTGCCAAATCAGCAAGTGCCCAAAGTTAATTGATTATGACCATGACACTGCCATCTGTGAGTATGAAGCTAGAGTAATATGCCCAACAACTACTGATACATGTAGATGCAAGCTACAAGCTGACAAAGGTACAGAGTGGATCCTTAGCAAGCTTTCTTTATGGTTGCTTTATGTTTTCACACATTCTATTTTTCTTTTTCCATTTATATTCCTTAAACATCAGTGCAGAAAGACAGAAATGTTGGCCTTGTGAGGAACCGGCAATTGTACATTATTGGTTACCTGTGAATTATGGTGAATAATACAGGGGAGAACAGGTATTGCTCCTGAAATAACACAGTGATACTTTCATTGTTTTTCAGTGAATCTACCAAGGCAATGTTATTCAACTTGTCTATTCTTCTTTTTTTGTCTTGGGAGGGATTGAAAAATAAACGTAAATACAGGTCATCAATCCGACTGTAAATCTGCTGTGTAGGTCTAAGAGTACTGCGTAGCACCGTGGATTGGTATGGGTCTGGCTTGGGTGGAGAGTTGACAGTCTCTAGAAACGCCTGCTGGAGCTGGTGGATGTCACAGACTTAGTGATTGTGGCACCACCACCGCTGCCGTAGCTGCCGCCGCCGTAGCTGCTGCTGCTGCCACCATAGCCGAATCCACCTGAGCCTGCGCTGGAGTAGTCTGGGTACAGAGAGACAGTGGGATCAGTTTATTCTGCTGTAAAGCTAGAGGATATTCTGGTGTCAATAATGCATGTTAAACTTGGTGTGTATTAGTCAGAATATCAGAAAAGGTTCTAAAGCTGAAGTGTGAAGAGCAGGCCTATGTCTTATATGGTGACACAATGAGAAATTATATCAAAATGGTATTTACTGCCGCCAGAGCTCTGCTGCACATGGATTGTTGCAGATGCACCACCCAAGGATATTCTGTGAACAGATAAGAGCAATGTTAGCAAACTTTGGATAGAAAGTTGCTAAGTAGCATTGCTAACATGCTAAGCTAAGAGGCTAACATCTCAACTATCCAGCTTCTACTTTCACTCACCTGCTCTCCTCTCCCTCCAGCAGCTTCCTGTAAGTGGCAATCTCAATGTCCAGGGCCAGCTTGACATTCATCAGCTCCTGGTACTCGCGCACCTGGCGGGCCATGTCCTGCTTGGCTCTCTGGAGAGCATCCTCCAAGTCCCTGATTCGGAGCTTGGCATCCTTCACTGCCAGCTCACCGCGTTCCTCTGCCTCAGCGATCTGAGCCTCAAGGTTGGCCCGCTGTGGTAAGAGAACATTTCGCATTAGCATTAGCCTTTGCTGTTAGCAAACCTCTCATTCAAAATATATGTATATAATTGTGGCTAATAGTAATACTCTAGTGCTATGAACCATCTTGCTTGGACATCAGGCATTTATAGTCAATCCTCTCAAAGGAGGTTCTGATATGAGATTGCACCCTCACCTGACCCTTGACGGCCTCGATCTCGTTCTGGAGACGAGCGATCATGCGGTTCAGCTCGGCGATCTCAGTCTTGGTTGAGCGGAGGTCCTCACCATACTGTCCAGCAGAGCTCTGCATCTCTTCATACTGAGAAAAGATGGGAGGAAATATAAGAGAATGAAAAGGAGGGCGGTGAAGATTGATGAAGTGCTCACAGCAATGTTGCTAATTTTGCATGAATGTTTTCTGGTAAACTATGTTAATATATTTTGATCTTGCAATTGAAACCTGGTCTTGGCTTACCTTCTGCTTGTACCAGCTCTCGGCCTCAGCTCTGCTGCGGTTGGCGATGTCCTCGTACTGGGCGCGCACTTCAGCGACAATGGAGTCCATGTCCAGGTTACGGCTGTTGTCCATCTCTACCACCACAGAGGTGTCCTTGATCTGGCCCTGCAGCTCACGCAGCTCCTAAAGAACCAAGAGAGGATGAAGAGAAACCTTTAGATTTCATCCGGCATCTAATTCACTGACTAACATTCATGCTATCATGATGTAGTGTTGAAGCTCTCCAAGATTCTGATATTGAAGATCTACAGTATGTGTTGTATGGTAAATGTGAAAAGTTCATGAATGGTTCGTACCGCCTCGTAGACGGCCCTGAGGAAGTTGATCTCATCCTGTAGAGCGTCAACCTTAGCCTCCAGCTCCACCTTGTTCATGTAAGCACCGTCAACATCCTGGAGAGGGAGAGAGAGGAGTTAATGGATGATGAAATAACTGTGACATGAGTTATGGCGAGATATGTTTTATCTCACACACCTTCTTCAGCAGGACAAACTCGTTCTCTACTAAGGCGCGCTTGTTGATTTCATCTTCATACCTGGTGAAAAAACGAAGAGCAATCTATCATGCAAAGTCATCGGTCTGGGTTGCTAGTTACACTGAGGTTAAACATAAACTATTGCTTATACTAATATGTCTAGTTGTCTACTTTTCATGCACATCCGACATATAGACAACTTACTTGTTCTTGAAGTCCTCGACCAGACCCTGCATGTTCTTCAGCTCCCCCTCCAGCTTCATCTTCTCGTTGCCCAGGCCGTCCAGCTGTCTGCGCAGGTTGGAGATGTAGGCCTCAAACATGGCGTCGATGTTGGAGCGGGTGGTGGTCTGGTCCTGCAGGAGGCTCCACTTGGTCTCCAGCATCTTGTTCTGTTGCTCCAAGAAACGCACCTGCAGGGACAAAAGGGAAATGGTCAGTGCCATTGACAGAAACTTGTGAAGGAAGGAAGGAAGGAAGGAAGGAAGGAAGGAAGGAAGGAAGGAAGGAAGGAAGGAAGGAAGGAACAAATGAATGAATGGGTGGGTGGGTGGATGAATGAATGAATGCGCATGAACCTGCATGGACAAAATGGAAATGGTCAGTGAGTGAGTGAATAAATGGATGAATGTGCTCATTAATGAATGATGATGTGTGATGGATGGATCCATGAATAAGGCTTCATAGACTCCATTACGATTTAATTGTCAGTCTTTCTCCTGGGTAGACTTCTGTAGATGTTTTAAAAGGAAGTGGAAAGAATGGGGCTCCAAGGGTGTGGCAAAAACATAACTTCTCCTAGGTCAACCTTGTAGCAGACTTGCAGTAAAAGCCACATCTGTACCTGCATAGCTGTGTAGATAGCATCACAGGTTTGTGTTTGAACAGCCACACCCTGTCCAAGACTTTGTTGATATAAGTGATGATGACATATGGTAATCTAGGGGAAAACACAGCGTCTGAGAAGCCTACATCCTGGGAGGTAAAATTAATCTTAATCCCATTGATAATCTGCCCTGAGATGTGTAGCTCTCATTGTTCACCCTCAAAACAAAACAAGGCCAGTGAGAGTGTTTATTGGCATACCAAAGCATATCCAAACTTTCCCTGACAAGGAGTGGCTCACTGTGTGTGTATGTGGGTTTAACCCTAACTCACTGTGGGTGTTTTACCTATCTCTCATAGCTATGAGTCACCTCTTTCGCTCTGTTTCACTCTGAAGGCCACGCATTCATTCCAGACTTTAAAAAAAAGAGTTTGGACTATGTGGGCACTCTGTTCACACAACCACACCCTGCAGGCATGCGATAGGGTGAGTCAGAGGGAGAGATGGATCCCCACCCTTGTTTAGATAGCAGCCAAAGAGGCCGTTAAAGTCACAGGACCTGACAAGGCTTCAGGCTATCTTTATTGTATTATTGTTTAGTCCTGGGTGGGGTCCTTTTACAACTTTTGTGAAAGCTCAACACAATTGGGCATAATCAGAAACAGCCTGTGCACAGTTTATACCCTTTTCTAATCCCAAAGGTCGTAATTAATTGACGGATTCAGCAGTAGAGATAAGATTTACAGCTCCCTTGTCTTACTATCTCTTTATTTCTTATGTCAGAGTGTAAATTGTGGGAGATGTGACATGTGTGATATAAGGGCTGTCAGCAGAAAAATAAACATGCCTGCATTTAGAGAGCATCTTTACTCAGCTCTATACAGCCAAGAAATGCTATGCTGTTATATTAGCATGTGAGGTGAGAGCCGACGCTAACTTGTATTTGTCATCTTTCTGGTTTACTATTGATTGTGATCATTGCACGGTAATACAAACTTCATGTATTTCATTGTGGTGGTCAATGTCAATTATCTATTTGGTTACATGACAACAGTCTGACATGGAAGCCTGCAGATAGTATAGCTGGAAGAGAGAAGCACCATGATAGCATTCTGAACACAGGGTTCAGAATGTTTAATTTCAATGCATGATAAAGTCAAAAGAACAGTGTACAGGCACTTATTTTGCACACTTCAGTATAGACAGTAAAATTGTGTGCAGTTGATATCGATGTGAATGCTTAGCATTTGAAGTACAGGAGAGGTGAAGACGCACAGGTTAACAGGAAGGAACTGACCTTATCGATGAAGGAGGCAAAGCGGTTGTTGAGGGTCTTGATCTGCTCCTTCTCATGGGTGCGGACCACCTGGATGTTGGGGTCGATCGCCAGGTTCAGTGGTGCCAGCAGGCTCTGGTTGCTTGTGACAGCTGTGATGGTGGCGCCATGGAATCCGCCACCCATACCACCACCATAGCCAGCGCCGAGACCACCACCGTAGCCACCTGCGCTGCTGCTGCTGCTGAATCCGCTGCCTCCGCCCATACCCATGCCACCACCGAACCCGGCGCCAGAACGGTGGACAGACCCGCTGCTCATCCGGGTGGATCCGGGAGCAGCCAAGGACTGGCTGGTGAAACTCTTGCGAATGGTGGTGCTGCCCCCCATGCCGCCGCCCATGCTGCTGCCGCCACTTCTGTAGCTTGTCCTGCTGAAGCTCATGGTTGCAACTTTAGGGTAGTGTTGACTCTGCTTTACAAGCCTGAATTCTCAAAAGAGAGAGCGACGGAATAAGGACAAGGAGGCTTCAAAAAGGAGAGTCAAGTTCCTCAAGTGACAATCTGGCTAAAACCTCGATGGTTTTATCCTGCTCTAGAGTCAAGAGGAGGAGCATTCACCTGAAACAGGGTGACCCACTTTTACCTTCACTCTCACTGTCTTTCCGTCTCGCTGCCCACTCCTCCTCCCTTGATTCCCTGAGGCTGTGGCTAGCAGGAGTGGCCCATCCTGTCAGACTGGTAGGGAAGGGTTGAGTGGATGTAAGCCCTGACACACCCTGCTTCTGGTCAAAGGGGAGATAGAGAGTTGTGCAGGGGATTGGAGAGATGAGAATGAGAGTAGACGAGGAGTTGGGGTCAATTGCCTTTTACAAGAGGTCTCTTCGAGAAGGAGTGTACTCTAGCTTTCTGTCACAGAGCTACGAGAAAGTGAATGAAGTACAATGCAGTACAAACTTGGAGTTACTTTATTGTAGTGTTACTATGTATGGTAGACATCTTTGTGTTTACAGAACTTAAATAAACAGCCT
Organism: Salmo trutta; assembly: GCF_901001165.1. Taxonomy (NCBI): domain Eukaryota; kingdom Metazoa; phylum Chordata; class Actinopteri; order Salmoniformes; family Salmonidae; genus Salmo; species Salmo trutta. The sequence continues at coordinate 15,486,397 of NC_042972.1, read as the reverse complement.
ATCAGAAAAGGCAAGCCTATTGTATAGACACAATGCACTCAAATACACACACACACACACACACACACACACACACACACACACACACACACACACACACACACACACACACACACACACACACACACACCAAGGGGAGCTAGAGAGGCTTGCAGAGGGTGGCACAAAATGATTTTCTTAGGGCATATGCAAATAATAAAGTGTATACATGTCTACAGGGTGGTCAAGTTCCCAATCCTAGAGTACAGTCTTACACATGAATGAACAATGTATGTTACTACTTTTTGCAGTAGTATACTCATTTACTCTGACTGATTTTGCCAACTTCAATTCACCACACCTTGTTTAGAATTTCATAGACATTTGAGTTGATGCCTTTTTAACCTACAGTATTGACATTTCAAAAGAAAGAAAGAAAGAAAGAAAGAAAGAAAGAAAGAAAGAAAGAAAGAAAGAAAGAAAGAAAGAAAGAAAGAAAGAAAAAAAGATCAAGTCACGCAAAATCATCTGACTGGGTGTGGTTTGCTGTTTCTGTGTGGCGATCCTGTGATTACAGCCAGTCAGAGCTGTGCTTTGGTGACTGGGATTTTCTAGCTCAGTGACACACACAGGGGAGAGGGTGCAAGGGTGAGTTTGGGCAGGCCAAGGCAGAGATGGGCTTGGCCTTCCAAATCTACGTTCTCTTTCATTTTATCTTTTATACCTCAATTGAAAATACCTAAATAATGGGACATCCAAGGCAAAACACATATTAGGTATATCATACAATCAAATTAAATCTGTAATAGAATGTGCACCTTTTTTGTCATAAGGGTGACATGTAAACAACCTGGCTCCAGCTGTGCTAATATCTAATTCTAATAATCCAAACAATAACAGTAAGCCTAGCACACACGCAAACAGAAAAGTAGGCTTAATCTAGTCTGGGACATGTAGTCAGTGTTTGTTTCATATTAAAATGAGTTGATTATGTGAGCTGGTGTTCATATACAGTACTCTAGGCATGCATGTTGGTGTATCTAACAAGCAAAATGTGTCACTCGCTGCCCTTACCCCTCCCTGGTATGGACAAACTTTATGGCCTAGCTGTTGACACACAGACCATGCACGGAGTGATACATAAGTCTCTGCCTGTCTGTTTCTCTGACAGTCAGTCACCCCAAGCATTTCCTGACCTTTTCTGAATGTTGGTGTTTAGCTTCAGTGCATAACAGTTATGGTGCCTTAATACCATCCTGAGCAGATTAAAATGTTAATACTCTAGGTTAAAAATGGTTGTGCAGTCCATTATCCCATCAGAGGGGTTAGTAATGTGATAGTAACAGGTGTATCAATGGGATGTTGTAGCATTACATTACAAAAATGAAGTGGGTTTGGCCTGCTGGTACAATGACGAAGCCAGCATGTTTTAGTAATAACGGTTAGACGTATATTGACTTCTGTGTCATAGCTGTCTCGAGTTATTGGAATATTGGATTTCTGTATATTTCCACATCAGGTAATCGTGGCAACTTTTGCAATTTAATACAAAAACAGAACAAGAGATACCACACTAATAAATAATCAACAAGAATAATTGACAATCAAGACCCTTGGCTTCAATGATTGAAACAAAAAGGTATCTATCTGCCTGCAATGAAATCGGGAGCATCTATAAGGACCAAATGCTGCCATCCTATCACATTGGTTGGGCATATTTTACTTTCTGAATAATTGGTTGCTCTTTCATAATTATTTGGAATAGAAAGCTGTTCTATGTGTATGCTGCTTCCCATAACAAGATTAGTACATTGTAAAACTACCCCTAATTCAATCCCTTTTGATTTAGTCCTTTAAGACAAAATAGGCTATCTTACATGCAAATAAATCACCACCCTGAAAACAACCTCATTATTGGTTTCTCGTCACATCAAAACCATGTACCAGTCAAAAGTTTGGACACACCTACTCATTCCAGTGTTTTTCTTTATTTTTACTATTTTCTACATTGTAGAATAATAGTGAAAATATCAAAACTGTGAACACATATAGAATCATGTAGTAACCCAAAAAGTGTTAAAGAAATGAAAATCTATTTTATATTTGAGATTCTTGAAAGAAGCCACCCTTTCCCTTGATGACAGCTTTGCACACTCTTGGCATTCTCTCAACCAACTTCATTAGGGAGTCACCTGGAATGCATTTCAATTAACAGGTGTGCCTTGTTTAAAGTGAATTTGTGGAATGAATGCGTTTGAGCCAATCAGTTGTGTTGTGACAAGGTAGTGGTGGTATACAGAAGATAGCCCTATTTGGTAAAATACCAAGTCCAATATGGCAAGATCAGCTCAAATAAGCAAAGAGAAACAGTCCATCATTACTACAGTCCATCATTACTTTAAGACATGAAGATCAGTCAATACGGAAAATGTCAAGAACAAAAAACATCAAGTGCTACGATGAAACTGGCTCTCATGAGGACTGCCACAGGAAAGGAAGACCCAGAGTTACCTCTACTGCAAAGGATAAGTTCATTAGCGTTAACTGCACTTCAGATTGCAGCCCAAATAAATGGTTTCATAGAGTTCAAGTAACAGACACATCTCAACATCAACTGTTCGAATTGCTGCAAAGAAACCACTACTACAGGACTTCAATAAGAAGAAGAGACTTGCTTGGGCCAAGACACACGAGCAATGGACATTAGACCGGTGGAAATCTGCCCTTTGGTCTGAAGAGTCCAAATTTGAGATTTTTGGTTCCAACAGCCGTGTCTTTGTGAGATGCAGAGTAGGTGAACGGATGATCTCCATATGTGTGGTTTCCACTGTGAAGCATGGAGGAGGTGTTGTGATGGTGTGAGGGTGCTTCGCTTGTGACACTGTGTGATTTATTTAGAATTCAAGGGACACTAAACTAGCATGGCTACCACAGAATTCTTCAGCAATACGCCATCCCATCAGGTTTGCGCTTAGTGGTACTATAATTTGTTTTTCAACAGGACAATGACCCAACACACCTCCAGGCTGTGTAAGGGTTATTTCACTTCTCTAGGGTAGGGGGCAGTATTTTCACGGCCGGATGAAAAACGTACCCAAATTAACCGGCCTACTACTCGGGCCCAGGAACTAGAATATGCATATTATTAGTAGATTTGGATAGAAAACACTCTGAAGTTTCTAAAACTGTTTGAATGATGTCTGTGAGTATAACAGAACTCATATGGCAGGCAAAAACCTGAGAAAAATCTAACCAGGAAGTGGGAAATCTGGTGCTTGTAGTCCTTTCAAGTCATTGCCTATCGAACACACAGTGACGTAGGGTTCATTTTGCACTTCCTAAGGCTTCCACTAGATGTCAACAGTCTTTAGAAAGTTGTTTGAGGCGTCTATGATGAACAGAGAACGAACAGAGGAAGTTGGAAGTTGTTGACTCAGGAAAGCAAATGAGTTAATTGGTGCGCTTTCACGTGAGAGTTAGCTGTGTTCCAAAACGTTTTTCAAGACACTGGAATCGTCCGGTTGGAATATTATTGAAGTTCTAAGTTAAAAAGGCCCTAAAGATTGATGCTATACAACATTTGACATGTTTGAACGAACGTAAATATAACTTTTTTTGACTTTTTCGTTGTGCCATTTTGGGCGCGCTTCTTACACTTGGAGTAGCTTACTGAACGCGGAAACAGTTATTTGGACATAAATTATGGACTTTATCGAACAAAACAACATTTATTGTGGACCTGGGATCCCTGGAAGTGCCTTCTGATGAAGATCATCAAAGGTAAGTGAATATTTCTAATGCTATTTAGGATTTTAGATGACTCCAAAATGGCGGGTGTCTGTATTGCCTAGTGTATTTTTCTGAGCGCAGTACTCAGATTATTGCAAAGTGTGCTTTCCCCGTGAAGCTTTTTAGAAATCTGTCACAGCGGTTGCATAAAGGAGATGTTCATCTATAATTCTTTGAATAACAGTTTAATATTTTATCAACGTTTATGATCAGTATTTTTGTATATTGTTGTGCTGATTCACTGGCAGTGTTGGAGGCAAAATATTTTCTGAAAGTCACGCACCAATGTAAAAGGCTGTTTTTTGGATATAAATATCAACTTGATCGAATAAAAAATGCATGTATTGTGTAACATGATGTCCTAGGAGTGTCATCTGATAAAGATCGTCAAAAGTTAGTGCATAATTTTAGCTGAATTTCTGGTATTTGTGACGCCTGTCCTTGCTAGGAAAATGGCTGTGTGGTTTTTCTTGTGTTGGAACTGTGCTTACATAATCTAACTTTATGCTTTCGCCGTAAAGCCTTTTTGAAATCGGACAACGTGGTTACATTAAGGAGACGTGTATCTTTAAAATGGTGTAAAATAGTTGTATGTTTGAGAACTTTGAATTATGACATTTTGTGGTTTTGAATTTGGCGCTCTGATCTTTCACTGGCTGTTGAATAGTGTGAACCATGGGTGGGATGCTAGCGTCCCACCTGCCCAAGAGAGGTTAACAAAGAAGGAGTGATGGAGTGCTGCATCTGTTGACCTGGCCACCACAATCACTCGACCTCAACCCAATTGAGATGGTTTGGGATGAGTTGGATCGCAAAATGAAGTAAAAGTAGCCAAAAAGTGCTCAGCATATGTGGGAACTCCTTCAAGACTGTTGGGAAAGCATTCCAGGTGAAGCTGGTTGAGAGAATGCCAAGAGTGTGCAAAGCTGTCAAGGTGGCTACTTTGAAGAATCTAAAATCTAAAATACATTTTGATTTGTTTAACACTTTTTTGGTTACTACATGATTCCAAATTTGTTATTTCATAGTTTTGATGTCTTCACTATTATTCTACAACTTAAAAAATTAAGAAAAACCCTGGAGTGAGTTGGTGTGTCCAAACTTTTGACTGGTACTGAATATTAGAAGTTGACAGTCTTGTTTAAAAGTCTGACATATAAGTACTTTTGAAAGTATCATAGTATTTAGGATTTCGACTGTATTGCCTAGAGTAGAACACTTAATACATTCTACTTGGGAGGTGTAAATAGGTTGCTTTAAGCATGAAGCAATAAATGTATTTTAAGTGTTTCACTTAGGTTTTGTCTCCAAGCCAATTCCACTTGAGTGTGCACAACTAGTCAAACCACTCATTCATTCCAAGAGCCAGGGAAAGTTACCCAGTATGCTGTAGCTAGCAGTTTTTTATTCTCACTGTAATTTATGCTTAATAATTACAATTACCATTGTCTACATCCAACAATGATAATCTATCACAGGCTGTGGTCTTGAATCCTAGTCATGGAGAGTTTTCTCCAACCCAATACTTGCACACCTGACTCAACTAATTAAGGGTTTTATAAGTAGGTGATAAGTTTAATCAGATGTGTTAGTACAGATGTAGGATGTTCATTTGACCTCTACTGTCACAGCAAAATAATCCTGCAGCAACAGGATTTGAATGTTCAGTCCCTACATTTTCTAGGTCTTTTTTAATATCGAGGAATATTTAACTTTCTCTGTTCATAGCTGTAACAACATGGATTTGTACATGAGACAGATATAATGTGGTGCGACTCGAGTTTCGCCTTCAGCTGGAAGATGGTGTCCCTTTTTGGTCAGTGGAGGAAAGGGAGAGCAGAGGGATGTTGAGAGGCGGACCCGAAGTCTGCTGCTCTCTCACTCCACAGAGACTGACCATCAGATGCAGGCACCATCAGCCCAGTAAAATAAAATGCAAATTATTTAAATGTATGCTCACTCGGCTGTGCCTCAAAAGTAATACAACAACGGATCTCTTATCAGTGTGATCATATAGCCTACCTCCAATTTTGAAATAGAATTTCCTTAAGTTTATTAAGTAATGTAAAAAAAATCTCAGTGGTAGATCTCGGATTGCATTTTGAGTGAAAGTGGTGACCACTGTTTTCCAGTTTTCCTTCTTTACACTATCAGCGTTTCCTTTTACTATGGCATTTGTAATCTAATCAATACAATATTAGCCACGTTCAATGCAACATACCGAAACAAAAGGAACTATGCAAGAGATTTTGTTGTTGCACTGACAAGCATGACTCAGTGTCACGAAGTATTCCAAAGGTGGCTCTTTTCCCTGTTCGGGTGGCGCTCGGCGGTCGTCGTCACCGGCCTACTAGCTGCCACCGATCCCCTTTTCCTTTTCGTTTTGTCTGTTTTGTGTCATACCTGTTTTGAGTTTAGGTAATTAGTGGGGTATTTAGTCTTGCTTTCTAGGTTTAGGTTTTGTGCGGGATTGTTTGTTGTTACCTGTCGTGGGGTTTTGGAGTTGTTTTGTTTTCCTGATTTATTTTTGTGGAAGAACGTTATTTTGTTTCTGGACTGTGTTCCGACCCTGTTGAGGTGGACATTATTTTTTGTATGGTTCGTTTTTCCTTGTTCATAGCCTGGTTATGGTATTGTTGGACTTAGGAAATAAAACATCCTACGACGCATCTTTGGTCTCCTGCATCTGACTTCACCCCATCACTCTAGTGAGCTTTGACACTCAGCCCATACACTACACAGACTAGTGCGTCATAACCAATCAGAGCTGCAGTAGGCCTATATGCAAATAGACCATTGCCATGTAGATAATTTGTAGTCAGCAATAGGGAATTGATTGCTTCCTACGAGAGAACAAAATGTGTTCATTTCTATACATCTTTGAAATGCTAGTCAGGTAAAGAGCTTTTTTTATGTCTTAAAGGGGCAGAGTTGTATTTTGAGAGCTGCTCGAATAAGTTAAGTTGCCAATAGGCAGAGGGTAGCATCATTTGTCTGTTATTCTGTAATAATGGTATGGGGAATAATAATGCATTTTATTTTGTAAAGTGGTTTCTTGCATCAAACAACACAAGAATATTTCCAGTCACCTCCTTGTCTGAAGGACAAGTGGATTAACAGGTTAATGTTAAGCCCTGCATGTTTTTTTTGTCTCATGGAATGTAAGCCTACATTGAACACCACACATTGGCTGCTGATAGAACAGCTAATTCCATTTTAAAATGTTATGCGATGCATTTTTTCCATTGTTTTTGATGGTAGGCTACTCTCATAGGCCTACATTATGATCAAATATCCACAGTAGCCTACTTGGCCACTGTTAAAACTGTAACTTAAAGCGTGTACAGCCTCAATGTTCACAGTAAACGTGCGCTTGAAGTTGCACAGTATTTTCACAACATTCAAGTTTGCACTCAGCAGACGTGAAATTTACTCAGTGACAAGTTTAACCAACGATTAGTTAGAAGCCCAAAACTTTTCAATTACTCTTGCCCCGTGCAGAAACAAGTCCAAGTCCCTAACCCAATGGCACTTGGAAAGATGGTGAAAATCAGCAGCATACTCAGAAGACAAGGTTGATACATTTTGAGTCCTCTGGTTTACAGAAAAAAGGCCACAACAACTGCCTTTTTCCAAATAGCACTCCTTCACTGTTAAGCAAAACTGATTTCTTATCATATCAGGACATTTCACAAATGTCACAATTTACAATGGCTGCGTGTTGGTGTAGTGTGAGTAAGGAGTACAGTGGAGCCCTCAGCCTGCAAACCTCAACCTAACCAACAATATAGTACAATAAAGTCAACTGCCACCCAACGCACTTGATCTGAATGAAAATAAATCACACAATTCATTGAGAATGGGCATTAAAAGCCAACAAAGACAGATTTTATTTATTTTTTATTTCCCCTTTATTTAACCAGGTAGGCAGGTTGAGAACAAGTTCTCATTTACAACTGTGACCTGGCCAAGATAAAGCAAAGCAGTTCGACACATACAACAACACAGAGTTACACATGGAGTAAACAAACATACAGTCAATAATACAGTAGAAAATCAAGTCTATATACAATGTGTGCAAATGAGGTGAGATAAGGGAGGTAAGGCAATAAATAGGCCATGGTGGGGAAGTAAATACAATATAGCAATTAAACACTGGAATGGTAGATGTGCAGTAGATGAATGTGCAAAGTAGAAATATTGGGGTGCAAAGGAGCAAGATAATTAAATACAGTAGGGGATGAGGTAGTTGTATGGGCTATTTACAGATGGGTTATGTACAGGTGCAGCACTTGTATGTTCAAACACACCCCTTTGTGCTTACTTTGGCTTTCCCCCTGTGTTTGTGGGTGTGTTTTCTGCGGGGGGGGGGGTGTGAACTGGTTTCACTGTGGAAGTCATACTGGCACCACATGTAGAGGTACACAGTCTCGCACTTCACAGTGTTGACTGTTTCACTCAGCACCTTGATAGCACAAGCTATAACAGACCGAGGGAATGCTGTTGAACTACATTCCAATACATGGCTATCTAGAGTAGAAGCGTGCAATATGTAAGAAGGTGGAAACTTGAAAAAGCTTCTGGCAATTGCGTGCATGCGTGTGGATACATGCGTGTGTGTGTTTGTGTGTGGATGTATGCGTTTTTATTTGTGTGTGGATACATGCGTGTGTAATTGTGTGTGGATGCATGTGTGTGTGTGTTTGTGTGTGGATGCATGCGTGTGTGTTTGTGTGTGGATGTATGCGTGTGTGTTTGTGTGTGGATGTATGCGTGTGTGTTTGTGTGTGGATGCATGCGTGTGCGTGTTTGTGTGTAGATGCATGCATATGCGTGAACTCTAATGCCATAGCACCTTTGTGATGGGAATAAATGACAAATGGCTTTGTGTGCTTATACATCTTATCACAATGGTATTATTGTGTCTCATCCCTAATGCGACACTGAGAACGATGCCAACTGTACGTACTGTTTTACCTAATTTATACATTCTAGTCATGGTTCATCATATATTTTTTTTATTTCACCTTTAATTATCCAGGTAGGCTAGTTGAGAACAGGTTCTCATTTACAACTGCGACCTGGCCAAGATAAAACAAAGCAGTGCGACACAAACAACACAGAGTTACACATGGAATAAACAAACGTACAGTCAATAACACAATAGAGAAAGTCTATTTTTTTTCACCTTTATTGAACCAGGTAGGCAAGTTGAGAACAAGTTCTATACAGTGTGTGCAAATGAGGTAGGATAAGGGGGGTGAGGCAATAAATAGGCCATAGAGGCGAAATTAATACAGTATGGCAAATTAAACACTGGGGTGATAGATGTGCAGAAAATGAGTGTGCAAGTAGCAGTACTGGGGTGCAAAGGAGCAAAATAAATAACAATATGGTGATGAGGTAGTTGGATGGGCTATTTTCAGATTGGCTATGTACAGGTGCAGTGATCTGTGATCTGCTCTGATAGCTGGTGCTTAAAGCTAGTGAGGGAGATATGAGTCTCCAGCTTCAGTGATTTTTGCAGTTCGTTTCAGTCATTGGCAGCAGAGAACTGGAAGGAAAGGCGGCCAAAGTAGGAATTGGGTTGGGGGTGACCAGTGAAATATACCTGCTGGAGCGGGTGGGTGCTGCTATGGTGACCAGTGAGCTGAGATAAGGCGGGGCTTTACCTAGCAATGACTTATAGATGACCTGGAGCCAGTGGGTTTGGCGACGGATATGAAGCGAGGGCCAGCCAACGAGAGCATACAGGTCGCAGTGGTGGGTAGTATTTGGGGCTTTGGTGACAAAACGGATGGCACTGTGATAGACTGCATCCAATTTGCTGAGTAGAGTGTTGGAGGCTATTTTATAGATGACATCACCGAAGTCGAGGTTCGGTAGGATGGTCAGTTTACGAGGGTATGTTTGGCAGCATGAGTGAAGGATGCTTTGTTGCGAAATAGGAAGCCGATTCTAGATTTAATTTTGGATTGGAGATGCTTAATGTGAGTCTGGAAGGAGAGTTTACAGTCTAGCCAGACACCTAGGTATTTGTAGTCAGAACCATCCAGAGTAGTGATGCTGGACAGGTGGGTAGGTGTGTGCAGCGATCGGTTGAAGAGCATGCATTTCATTTTGCTTGCATTTAAGAACAGTTGGAGGCCACGGAAGGAGAGTTGTATGGCATTGAAGCTCGTCTGGAGGTTAGTTAACACAGTGTCCAGGACCTGAGGTGCACCCATGATCAGCTCGGAAACCAGATTGCATAGCGGAGAAGGTATGGTGGGATTCGAAATGGTCGGTGATCTGTTTGTTAACTTGGCTTTCGAAAACCTTAGAAAGGTAAAGTAGGATAGATATAAGTCTGTAGCAGTTTGGGTCTAGAGTGTCTTCCCCTTTGAAGAGGAGGATGACCGCAGCAGCTTTCCAATCTTTGGGGATCTCAGACGATACGAAAGAGAGGTTGAACAAGCTAGTAATAGGGGTTGCAACAATTTTGGCGGTTCATTTTAGAAAGAGAGGGTCCAGATTGTCTAGCCCAGCTGATTTGTAGGGGTCCAGATTTTGCAGCTCTTTCAGAACATCAGCTATCTGGATTTGGGGGATGGAGAAATGGGGTAGGCTTGGGCAAGTTGTAGTGAAGGTTTCAGGGCTGTTGACCGGGGTAGGGGTAGCCAGGTGGAAAGCATGCTTATTGAAATGCTCAATTATCGTGGATTTATCAGTGGTGACAGTGTTTCCTAGGCTCAGTGCAGTGGGCAGCTGGGAGGAGGTGCTCTTATTCTCCATGGAGTTAGTGCTACAGGATGCAAATTTCTGTTTGAAAAACCTAGCCTTTGCATTCCTATCTGCCTGTGTATATTGGTTCCTAACTTCCCTGAAAAGTTGCATATCTCGGGAGCTATTCGATGTTAATGCAGTACGCCAGGATGTTTTTGTGCTGGTCAAGGGCAGTCAGGTCTGGAATGAACCAAGGGCCATATCTGTTCCTGGTTCAATTTTTTTTAATGGGGCATGCTTATTTAAGATGGTGAGGAAAGGCATCCTCTACTCACGGAATGAGGTCAATATCCTTCCAGGATACCAGGGCCAGGTCGATTAGAAAGGCCTGCTCGCTGAAGTGTTTTGGGGAGCGTTTGACAGTGATGAGGGGTGGTTGCTTGACAGCAGACCCATTACGGACGCAGGCAATGAGGCAGTGATCACTGATATCCTGGTTGAGAACAGCAGAGGTGTATTTGGATGGCAGGATGGTTAGGATGATATCTATGAGGGTGCCCGTGTTTACTGATTTGGGGTTGTACCTGGTGGGTTCATTGATAATTTGTGTGAGATTGAGAGCATCAAGCTTAGATTGTAGGATGGTCGGGGTGTTAAGCATGTCCCAGTTTAGGTCACCTAACAGCACGAGCTCTGAAGATAGATGGGGGGCAATCAATTTGCATATGGTGTCCAGGGCACAGCTGGGGGCAGAAGGTGGTCTATAGCAAGCGGCAACGGTTAGAGACTTGTTTCTGGAGAGGTGGATTTTTAAAAGTAGATGTTCAAACTGTTTGGGCACAGACCTGGATAGTAAGACAGAACTCTGCAGTAGATTGCAACTCCGCCCCCTTTGGCAGTTCTATCTTGTCGAAAAATGTTATAGTTAGGGATGGAATTGTCAGGGTTTTTGGTGGTCTTCCTAATCCAGGATTCAGACACGGCTAGGACATACGGGTTGGCAGAGTGTGCTAGGGCAGTGAATAAAACAAACTAAGGGAGGAGGCTTCTAATGTTAACATGCATGAAACCAAGGCTTTTACGATCACAGAAGTCAACAAATAAGAGAGCCTGGGGAATGGGAGTGGAGCTAGCCACTGCAGGGCCTGGATTAACATCCACATCACCAGAGGAACAGAGGAGTAGGATAAGGGTATGGCTAAAGGCTAAAATAACTGGCTGTCTGGTTCGTTCTGAACAGAGAGTAAAAGGAGCAGATTTCTGGTTACGGTTGAATCGATTCAAGGCATAATGTACAGACAAAGGTATGGTAGGATGTGAATACAGTGGGGGTAAACCTGTGAATAGAGTGATGATGAAAGAGATATTGTCTCTAGAAATATCATTTAAACCAGGTGATGTCACCGCATGTGTGGGAGGTGGAACTAAAGGGTTAACTAAGGTGTCTTGAGCAGGGCTAGAGTCTGTACAGTGAAATAAGGCAATAATTACTAACCAAAACAGCAATGGACAAGGCATATTGACGTTAGGGAGAGGCATGCGTAGCTGAGTGATCATTGAGTCCAGTGAGTGGCTTCAGGCAGCTAGCGGGCCGGGGCTAGCAAGCTAGCAGAAGGGCCTTTCAGGGACGTCGCGACAGAAGAAAGTCTGTTGTGGCCCCCTTGTGCTGTGACGTCAGCAGATGGATCAGTAGGGCTCTGTGTGGTAAACCAGGCTAGCAGATGGGCCTAGCAAGGCTAGCTCCAGGCTAATTGGTTCTTGCTTCAGGACAGAGACGTTAGCCAGGAGTGGCCACTCGGATAGCAGCTAGCTAGCTGCGATGATCCAGGAGAGAAAAAAAAGGTTCAGAACTTGCGGTAGGAATCCGGAGATATGGCGAAAAATAAGTCTGAATGGCTCTGGTTTGAGTTGCGCTGTGCAGACTGGCGAGAGTTGTCCGGGCTAAAGGTAGCTTATGACCACTAGCAGTGGATAGCTAACTACTAGCTAGCTGCTAGTTAGCTGGCTAGCTTCTTTTGGGGGGTTCCGGTTCAGTGGAATGGATCAGCTGGGCTCTTTGTGGTAAACCAGGCCAATTGGCAAAATAGGTATAGTGGCCAAAGAATGTGTCCGATGGGCCTCTTAAGCTAACAGTCCGATGTGCACTAGACAGCTAGCAGGCTAGCGGGTGGGCATACAGGGGACGTCGCGACGAAGGAGTCAGTTGAAAAAACCCCTCGGGCGGAATTACGTCAGTGGTCCAGTCGTGATGAGTCGGCTGGGATCCAGGTATTGTAGCCCAAGGAGTGGCTGATGGGCTTCTACAGCTAGCCGGGAGATGGGCCTAGCAGATAGGCCTAGCAATGGCTAACTGACTACTAGCTTGTAGCCAGTTAGCTGGATAGCTTTTGATAGGGGTTCCGGTTCTTAAGTATAAAAAAATAGCAGATCCATACCACATTGGGTGAGGCGGGTTGCAGGAGAGTATATTCAGTCCATAGATGGAAAGTGATATTAAAATATATATGGAAAAAAAAACAAGGAAAAACGATATTTACACGGGACAAGACACACTTCCGACTGCTGCGCCATCTTGGTTTCAAAACTATAACTACTGCCGGACACACCTTTTCTATTAAAATACTGTCCATAAACAGCATTTATACATTTATATTCTGGACTCTGACATTGCTCGTTCTTTTTCAGTTTTGTGTCTATTGTTTTGTATTGCTAGGTATTACTGCACTGTTGGAGCTAGAAACACAAGCATTTCTCTGCATCTGTGATAACATCTGCAAACTTGTGTGCATGACCAATAAACTTTGATTTGATTTGAATTTACCTGTGAAGTCAGGCAAGGTATGTAGTTGCAATGTACACATGTTAGTGTGCCTTCTGGATGTGCGTTTTTACACCTGCATAGGTATGACTGTGTGTGTCTGTCAATGTCTGATTGTCCTTGCAGGTGTATCAGGCTGGTGTTCCCATAAGATGTACAGCATGTGATTTATGTAGATACAGTTGAAGTCGGAAGTTCACATACACTTAGGTTGGAGTCATTAAAACTTGTTTTCAACCACTCCACAAATGTCTTTTTAACAAACTATAGTTGTGGCAAGTCGGTTAGGAAATCTACTTTGTGCATGACACAAGTAATTTTTCCAACAATTGTTTACAGACAGATTATTTCACTTATAATTCACTGTATCACAATTCCAGTGGGTCAGAAGTTTACATACACTAAGTTGACTGTGCCTCAAAACAGCTTGAAAAAATCCAGAAAATGGTGTCATGGCTTCAGAAGCTTCTGATAGGCTAATTGACATAATTTGAGTCAATTGGAGGAGACCTACACAAGTCTGGTTCATCCTTGGGAGCAATTTCCAATTGCCTGAAGGTACCACGTTCATCTGTACAAACAATAGTACGCAAGTGTAAACACCATGGGACCACACAGCCGTCATACCACTCAGGAAGAAAAGGGAGAGGTTGTTCTTGGGGGTATGGAGGAAAGGAAAGACTGGCTCTGCATTGATTGGGAAACTATTTGTTGATCTGCCTGTCAATCAAATGCTAGAAAAAAAAGGTTCTGTTTGACCTAGGTGTTACGGGAATTAAGTTATCAATGTTCTTAAACCAAACTTCAATTTAACTACTCAGTTTGTATACCAGAAGGTGTAAGGTTCTGGTTGAAAGAAACAGACTGAGACCCAGCCTACAATGATCAGAACGTTTTTTTACGAGAGCTCTAAAATTCATACAATGCACACAGCCTTTTATATTACCACACACACAAATAAACTTACATCAGTAGAGAACTCCACCCCGCTTTAGGCGGCTGTATTTTTCCACAGTACACAGACCACCTGTCTCCTTATCTTTTGCCAGCCTAGCTGTTTTCGGGCAGTTGTTCCCCTCCCTAACTTAGGGAGGCCCATTTTCCTGTTCCTTTCACAAGGTCATCTTATCAACTATGCCCTGTTCATTTTGAAATAGTAACAGTGTCTTAGTCTTAAAAAGTCTACTCACCCACAGTATTGGATTATAGTTTTTAACACATTAATAATACTTATAACTTTGTGAAATGTATTAGACTTAAACTATTTAGTCAAACCTTTAATCATATAACTTCCATTACACTAGGTAGGAATAATTATTAGATTGAAAGCAGTTTCAGGAAAAGTAAATTTACCACCAAAGTCAACTTGTCATCCAGAAGGCCAAAGCCACCCCAGCCATGTCAGTAACTGAACAGCTGCTGACAAAGATGATGCCTTACCAGGCAGCAAACGTTTGCATTTTGTTCGGGAATGTTCATGTCCTCGCAAAGGCAGCAAGACCCTTCCAGGTCTTTGAATGGATGTGCACGCAAGTAGTATCTCTACTAAATTATGATTGATTATTGAAATAATATTATTCCATCTAAAAGTAATATCAAATATAGATGATTAATGATTCTTGAAATATTATTCCATCTAAAGTAAGTCTTTCATTATATCACATGCTTTGCCAACTAATGGTATTTATTTCTGAGCCTGGATAGGATGATTGGCATTAAGATTGGGAAACCACACACCTTCAGGAAGCAGTCGAGGTGTTGGCTACGTAGTGAAGGTTGAAAGACAGAAGATGAGGGACAACTTCAGATCACACAATTTCGTTAGTCTGCTGTCTGATGGGTCCACTGACAGCGCTGTCATAGAGGAGATCTTGTATGCCCAATATGCAAAAAAAGTCATTGTGCATTACTGGAGTACCCGTGGAGAAGGCAGATGCTAGCCACATCCTCAGTACCATCAAAAGTGGGGCGTCAAAGGGATTTTATTTCTGCAAATGCTCCATTATTTAACACACTCTGAATAATGTTGTGATTTTAATCATTTTCAGATCAATATGATCCATAAATATATTTTCTATATGTGCTAGCTGACTGCCACACCAAGCATGTGGCGTTTGTTAGTGTTGGGGCCAAGCTAAGAGTAAAGACACCTTACATCATCACAATCCACTGTATGGCCCATCATCTGGAGCTGGCCTTCAGACACAGTAAAAAGGCAACAGACTCCATCAAAGCCTGGACACTCTACTCAGTGGGCTACAGTACCTTCAGAAAGTATTCATAACCATATTGCTCATTTTGTTGTGTAACAGCCTGAATTCAAAATTAATTACATAGTTTTTTTCCACCCATCTACACACAATACCCCATAATGACAAATTGAAAAATATTTTTGGAAATATTTGCTAATTTATTGATATACAGAAATATCTAAAATACATAAATATTCACACCCCTGAGTCAATACTTTGTAGACACACCTTTGGCAGTGATTACAGCTTGGAGTCTTTCTGGATAAGTCTCAAAGAGCTTTCCACACCTGGATTGTGCAACATTTGCCCATTATCCTTTTCAAAATTCTTCAAGCTCTGCCAAATTGGTTGTTGATCACTGCTTGCCAAACATTTTCAGGTCTCGCCATAGATTTTCAAGTAGATTTAAGTCGAAACTGTGACTCGGCCACTCAGGAACATTCATTGTCTTCTTGGTAAGCAACTGCAGTGCAGATTTAGCCTTGCATTTTAGGTTAGTGTCCTACTAAAAGGTGAATTAATCTCCCAGTGTGTAACGTACACGCAGGGAGTCAAGAAGCAGGTGCAGATGGTGAGTTTAATAATAAACATGGCGTGTTACACAACAAGCGAAGCATCTGGACATGAAAATTGAACCAATACTGCCTGAAGAGTGATGCAAGGGAGTGCTAGATAAAGGGGAAGTAATCAGGGTAGTGTTGAAGTCCAGGTGTGCCTCATGATGAGGTGTAGGTGTGCGTAATGAGGGTTGCCAGGTGTGTGTCATGATGGGTTGCCAGGACCGATGGTTAGTAAACGGCGACGGCGAGCGGGGGAGCGAGAGTAGACGTGACACAGTGTCTGGTGGAAAGCAGACTGAACCAGGTTTTCCTCTAGGATTTTGCCTGTACTTAACTCCATTCCATTTATTTTTTATCTTGAAAAACTCCCCAGTCCTTAATGATTACAAGCATACCCGTAACATGATTCAGACACCACAATTCTTGAAAATATGGAGAGTGATACTCAGTAATGTGTTGTATTGGATTTCCCCAAACATAACACTTTGTATTCAGGACAAAATGTTAATTGCTTTGCTAAAATGTTTGCAGTATTACTTTAGTGCCTTGTTGCAAACAGGATGCTTGTTTTGAAATATTTTTATTCTGTACAGGTTTCCTTCTTTTCACTATGTCAGTTAGGTTAGTATTGTAGAGTAACTCCAATGCTGTTGATCTTTGTAGTGACTGAATGTATTGATACATCATCCAAAGTGTAATTAATAACTTCAACATGCTCAAACGAATATCCAATGTCTGTTTTTTTTTGTTACCCATCTACCAATTGGTGCCCTTCTTTGTGAGGCATTGGAAAACCTCCCTGGTCTTCGTGGTTGAATTTGTGTCTAAAATTCACTGCTTGACTGAGGGACCTAACAGATAATTGTATATCTGGGGTACAGAGATGAAGCAGGCATTCAAAAATCATGCAAAACACTTTTATTGCACACAGAGTGTGCAGCTTATTGTATTCTGTGACTTGTTAAGCACATTTTAATGCCTGCACTTATCTAGACTTGCCATTACAAAGGGGTTGAATACTTATTTACTCAAGACATTTCAGCTTTTCATTTTTAATAAATGTTTTGACATTATGGGGTATTGTGTGTAAGACAGTGTGTGTAAGACAGTGACAAAAAAATCTACATTTTCAATTCAGGTTTTAACACAACAAAATGTTGAAAAAGTCAAGGGGTGTGAATAATTTCTTAAGGCACTGTATACACCTTTTACCACCAGAGCCCACTGAGTGCCAGCCTGAAATCAACCCTCAGGTAAATATAGTACACTAATATTACAGAAAATATGACTAAACTCCAATATATTGACAGAGGGAAAAAAACAAGGGTAAGATTTACAAGAAGGGTAGAATATTTATGAAGGACATAGATCTCTAAAAGATTGGTGTCCCCCCACGGGACGGTTGTGCTAACGTGCGCTAATGTGATTAGCATGACGTTGTAAGTAACAAGAACATTTCGGCAGGACATAGACATGTCTTATATGTCCAGAAAGCTTAAATTCTTGTTAATCTAACTGCACTGTCCAATTTACAGTAGCTATTACAGTGAAAGAATACCATGCTATTGTTTGAGGAGAGTGCACAGTTATGTACTTGAAAATGTATCAATAATGTAAGTAGGTACATTTGGGCAGACTTGATACAACATTTTCAACAGCAATGTAATGGTTCATTGGATCAGTCTAAAACTTTGCACAGACACTGCCAAAATAGAAATTGCGCCCAGTCCTAAGTCATATAATGACCTTTCTCTTGCATTTCAAAGATGATAGAACAAAACAAAAATTAGAAAACACGTTTTTTTCTTTGTATGATCTTTTACCAGATCTAATGTGTTATATTCTCCTATGTTAATTTCACATTTCCACAATCTTCAAAGTATTTCTTTTCAAATGGTAGCAAGAATATGAATATCCTTGCTTCAGGTCCTGAGCTACAGGCAGTTAGATTGGGTGTAATTTTAGGCGAAAATTGAAAAAAAGGGTACGATCCTTAAGAGGTGCCTAAACTTAAGTTTAACGCTAACCCTATCCCTAGCCTGAACCCTAACCTGAACCACTCAGAATTAATGCCTAAACTTTAAGTTTAACCCTCTCCCTAACCTTAACTGTAAACATTCTGAATTAATGCCTAAACTTTTTTAGTTTGACTGACAGCTAAGATACTGCGCCACATGGTGTAATTAAAACGTCAAGACATAGCGTAACTATGTGACAGCTAAAATACGGCACCACATGGTGTAATAAAACCGTCAAGACATGGCGTAATTCTGTTGCTGCAGTTACGCGACGGTTGGGGTTTTATTTGGAGATTGGGTTGCCTCACCAGTGGGATTAAAATATTCCCAAAATCAAATCAATCTTTATTTACACAGCACATTTCAGACATGGAATGCAACACAATGTGATGTACTGGGGGGGAAACAAAAATAAAAAACAATAAAAGTTGAAATATTTACTACACACAAACATAAGAGACAAAACAAAAGAATGGCACAAACCAAACAATTAAAAAGCACCCTAAGGAACAGCAAAGCTAAAAATATGTTTTTTTAATTAAGATATGTGTTTTTTAAATATGTCCACAGGACATCATCCAGGACCTGGTTGGGAGATGTGAGGACACCAAGAGAGCAACAAAGAAAATATGACAGGTCAACATTTTTTCTCTTGATTTAGTTTCAGTCAAGTTATTATTCTAAGTGAAACCACATTTGATCAGTAACTATATATCTTCCTTATTAAAACCTACTATATAATAGCGGAAATCAAATCAATTTGTATTTTTCACATGCGCCTGAATACAACACCCCTTACCATGAAATGCTTACTTACAAGCCCTTAACTAACAATGCGGTTTTAAGAAAATAGAGTTAAGAAAATATTTACTAAATCAACTAAAGTAAAAAATAAAGAAAAAAGTAACACAATAAAATAACAATAATGAAGCTATATACAGGTGGTACCGGGACTGAGTCAATGTGTGGGGTTACAGGTTAGTCGAGGTAATTTGTAGGTAGGGGTAAAGTGACTATACATGGATAATAAACAGCGAGTAGCAGCAGTGTAAAAACAAAGGGAGGGGGTGTCAATGCAAATTGTCTGGGTGGCCATTTGATTAATTGTTCATCAGTCTTATGGCTTGGGTGGAAGAAGCTGTTAAGGAGCCTTTTGGACCTAGACTTGGCGCTCTGGTACTGCTTGCCGTGCGATAGCAGAGAGAATAGTCTATGACTTGGATGACTGGAGTCTTTGACAATTTTTTGGGCCTTCTTCTGAGACTGCCTAGTATATAGGTCCTGGATGGCAGCAAGCTTGGCCCCAGTGATGTACTGGGCTGTACGCACTACCCTCTGCAGCGCCTTACGGTCAGATGCCGAGCAGTTGCCATACCAGGCGATGATGCAACCAGTCAGGATGCTCTCAATGGTGCAGCTTTTTGAGAATCTGAGGACCCATGTCAAATCTTTTCAGTCTCCTGAGGGGGAAAAGGAATTGTCATGCCCTCTTCACAACTTTTTTGGTGTGTTTGGACCATTATAGTTTGTTGGTGATGTGGACACTAAGGAACTTGAAACTCTCGACCTGCTCCACTACAGCCCCCTCGATGTGAATGGGGCGTGTTCGGTCCTCCTTTTCCTGTAGTGCACGATAATCTCCTTTGTCTTGCTCACGTTGAGGGAGAGGTTGTTCTTGTCAATGCACGTTAATCAATTGGTAATTGCACAATGGCTGTTATTTTGTTGTGAAATATGTTGTCAGATATTTACTGAGATTTTAATGTAAGAATAGGCCATCAGGACTACTGTGGAGCATTTTGCTACTGTGTTGCAGTATGAATGACTGTGGCTGAAATGGGGGCCATCTACTGTCAACAAGGCTGGCCCCCATTCCTGCAGACAGCAACCTAGTAAGATGTTTTAGCCAAAGGACTGGTAATATCATTCATTTATGTATCAAATGATATCTACAATGGAAACTTTGTTTTCCTTAGAGCTGATATCAATCATAAGTATGGACAGGAGTGGTAAAACATTCTTGCAAGGGGATGGGCAGAGATGGGCTTGGCCTTCCAAGGAATCAAATAATGGAATTCAAGTGTTGTGCATAGGACCAGTTTTTTATACTGTATTAAAATAATCTGCAGGAGTAATAGTCTGTGTCTGTGTGCATGCGTGCGTGTGCGAGCATGTGTGTGGTCCTTGATGTATACATGTGTGGATGGTGCATGAATCATTATGATGAGTGTGTGTGTGATAAAAAATACATGGCTAACTTTTGTTCTCCATAATCTTCTTTAAAGCATTTCAGGAAATCTTCATTGTCTTTGACTCTTGAGTCAAAGCAGATGGTTATGTGCAGCAATGATCATCTACAGTATATTCTATCAATTTATACTGATTATTGATTATCATCAATAATCAGTTTGTTGTAATTCTATCACCTTATGTTTCATCAATAATCAGTTTGTTGTAATTTTATCACCTTAGCTTAAATCAATAATTAGTTCACAGTTATTATATCACCTTAGGGTTAATAAATAATCCATTAGTGAAACCGTGGAGGGGACTGAAAAAATGTCTAGCTGGAGCTCGTCTGAGAAATTGGCTTCTGAGCCCTCACCTGCTATGTACTTAATAATGATGATTCTGACTTGGGTTCTGACCCTCTGCAAGGCAGATGCTTCTTCTTTCAGGGTTTTTATTCCCTTTTCACCATCACAAATTAGGCACACACACTTCGGTTCTTTACAATGGATCTTGATAGGAATGACTTGGAATCTTACGCGCTGTGGTTATTCCAATGCACGCACAACATTCCAGAGATCCTAATAATGTCCACTATAATAAATCCTCAGAAAAACATGCGTCTTCTCTTTTCGGAAAGTGATAACACTCTGACCTAAGTGGGCGGGTGAAGTGTCCAGATCCACATTTCCAAGCACTCTGATTGGTTGGGAATGGCAGGGCAATGATGGGTGAGTGTCAACTAAAGCACTTAAACTGGCACTTAAAATTAGGGCCAAATTTGAGCTCGCTCTAATGAAATTCTCAAATTTGAGTTGGGTCAAGGGAAACTCAATTAGAATTCGCCCTGGTGATGCCGTTACTATGCAACCACCACTGGAGGATGCTGGATGATCACTGCTGGATGATGACACAACATTTAGGACAAGCAGTACTGCAGTAGTCAGACATGACACAAATTACCACCATAGCCGGATCCTTCATAAAATTTTGCACTACACAATCAACTTTTATGAGAACAGTTAGCCCTCGAATGCTATCCACCTAACATTAGCTAGCAAATCAGAGTTGAACAAGCTAGCAAGCTAGCAGGAATTTTAGCTGGCCAGTTAGTATTGAAAGCTAGTTAGCTACATCGGATCAAACCTGGAGTCTGGTTTGCTTGGTTAGCTAGCTAGCTAATAGCCAATACCATGGCAAGAAATGTAGGAATTAAGCTAGCTAGCTAGCCTGTTATGCTAGCGACAACACTAACCTTCATGGCTCTGAATCTGGCTGGCACTGGCAGGAGTATGAGGTAACGTTAGTTACAGCACGATGAGGGTGAATTAAATTCTTCAACATCTTGCTAGCTAGCTAGCAACATTAGGGAAGCCAGCTGCACAGTCACATATTGGCTACCTAGCAACATGGCATAATTTCTAATTTCGGGAGATAGTGGAAATGCAACTCGAGCTAACCCAGCAAGGCCAGCCCAAACCGGGTTCACTTCAAGGGGGATCTTAGTCCTAACGTGCCAAAAAACAAAAAACTATATGATCAAAAAACATTATATTTTATTTGGAATGGCAAGCCAGACAAAATTAAAAGGGCCTATTTAAATAATGAATATGAATTCAGAGGGCAGAAATGATTAAATATTAAAGCATTAGACCTCTCACTAGAATGGCGCCAACAGAGATGGCTTTACGTACGTTCTAGGAAACTATGCAGTATTTTGTTT
Organism: Salmo trutta; assembly: GCF_901001165.1. NCBI lineage: Eukaryota > Metazoa > Chordata > Actinopteri > Salmoniformes > Salmonidae > Salmo > Salmo trutta. Next base: position 15,464,324 of record NC_042972.1, on the reverse strand, counting down.
TTTTATGTATTATTTCTTACATTGCTACCCCAGGAAATCTTAAGTCTTATTACATACAGCCGGGAAGAACTATTGGATATAAGAGCAACGTCAACTTACCAACATAACAACCAGGAATATGACTTTCCCGAAGCGGATCCTCTGTTTGGACCACCACCCAGGACAATGGATCAGATCCCAGTAGGCGACCCAAAACAATGAAGCCACAGAAGGGGTAGATGGAGCGGTCTTCTGGTCAGGCTCCGTAGACGGGCTCATCGCTCACCGCTAACGAGTATACTACTTGCCAATGTCCAGTCTCTTGACAACAAGATAGACAAAATTCGAGCAAGGTTTGCCTTCCAGAGAGACATCAGAGATTGTAACATTCTCTGTTTCACGGAAACATGGCTCTGGAAATGTTATCAGAGTTGGTACAGCCACCCGTTTTCTTCACGCATCGCGCCGACAGAAACAAATATCTCTCTGGTAAGAAGAAGGGCGGGGGTGTATGCCTATGATTAACGAGTCATGGTATGATCATAACAACATACAGGAACAAGTCCTTTTGTTCACCTGACCTAGAATTCCTTACAATCAAATGCCGACCGCATTATCTACCAAGAGAATTCTCTTCGATTATAATCACAGCTGCGTATATCCCCCCCAAGCAGACACCTCGACCACCCTGAAAGAACTTCATTGTACTCTATGTAAACTGGAAACCATATATCCTGAGGCTACATTTATTGTAGTTGGGGATTTTAACAAAGCTAATCTGAAAACAAGGCTCCCTAAATTTTATCAGCATATCGAAAGCGCGAAATGGGCTGGCAACATTCTGGATTATTGCTACTCTAACTTCCGTGATGCATACAAAGCCCTCCCTCGCCCTACTTTTCGGCAAATCTGACCATGACTCCATTTTGTTGCTCCCAGCCTATAGACAGAAACGAAAACAGGAAACGTCCATGCTCAGGTCTGTTAAAAGCCGGTCCGACCAATCGGATTCCACGCTTCAAGATTGCTTCGATCACGTGGACTGGGATATGTTTCGGACAGCCTCAGACATTAACATTGACGTATATGCTGATTCGTTGAGCGAGTTTATTAGCTAGTGCATCGGCGATGTTGTACCCATGGTGACTATTAAAACCTTCCTCAACCAGAAACTGTGGATTAATGGCAGCATTCGCGCAAAACTGAAAGCGCGAACCACTGCTTTTAATCATGGCAAGGCCACAGGAAACATGACCATATACAAACAGTGTAGCTATTCCCTTTGCAAGGCAATAAAACAAGCTAAGCGTCATTACAAAGACAAAGTAGAGTCACAATTCAACGGCTCAGACACGAGACGTATGTGGCAGGGTCTACAGTCAATCATGGATTACAAAAAGAAAACCAGCCCCGTCGCGGACAACGACGTCTTGATCCCAGAAGAATTAAACAACTGCTTTGCTCGCTTTGAGGACAATACAGTGCCACTGACACAGCCCACTACCAAAATCTGCGGGCTCTCCTTCACCGCGGCCAACGTGGGTAAAACATTTAAATGTGTTAACCCTCGCAAGGCTGCCGGCCCAGATGGAATTCCTTGCCGCGTCCTCAGAACATGCGCAGACCAGCTGGCTGGTGTGTTTACGGACATATTCAATTGCTCCCTATCCCAGTCTGCTGGTCCCGCATGCTTCAAGAAGGCCACCATTGTTCCTGTTCCCAAGAAAGCTAAGGTAACGGAGCTAAACGACTAGCACTCACTTCCGTCATCATGAAGTGCTTTGAGAGACTAGTCAAGGATCATATCACCTCCACCCTATCTGACAACCTAGACCCCCTCCAATTTGCTTACCGCCCCAATAGGTCCACAGACGACGCAATCGCAATCACACTGCACACTGCCCTAACCCATCTGGACAAGAGGAATACCTATGTAAGAATGCTATTCATCGATTACAGCTCAGCATTTAACACCATAGTACCCTCCAAACTCGTCATTAAGCTCTCGACCCTGGCTCTCAACCCCACCCTGTGCAACTGGGTCCTGGACTTTCTGACGGGCCGCCCCCAGGTGGTGAGGGTAGGAAACAACATCTCCACCCCGCTTATCCTCAACACTGGGGCCCCACAAGGGTGCGTTATCAGCCCTCTCATGTACTCCCTGTTCACCCATGACTGTGTGGGCATGCACGCCTCCAACTCAATCATCAAGTTTGCAGACAACACTACAGTGGTAGGCTTGATGACCAACAACAACGAGACGGCTTACATGGAGGAGGTGAGGGCCCTCATAGTGTGGTGTCAGGAAAATAACTTCACACTCAACATCAACAAAACAAAGGAGATGATCGTGGACTTCAGGAAACAGCAGAGGGAGCATCCCCCTATCCACATTGACAGGACAGTAGTGGAGAAGGTGGAAAGTTTTAAGTTCCTCGGCGTACACATCACGGACAAACTGAAATGGTCCACCCACACAAACCTCAGGAGGCTGAAGAAATTTGGCTTGTCACGGAAAACACTCACAAACGTTTACAGATGCACAATCGAGAGCATCCTGTCTGGCTGTATCACCGCCTGGTACGCCAACTGCTCCACCCTCAAACATAATGCTCTCCAGAGGGTAGTGAGGTCTGCATAATGAATCACCGGGGGCAAACTACCTGCCCTCCAGGACACCTACACCACCCGATGTTACAGGAAGGCCAAAAAGATCATCAAGGACAACAACCACCCGAGCCACTGCCTGTTCACCCCGCTACAATCCAGAAGGTGAGGTCAGTACAGTTGCATCAAAGCTGGGACCGAGAGACTGAACAACAGCTTCTATCTCAAGGCCATCAGACTATTACACAGCCATCACTAACATTGAGTTGCTGCTGCCAACATACTGACTCAAATCTCTAGCCACTTTAATAATTAAAAATTGGATGTAAAAACGTATCACTAGTCACTTTAAACAATGCCACTTTATATGACGGTCGGAACTAGAAGCACAAGCATTTCGCTACGAGCATTAACATCTGCTAACCATGTGTATGTGACCAATAAAATTTGATTTGATAAAGGCATCAGTCATACAAAAGTTATACTTAAATCCGAAATGGTTCTCTAGTAAATTAGTAAGAATGTCTCACCCTATGTACAAGAATGGCCTTTTTCCCTTTATTCAGATTACAACTGCTCCATTTCGGTTATTTGAAAACGAAATCATCTCCAAAATATCGTTATTTTTTTAAACAATCCTTAGAAAGTTGGTATGAAATTTCAGGTTAATCCATTTGAAAATACAGAACAAATAATACAACAAATATTGTGGTTAAACTCAAATATTAAAAAAAATGTTTTTTTCAATTAAATATTTTTTATTTTAAAAGATATAATCTTTGTAAATTATATCATAAATAGGACTGGTGGAATAATGTCACACATGCAGCTAACACAGGCATATGGAAATGTCTGCTCTACCCCAAATTACAACCAACTAATTGCAGCATTACCTCGAAAATGGAAGAGGCAAGTGGAAGGGGGAAGTAAGGAACTTGTCTGTCGGACCTGCATTAAAGAACAAAAATGTTTAAAGAAAATTGGGATAAATAAAAATATATACCAGTTTCGTTTAAAGACCAAAGAATTGACAGCTGTGCCATATAAATTGCAAAATAGTTGGGAAGAGATTTTTGATGTACCGATTCAATGTCACATGGTTCATGAATTGGCACGCAAAACGACGCCGGTTTCAAAACTTCACATTTTCAATTAAAATTATTATACAAAACTATTGCAACCAATAGAATGTTTGTTGCAAGGAGGTAGAGTCATTAGATTATTCTGGTACTGTCCATATGTAGCTCATTTTTGGCCACAGGTCCAGGAATGGCTGAAAAATTGCAACATTTACCTAGACCTAACACTGCAGATAGCAATACTGGGTGATTTAAAAAAGTCATAGTCAATCGATCAATAATATAATAATTATTTCACCAAAATGTTTATCTTTAATTTACAATCTGTTGAAACTATGAGAAGAGAAAGGTTCAGTACTTTTGTGAAGCATCACAGCACAGTTGAAAAATATATGGCAAATAGAAATCCAATATGGATGTTGTAATGAGATAGATGGGAGTGTTTGAATGGAGCTGAAGGGTGGGACTAATAACAATAAGATAACAAATGTAAGACATATGGGGTCTGTAAAATGTATATAGGTTCAGAACCTTTGTGAAATAGCACAGTTACAAATAGAAATCAAACTGGATAGACATCAGAAATAGAGGAAGGCTAGGACAAAATCAAACAAAATGTAACTGTTGTAAAAAAGATTGTGTCTGTAAAATGTGTATATTATGTATAAATTGAAGGTAGAAGCCTAAGTGTTATTGTTTATTAGTTTACTCCAATTGGGGGAGGGGTGGTAGGGTTTGCGAGGAATAATAAAGGTCTATTAAAAAAAAGGTGTGTATGTATGTATGTATGTATGTATGTATGTATGTATGTATGTATGTATGTATGTATGTATGTATGTATGTATGTACACTACCATTCAAAGTTTGGGGTCACCGAGAAATGTCCTTGTTTTTGAAAGGACAGCAAATTTTTTGGTCCTTTAAAATAATGTCAAATTGATTAGAAATACAATGTTGACATTGTTAATGTTGTAAATGACTATTGTAGCAGGAAACAGCAGATTTTTTATGGAATATCTAAAGTCGTGGCCAATGGTTTTGAGAATGACACAAATATTAATTTTCACAAAGTCTTCTGCCTCAGTTTGTATGATGGCAATTTGCATATACTCCAGAATGTTTTGAAGAGTGATCAGATGAATTGCAATTAATTGCAAAGTCCCTCTTTGCCATGCAAATGAACTGAATCCCCCCCAAATATTTCCACTGCATTTCAGCCCTGCCACAAAAGGACCAGCTGACATCATGTCAGTGATTCTCTCATTAACACAGGTGTGAGTGTTGATGAGGACAAGGCTGGAGATCTGTCATGCTGATGGAGTTTGAATAACAGACTGGAAGCTTCAAAATGAGGGTGGTGCTTAGAATCATTGTTCTTCCTCTGTCAACCATGGTTACCTGCAAGGAAACACGTGGCGTCATCATTGCTTTTTGGTCAAAAAGGGCTTCACAGGCAAGGATATTGTAAGATTGCACCTAAATCAACCATTTATCGGATCATCAAGAACTTCAAGGAGAGCGGTTCAATTGTTGTGAAGAAGGTTTGAGGGCGCCCAAGAAAGTCCAGCAAGCGCAAGGACCATCTCCTAAATTTGATTCAGCTGCGGGATCGGGCCATCTTGTAATCGTTACATCTTGTTACCTTCGTAACATTGTTACATCTTGTTATCTTAGTAACATCGTTAGATCCCACAGTGTGTCGTTTTCACAGAAACCATTGTTACTCTAAAACTGGTCAAAGGAGAGCCACCCTTCCTTTACTATACATTTGTCTCTCTACTCAAACCAGAGCCGTACCAATTTGTGGTGCTACGCATGACTAGGCACAGCTATATCCCTGATGAGCTAAAGAGACAGGGGGTAAAATCTAGCTAACCTGATGATTTAGAGTCAGATTAAGGGATGTTAAGGCCTTGCCCAGAAACCGCTAGGCCTTACTCCCTAAGCGCTTATATCAAAGGTATCACGTTTCAGGTAAGACCCAGATGCAGCCAACTTCGAAGTAACAACAGTTTATTGATAGAACAGGGGCAGGCAAAAAGCAGGTCAAGGGCAGGCAGAGGTCGGTAATCCAGATAGGTGGGGCAAAGGTACAGGACAGCAGGCAGGCTCAGGGCAGGCAAAGGTCAGTAATCCAGATAGGTGGGGCAAAGGTACAGGACAGCAGGCAGGCTCAGGGCAGGCAAAGGTCAGTAATCCAGAAAGGTGGGGCAAAGGAACAGGACGGCAGGCAGGCTCAGGGCAGACAGAATGTTCAACACCGGGAAAACTAGGAAACAGGAACAATCGAGACTCAGGAGCAGAGGGAAAACCGCTGGTAGGCTTGACGAAGCAAAACAAACTGGCAACAGACAGAGAACACAGGTATAAATACACAGGGGATAATGGGGATGACCTGGAGGGGGGTGGAGACAATCACAAAGACAGGTGAAACAGATCAGGGTGTGACAAAGGGTTGGATATGGCAACAAAATATAAATCTGGTGGTGGTCATAGTGGTGGTGGTGAAGCTACTACCATATTTCATACACCTATCCAAATCTTTCAGATCTTCATGGGAATGAGGATAGGTAGGGGTTGTCTCTGGATAAGGGCAATGGTATTGGGAGAATGCGCCACTTCTGCCAGCCTTTCTAATCAGAGGCTGAATGTGTTTCCTGTTTTCAGACTAGCCGTGTTCACAGTTACCACATGCAGGTTATCGTTTCTCATCATGAATCTTCTTTTGGAGGCAGCTCTGCAGAGTGGTCAAAATAATCAAAATCAAAAAAGCACATTTTTATTTAATTAATTTTTACAATATAGCCCATTTTGACTTTGCAGCTAGCCCATCTAGCAGAAACCACTCAGTTCTGCCTCAAGGAAAAAAACTCATGCCAATAAACATCAATCTGCCTACCACATTGTGTCATGACTTCCGGCATCTGGACTCCGCTTGTTGCTGTTAGCATAGCTTTTCAGTGCCTAGCAACATACTCATTGACCCCCCCCCCCCTTGCAGTCTGTGTGGAGCAACCTTTGGCCACAGCTAGAATCTACTCCCACAAGTAACATTTATGTGAATGTTTGGATAGCAAGAAGTGGGCTTACTATTCAGTTTGTGTTGTTTATGGTGCATGTTTCAGGCTGTGTTTTTGGATTGTAGACTAGGCCTATAAATCTAAGAAGTCTATAACCTTTTCTTGGCATAAATCTAGCTAGCAGTTTGCCTCGCTCGCTCTCTCTCTCTCTCACACACATACACACACACACACACACACACACACACACACACACACACACACACACACAATGTGAGTTGTCAGGGAAACCACTGTTGTTTTCCTCCCCTCACAACTCTAATACTGTTTCCCAAACTACAAACCAGTCATTCCAGTATACACAAAGCACCATGTGGGTAGATGACTGTGCACTGAGCAGGGAGAGTGGGAAATGATTAGCCTAACCCCAGTGGGGGGACACCATACTGTACATGCTGGGAGTGCTCTTACCCAGGCCCGGAGTGCCCTTACTGTGCCAGAGGCTAAGCTAACGGGCAAAGAATGTGTTGACAACAGCCTACTAGGGGTGGGCAGTACACAATTTCTGTTTTTATTTAGACCATGACTTGCCGAGGGCTAACTGTAGCATTGGCTAAATAAAGCGTGAATAAATATGTAATGATGTTTACAGTACCGTGCATGCCTCAAAATATGTTATTCCTCTGCATTGTATTGTGACGACCCTCCCACTCTGTCTGCCGGTGGGGGGAGTTGGGAGGGTCGTCAGCTACATGGGAAACACCTGGGCCCGGGTCTGTCCCAGGATAAAGGCACCTCTTCCACATTCATTGGGGAGACTCTCTCCATGCAGACACCTTTATAGATTTTGTTGTGGTATTTTTGGTTGGCACCTTTCAACATTTTACATTTTAGTAATTTAGCAGACGCTCTTATCCAGAGCGACTTACAGTAGTGAATGCATACATTTTACACATTTTTTCTCCGTACTGGTCCCCCGTGGGAATCGAACCCACAACCCTGGCGTTGCAAACACCATGCTCTACCAACTGAGCCACACGGGACCAACACCCTGCATTATCACATTTATGCATGCAAAACATTCACTTACACTACTGATTACACACACCATTGTTAATTGTACTTAGTTTACTAAATTATATATTTTGGTATTCCTTGTCTCCACGTTGTCTCCCTTTTGTTACGAACTTTGAGCCGGTTCGTGACAGTATGTGCTGGTACTATATGGTGCACACACCAGTTTGCTACAGCAGGAAAATAATCCTGCAGCAACAGGAAATGTGAACATTTTTATAAGGGTTGATACATCTTTTGAAAAAGAAAATCAAGTCTGAAATTTCAAAGTGGAAATTGCAAACTACAGAAGCCTTTTTAAAACTCAAATACACTACCAGTGTAACATTTCCTGGAAAGTTCTCCTGCAACAGGGTGGTAAAATTAAGATCCTATATCTGTATATATGGTGTATTATACCTGTATAAGAGAAATGCATAGATGTTGTATAATTGTAAGGGTTGCGGAACTGGTGGCAGTGAAGTCAGACGCAAGGGAGCAGAGATGGCGCATTTTTAATTCCAAAACCCACAGCAATACAAAAAGAAACCTACATGGGTACAAAACCTGACGTGCACCAGTAACATAGCGTACAAGGACATGGGGGGGGGGGGGGGGGGGGGACAGAGGGTTAAATACACAACAATCAATGATGGGAACCAGGTGTGTGAGAACAAATGGAAAAGTGGATCGACGATGGCTAGAAGACCGGTGACGCAGATCGCCCGTACAAGGAGAGGAAACGACTTCGGTGGAAGTCGTGACAATAATTGAAGAGACAAGTCGGATGACAACCGCTCTGTAATTAGAAAAGAATGTCAAAACTTCTGTCTGGTTGTACAAAGAGGCTTTAGTTGTGCTTGGTTTGTTTGGAGACAGAGGGTGAAATGGGAATTGTCTTCCATGCTCTGATTATCAACATGTTTGGCAGGATATAGGGTATGGCATAGTGAGGCCCCAGCTGCCTGTCAGCCTTCCCTTCAACCAAGGCCTTGTTTGTGTACTCTTGATGTACATAGTTACATGGAGAGAAACTGAGCTGTTCAGAAATATTTTGTAGTGAGAAAGGAGTTGGAGCGAAGACCAGTGTTGATCTATGTTCTGTGAAACCTTCCACCAATCTGTGTGCAGATGACTAGCTTGAAGTAAGTGCCAAGCTCCATCAGCCCTAGTGAGAGAAACCCAGCCTTCAGTAAGAGTTTAGCTCCCTCAGTCCAACTAAATAAACCCACATATTATGGGATAGCTCCCCTTGTATGTAGCAGACCTGCATTCAAATACTATTTAGGGTATTTCAATTACTTTCAAAGACATTTGGAAGTAAGTATTTTGATATTTTTTTATTTGAAAACACAAGTAGTTTATTATTGGAATGTATTTGGGAACACACCTGGAAATTATTGTGTATTTGAGTATTTTCAAATACATGCCAGTGTATTTCCAAATACAAATATTGATTTGAACCAGGTCTATTTGGTATTTGAAATCATGTATTTGGAAATAAGTATTTGAAAATACGTCCAATAGTAGTTGATTCGGGCCACATTATTTGAAAATACAAAAATACACAGAACATGTGTATTTGATTATTTGTTATTTAAATACCTATGTATTTGAACACAGGGCCCATATCCACAAAGATTCTCGGAGTAGAAATTTGGTCTTTAAGAGACATTTCACTCCTACTCTTACAGGTAAAAATAAAAGCTATGCATGAAGCCTCTTTAGTCATTAAGTCCCACCTAATAAAACACATTTTATTAAAAAAACAATCAGAATAAAAAAAGGGTATGCATGCCAAAATATTAGGCATAATGTAAGAATAGGCAAAGTGATCGTGTCATGCGAAAATTCTAACAAATGTTTTACCATTGCAATATCTGATGTTGCCTAAATTCATATTAACCTTGGTTGTCTGAAGGGTGCTATAGAGTTCACATCTAGCGATGTCTTATTGCGATTGGTTATTCCTCATCATTGGCAACAATGTCAGTGAGCGTCATCACTTTCTTTCCTTTGTAGTACCTCAAACTGTCACAATTACCAACTGAGATAAACGTTTAAGAATTGATGTAACTCCTGTCTCTGAGCAGTGTCTTAACATCATCCTAAAACCTACCTACTCTGAGCTGGAAGCAGGTTGGCATTTATTGGGATGACGTACTAGAGGCAGCTCTGCAGGCCGGCCACTAGCTGGCACAGCCACAAAGTCATACAATCGTATTTTAAACTTAACCCTAACCTTAACCACACTTATGCCTAACCCTAACCTTCCATTTTTTCATTAACTTTTATGACATGAAGCATATCTTTCATTTTTTTTCGCAGGCCTATCCTGGACCTTGCCTTTGAGACATGCCTTAAGCAAAGGCCAAACCTGCCTGTCAATCGATATCAAAACAAATGTGTGTATTTCATTAATACCCCTGCAGAAATGTATACAATACATTGGTGTTTAGTGTTGCGTTTACTAACATTTCAATAATGTAAAAAAAAAAATGGAGAGTGGAGGTAAGACAAAGTAAGACAAAACAATGGAAAGCACTGCTCTCTAAAACTCAAAAATCACTGATTTCAAACCTCTGATATACAGCAATCAAAATAACTATGTTGTAGACTAGATGTTCAACAATATCAAAACAAAGTGAGGAAGGAGATAAGACAACGACCAGCCTTTCTTCAGTTCATTCAGCCAAACTCCCTTAGAGTCCATACTTTACTGCAGTGGGCTAAATCAGGGTCACACAGAGTGTTTCTTGGTAATACTTAAACAAATCTACTAGTATACACCTCACACACACGGTTATGGGCTTAAAAAGAAGAGGACACCTGTACCATGTCAGACATAGAGTTGAAATATTTTGAGTTTGCATCCCAATATTACACTTTATATACATCACAGAAGACTGAAATATAACAACATCCGTTTGACATAGAAACACCGGATTTTTGTCTGGTTTAAAAAATATATGTTTATTAATTATGAAAAAAATATGAATAACATTCCACCCATGAGGCCACTAGGTCATTTGACTGCAGGAAAGGGCTACTGAAAACCTTGGAATCTCTCACCTGGCTAAGAGAAGGCCCTGTGCCGAACCTTCAAAATAAATCTCTACTGTACATAAACTGAATGTTGTAAAAGCAACTCATCAAGGGAGCTTGATTTTAGACAGGTGTTTCTAATAGTTCAGTCATGCCCTCCACATGGGATACATGCAGAGATTATTAATAGACCCATGGCAATGCATTGCGAGGTACACGTTAGTATCAGCATTGATGGTTACAGCTTAATATTGTGTTAACTAACCCCTGCAAGATGTTTTGACAAGGTGAGCAGATAGGAGCAGTCGAAAGACCTGCTGGTTTAGTTTCCCACACTGTTGGTATGAGACACACCTCTGCTGCGCATCCACAAGCTCATGCAAATTAAGCTTTGTTTCCAAAGGCTCAGCCAGCCGTTTGTGTTCCTTCATCTGTCAGTAGACTCAAATGCTGTTCAGAGGAAGAATGTGAACCTGTTAGTCCAGCCACAAGGTATGACATTAAAAAAGACAGCAAGCAGCCTACAAGGCTGTAAAAATAAGTTGTCACTGTATGATTTATGTCGAGTCCTGCAGCATGGGAAGATTCAAGATGATACAAGTAAACTTTGCAGTGAATTGCCGGTGGTATATCATATGTGTTAAATTGAAGCTGTTAAATCTGACATGTTTTACAGGACTTAGTGCAATAATCATTCAATGAGATCAAACATTTAATGACCTTGTACATATGTCTTATTCGTTGTATAACTCAATTATTTATGTAGAATGCCACACATTATGAGTCAAATGATAATACTAAATAATCGGTGCACAAGTCGAGTCAAGGGGAATGCATGAATTAGTTAGTTAGCTACAAGACTAAAACAAGGAAATTGAGGTTTGAATGGAGGCTTAAATTGAGTTAGTACATGCAGGCATGTTTGATGATACTCCTCATCTCTACTAGGCATGTGAGGACAAATGTATACAGTAGAGTATTGCAATATTATTTCTGATGATATTATACCGGCTCTATGACTCCAAGTATTGATTCTCAAAATGTAGTTAATGTTAGCTAGTCGGCTGTACCTGCGCCAAAACTTTTTAAATGGTGAGCCAACATGTAATATGATTGAAACATCGAATCGCAAAAAATGTGCACTATTGAATCGCAATACAAAGGCTATAGAACCACCATACTTTCAACTTTCACTGCAGTTTTATGCTCTGTAAGAACTAAAGGCCACATTAAATCACAAACTTGAAGTGCACTAAGGGACACTGAAATGAACGACAGTGCACTTGGGCTTTTCCTCTTTCCCCCTTTTGACTAGTGGTGACTGGTCCTGGAGAACTACAGTATAAGTAGGTTGTTTGTGTAGAAGAGAGCCCTGGGGGTTCATGCTGTTCTGGAGTTTTTCATTTTTATTTTCTTTATTTAACTTGGCAATGAGGTGTACTCTCTGCCTACCGAAAATATTTACATAACAAATGTCTTTCATCTGCCATGTAGAATTAGACGATGAAGCAACAATCACAATGATGCGAGCCAAGACTTTTCATTAGCTTGAGTTGCGCTTGTATTGTCCTTTGTTTCTTTTCGGAATAGCTCTCGCTATCTCTTCATTCATCTATTCATTTCAGGCCATTCTCCCCTTGACTTTGGATTAAAGGAAGATAAGAGAATTATTGTTGTGCAATAAATGGTATGAGAGCAATAAGCGACATACTGTAAGTGTTCTCTTAGGGGGGCCACTAAAGTGTTTTGCCCACGAGGTAGGGGGGCCCTAACCATATCTCGCTTAGGGGGCCCACAAAAGGCAAGGGTCCTGGATGAGAGCATGGTGTTCTTAGTTTTTCTGCTTAGCTGTGTAGCTTAGCTGCCTTCTGGTTTCTGCAGTCTGGTTTGTCTTTTAAGGCCCAAATTGGAAGCTATTCACAGGGTGCATCCCAATAGTATAAAATGGCTTCCTCTTGTCTCCTCCCCTTCATCTGTGCTGATCTGAAAACAAAAGACAGGTGAAAGTGACTGAGTGGATGCTTAACTGCAGGGCCACAGACCTTTGGTGGGTGTTACGAATTCCCTGCCGGTGACTGTTATCAGCAACTCACAACCTGTACACTCCACTCCCCATCCCCCACGACCAGAGCCTGAGAGTCTAGGGGGTACCATAAACCTGCCTTTCAAACTCTCCCTGACCTGTGTGACCTGTGCCCTGATAGGTTGCTAGTTTCAGAACCAGTAGCATTCCACTACATCTCCCACTTTTGATTTCCATGTTCATCTTCCTCAGTGTGTTTAAATACATTTCCTGTGTGTTAACTCTTGGACTGCTTTATTCCCATCTAACCGGGGCCGGTGTCAGTGAGTCACAAACCAGTAAAATACGTAGAGACGGGTCGCTTTCTGGGGCAGGTGCTAAAAGTAAAAAAATATATTTTTAAAACGCCCCCCTCCCCCCTCCTGCTCCTGCAGCCAAATTCTCCATAATTTTTTAACATGGGCCTTGATTTTCTGCAAAAACAGAACCATACTGGGGTGGGCAGTATCCGCTGATTATCACAAATGTAGATGATAAGTTAGTTAGTTAGAGACTAGCTGCTACATTATGCTGTCAGAACAAACTAGTCTTTACTTGATTGTAATTACTGGCAGTCGAACTACAGTTGCCCCCTTCCCTGTCCCTGACCGTGAGACCGTGTTTTGAGCAACTCCAAAGTAACCTTGATTAGCCTACTGGCGGTATTCATCCCAAACTCATCGCCTGGCACTGGTAGGTATAGCTAGAGCATGCAGGACAAGTGCAGCAGCACAATGCCACACACGCTGTGGCAGAAGGGCGGGGAGGGGAGTCATCCGTTTATGAGAAATGTTCTGGTTTGAAGGGCAATTTGTTACATTTAAAGTTACAAAAGAGAAACGAGACTAAAAGTACAATAAACTTGTATTTGTAAAAAGCCCATGTGTTCCAGAACCTCCAGGGCTCTATGTGTGAACCTGCATACTTACCTGGATATGCTTCCACCTGTCCAGATACTTCACGTTAGTGCAGTGGAGTAAAGGAGACCTGAAGCCTCTTTTGACTTTTGTGATACACTCCCACGGAACAGTTAGTGCCAACAAGACCACCTTACTCTGAACAGAGCCATCCATGGGTTATGCTGGAGCCAAAAGGACCAAGCTACTTTGAGGGAGATCACATGGTTATTGATGCCCCACGTTAACCTGAGAACCACGGGGTAAATTTAAGAAAGCGTTGTCTCTGATTGGCCATAAAAACAGTCCTGAAAAAAGACACTGTACGTTATGAATTATTGTAAATGAAGGGGTGTGTTTTGTATGTAGGAATTTCTATCAATGTGAGTTTATCTTGGGGAGTTTCTCCCATTCTTCTCTGCAGATCCTCTCAAGCTCTGTCGGGTTAGATGGGGAACGTCACTGAGCAGCTATTTTCAGGTCTCTCCAGAGATGTTCGATCGGGTTCAAGTCCGGGCTCTGGCTTGGACATTCAGAGACCACTCCTGCATTGTCTTGGCTATGTGCTTAGGGTCGTTGTCCTGTTGGAAGGTGAGCCTTTGCCCCAGTCTAAGGTCCTGAGCAACCTGGAGCAGGTTTTCATCAAGGATCTCTCTGTACTTTGCTCCGTTCGTCTTTCCCTCGATCCTGACTAGGATACCTGTCGCTGAAAAACATCTCCACAGCATGATGCTGTCCCCACCATGCTTCACCGTAGGGATGGTGCCAGGTTTTCTCCAGATGTGAAGCTTGGCATTCAGGCCAAAGAGTTCAATCTTGGTTTCATCAGACCAGAGAATCTTGTTTCTCATGGTCTGATAGTCCTTTAGGTGCCTTTTAGCAAACTGCAAGCGGCTGTCATGTGCCTTTTACTGTGGAGGGGCTTTCGTCTGGCCACTCTACCATAAAGGCCTGATTGGTGGAGTTTTGCAGAGATGGTTGTCCTTCTGGAAGGTTCTCCCATCTCCACAGAGGAACTCTGGAGCTCTGTCAAAGTGACCATCGATTTCTTGGTCACCTGCCTGACCAAGACCCTTATCCCCCGATTGCTGTTTGGCCGGGCGGCCAGCTCTAGGAAGAGTCTTGGGGGTTCCAAACTTCTTCCATTTAAGAATGATGGAGGCCACTGTGTTCTTGGGGACCTTCAATGCTGCAGAAATGTTTTGGTACCCTTCCCCAGATCTGTGCCTCGACACAATCCTGTCTTGGCGCTCTGCAGACAATTCCTTCCAACTCAAGGCTTGGTTTATGCTTTGACATGCACTGTCAACTGTGGGATCTTATATAGACAGTTTGTGCCTTTCCAAATCATGTCCAATCAATTGAATTTACCACAGGTGGACTCCAAGTTGTAGAAACATCTCAAGGATTATCAATGGAAACAGGATGCACCTGAGCTCAATTTCGAGGGTCTGAATTTATTTGGAATAAATTTGCAAAAATGTCTAAAAACCTGTTTTCACTTTGTCATTATGTGGTATTGTGTGTAGATTGATGAGGAAAACAAATCATTTAAAACATTTTAGAATAAGGCTTTAACGTAACACAATGTGGAATAAGTCAAGAGGTCTGAATACTTTCCGAATGCACTGTGTGTTGAACCCAAAAATGTAGGTTTGAAGGTAAAACCAAATCTAATATGGATGTGAATGTAAATACTACATCATCATCCTCCATCAGCCAGTGTGCTTCAATAGGCCAGGGCAAAGTGAAAAGAGTCACTCCATGTGCTACCGTTTGAAATTATGGTGTAATATACAACGCACTGCTGAAATATTTGGGCTGTGAATTAGAGTATATTCCACTCATGAATTTGAATTTCATTGATAGACTGTAAGTTGATGATTTTAGCTTGATACGATAGCAGTTACAGTAACAAGTCACATAGAAAAGTTGATCTTGTGCAATGTTACATGAGGCAGAAATGGCAGGTACTGTAGCCCTTGGCTCCCTGAAATGGCTTGTTGCTAGTTACCGGCAGCGGCAGGTAGCTTAGTGGTTCAGAGCATTGGGCCAGTAATTGAAGGATGCTGGTTTGAATCCCCGAGGTGACTTGGTGAAAAATGTGCCCTTGAGCAAGGCACTTAACCCTAATTGCTCCTGTAGGTTCAAAGGTTCTGAACATAAGACTGAACAGACAGAAGGCATTACAAGTGTTATTATCACAGTTGTCCTGAGTTTTGAAAAAATACCACTTACATCTGAAAAATGTGCCAAAGTGATAGAAAAACGCTGTAATTGTCCCTGACACCACATAAAGAGAAATGTTCCATGTTGACAAATGAGAGAGAGAAAAAAAGAGGGTGTGATCGTGTGGGGTTCATACACACGTACAGTACATTTGTGTGTTGCAGTTTGTGTGTGCATACGTGTGTGTGTGTGTGTGTGTGTGTGTGTGTGTGTGTGTGTGTGTGTGTGTGTGTGTGTGTGTGTGTGTGTGTGTGTGTGTGTGTGTGTGTGTATGTGTCTTCATTGGTGTGCATGTGTGCGTGTCTGCATGTGTGCATGTCTGTTTGGAATGTGGAGGGTGTGGTTGGAATGTGGTTTCGAAGAGTTTTGAATGATTGAACAAAGTATAGAAGAGAGTGAATATGCTTCAGTCCAGCACCTGTGTATTATGACTGATGGTCTGACGATCCAAACACCTTTTAAGGGGATAGTAAATGTTTGTTTGGATAGAAACCCATAGCTTGTTAAGCAATTGCCAATCAAGTGTGTGTAGGCTCTATTCTCATTGTAACATAGATGCATGTATAAATTCGTCTTATAAAAAACCTGCAAAGCATTGTGCACAATCGAAGTATCTGCATGGATACATTCTTCTTACTTGTATTATTATCTATTCTGATGCCTAGTCATGTTATGTGCAGTGCCTTCACAACCCATTACTTTTTCTACATTTTGTTGTGTTACAAAGTGAGATTAAAATGGATTTAATTGTATTTTTTGGTCAACATTTATGAAAAATGTATGAAAAATAAAACGCTAATATATCTTCATTATAGGATTCCAACTTTCCAACAAGTCAGTTTGTCAAATTTCTGCCCTGGCAGAGCTGCCCATGTCAACTGTAAGTGCTGTTATTGTGACGTGGAAACATAAAGGAGCAACAACGGCTCTAGCCGGGCCTGTGTCCAAGGGCCCCCCACCTCGTGGCAAAACATTTTAGTGGCCCCCCCTCTTGGTGGCAGAGAGAAAAATCTACGTTTTAATGTTCATTTACTGCAATTATACATATTTTGCCATGGGGCAGGGGGGAGAACATTTAGCAATTATATAACAAATGTATTTCAATTCTACTCATTTTGCCATGGAGCGGGGAGATACGTTTTTCAGTTTTAAAGCAAATTTCCTACAATTCTACACATTTTGCCATTACTTATGCCATGTTAATATGATATCTGAGTGAGAATGACTAATACTGCGTGCCCGTTCGGTATTTGGCCATGATTACAAGTATAGTTGGCTAGACTAACTACCAATCCAAAAATGTACATGGCAAATTGTCAGCTAACTGAGGGAGGGACAAGAGAACAGCTGTTGATGCACAACCAAATTTCAAAATCACATCTGGTGTACTACTTTTACTCTCAATAGTGAGTTCCTTTTTTGGGGGGACAGGGGCCCCCTAAGTCACCGCTTATGTCGGTTATGCCTGGAGCCGGCCCTGCATGTACACATTTCATACATTTCCCTTTTTGTGGGGTTTGGCATAAGGCATCCTCTCATCAAATGACTCAATGGAAGAAATATGTCACACATCACATACACATTAAGAGGTTGTTTGTTCTCCTAGTGCTTTAATGGGTCTCTGAGCAAGCAGAGAGAAAAACATCTGCTACAATGACACCTGCTGGTGACTCAGGTGTGGACAGACAAATGAGATGGATAGCATCCATCGACAGTGAACGAGACCACACAAGTAGGCCAAATAGACATAAGGGGTCGACTTTCAGGGGCCTTTCAGGAATACATAACCCTTCATATTTACCACTTTAAACCAGACCATTTGTGGCTAGGAAAATTAAGTTACAGTTAGACTGCCTGTAATTCCAGGTGGATCTAATTAGCCTGTTTGATAGGTCACTGTTTGGCAGGTAAATGATGTACTAACCTGGCTAGAAAGGTCAAATGAATGTGAGAGAAAGGCTGAAAAGTAGGTTGTGGAAGCACAAATCTGTCACAGATAGAATAAACAAATTCCATGGTCGCCTGTAATGACGAAGTCTCCTCATTCATCTCCTCGGGTGACAGTGGAATCCATATCTCTGCTGGTGCCTTTGCTACCTCCCAGGCTGATGCTGGCATCTACGTCTCTGCTGGTAGAGAGCTGGATACCGTTGGTGGCTCCCAGGATGATACTGCCAGGCAGGTCAAAACTGTGGCCTACATGGCTGTTCTCATGGCCACTGATGTAAGTGCTGCTGCTCTTGTATCCGCCCATTGAGCTCCGGACGTAGCTAGTGGTGTGACTGCTCTCCAGGGGGTAAGAGTTGTAGTTCATTGCTGGAAGTGGAAATGAACATTTCGGGTCATTGAAGTGAACATGGACTCGTGTTATTTATTTATCTCAGTTATTTGACCAGTACGAAGTACAATAAGTTCTAAGCATTAAGTGAAACAGAATAGCTGTGGAGTGAGAGGACATTCACTTACAAGAAGACTGTTTGGAGATGCTGACCGACTTGATTCCAGTCACCAGCCTGGGTAAAGAGGTGGAGAGTAAAGAGAAGGGATCAAAGAAATAGAAGGAATAGAACAGGCTTGGAAGCTCTAACCCTGAAGCTCTAACCCTGAAGCTCTAACCCTGAAGCTCTAACCCTGAAGCTCTAACCCTGAAGCTCTAACCCTGAAGCTCTAACCTGAAGCTCTAACCCTGAAGCTCTAACCCTGAAGCTCTAACCCTGAAGCTCTAACCCTGAAGCTCTAACCCTGAAGCTCTAACCCTGAAGCTCTAACCCTGAAGCTCTAACCTGAAGCTCTAACCTGAAGCTCTAACCCTGAAGCTCTAAACCTGAAGCTCTAACCCAGAAGCTCTAAAATGCAAATCATTTTATAACATTTTTGACATGAGTTTTTCAGGATTTTTGTTGTTGTTATTCTGTCTCTCACTGTTCAAATAAACCTACCATTAAAATTATAGACTAATAATTTCTTTGTCAGTGGGCAAACGTACAAAATCAGCAGGGGACAAATACTTTTTTCCCTCACTGTATCTAGCTCAAGTACCTCTTCCCTCTGCACATTTGATCTGGTACTGGCACTCCCTGTATATAGCTCCATTCTTGTGTATTTATTTTATTCCTCTTTTTATTTTATTTATTTTTATGTAACCTTTATTTAACTAGGCAAGTTGTGTTACTATTTTATTTTTAAACTCTGCATTGTTGGGAGGGCTCGTACGCAAGCATTTCACAGTAAGCATTTCAGCGTTGTTAGCATCAAGGCCTTTTGTTTCATATGAATTAATTTTGCAAGCAAACACTAGCTAGCTAACACTAGCTAATTTTTAAATTTCAAATTTCAATCAACAAAACACCTTAATTAGATATAGAATTGGGTAGTGAAGACCTGCTCCTTAAATGATGCTAACTGATGTGGCTCATGCAATTAAACTTATTTTCAGGGGTGTGTATTCGTGGATGCCAAGGGAAGCCAAGTTTCCCCCAAAAATGCACAAAGAAAAAAACAAAAAAACAAACCAAATAATTTATATTTCGTTTCATCCGAGCGAATGAAACAGCGCCCCTCTGTCTAAGTATTTGTAGCCCATCTATATGATGCTGTCTGGTCAAAAAGAGTATGACATTGTTCCCGCCCATAGCATTGAATCACTCTTTGATTGAATGTAAGGGAAGCCAGTGAGCGTTTGGCCTCCCTTGATAAATAAAATATACTGCTCAAAAAAATAAAGGGAACACTTAAACAACACAATGTAACTCCAAGTAAATCACACTTCTGTGAAATCAAACTGTCCACTTAGGAAGCAACACTGATTGACAATAAATTTCACATGCTGTTGTGCAAATGGAATAGACAACAGGTGGAAATTATAGGCAATTAGCAAGACACCCCCAATAAAGGAGTGGTTCTGCAGGTGGTGACCATAGACCACTTCTCAGTTCCTATGCTTCCTGGCTGATGTTTTGGTCACTTTTGAATGCTGGCGGTGCTTTCACTCTAGTGGTAGCATGAGACAGAGTCTACAACCCACACAAGTGGCTCAGGTAGTGCAGCTCATCCAGGATGGCACATCAATGCGAGCTATGGCAAGAAGGTTTGCTGTGTCTGTCAGCGTAGTGTCCAGAGCACGGAGGCGCTACCAGGAGACAGGCCAGTACATCAGGAGACGTGGAGGAGGCCGTAGGAGGGCAACAACCCAGCAGCGGGACCGCTACCTCCGCCTTTGTGCAAGGAGGAGCAGGAGGAGCACTGCCAGAGCCCTGCAAAATTACCTCCAGCAGGCCACAAATGTGCATGTGTCTGCTCAAACGGTCAGAAACAGACTCCATGAGGGTGGTATGAGGGCCCGACGTCCACAAGTGGGGGTTGTGCTTACAGCCCAACACCGTGCAGGACGTTTGGCATTTGCCAGAGAACACCAAGATTGGCAAATTCGCCACTGGCGCCCTGTGCTCTTCACAGATGAAAGCAGGTTCACACTGAGCACATGTGACAGACGTGACAGAGTCTGGAGACGCAGTGGAGAACGTTCTGCTGCCTGCAACATCCTCCAGCATGACCGGTTTGGCGGTGGGTCAGTCATGGTGTGGGGTGGCATTTCTTTGGGGCGCCGCACAGCCCTCCATGTGCTCGCCAGAGGTAGCCTGACTGCCATTAGGTACCAAGATGAGATCCTCAGACCCCTTGTGAGACCATATGCTGGTGCGGTTGGCCCTGGGTTCCTCCTAATGCAAGACAATGCTAGACCTCATGTGGCTGCAGTGTGTCAGCAGTTCCTGTAAGAGGAAGGCATTGATGCTATGGACTGGCCCGCCCGTTTCCCAGACCTACATCCAATTGAGCACATCTGGGACATCCTGTCTCGCTCCATCCACCAACGCCACGTTGCACCACAGACTGTCCAGGAGTTGGCGGATGCTTTAGTCCAGGTCTGGGAGGAGATCCCTCGGGAGACCATCCGCCGCCTCGTCAGGAGCATGCCCAGGCATTGTAGGAAGGTCATACAGGCACATAGAGGCCACACACACTACTGAGCCTCATTTTGACTTGTTTTAAGGACATTACATCAAAGTTGGATCAGCCTGTAGTGTGGTTTTCCACTTTAATTTTGAGTGTGACTCCAAATCCAGACCTCCATGGGTTGATAAATTGGATTTCCATTGATTATTTTTGTGTGATTTTGTTGTCAGCACATTCAACTATGTAAAGAAAAAAGTATTTAATAAGATTATTTCACTCATTCAGATCTAGGATGTGTTATTTTACTGTTCCCTGTATTTTTTTGAGCAGTGTATATTAAATAATAGCCAATGGTCCTGACGCACAAAAAAAGTGTCAAGGGAAGCCAGTTTGAATTTGGCTTCGAAGCCAAACATCATTGACAGAAATTGTTTTAATTATTGCATCATCTCGTTGTGTCCTTGTCATCCGGTGGCTAGTTAAAATCGTCTCTTTCCTAAATTAGCTATGGATGGAGTTAGGGATTTGGAGTTGTGGTTTTACTTAAATTCTCTGCACTGGCAAATTATTATAAAGGCGTTTCTGATCCAACCATAAATTAATACATTGTGCCTCTGGCCTGAGAGGATGGAAGTTCAACATGTAGCTTGATGTAGTATGCTAATGTTTACTAGTTGGCCTGGCGCATCGTTGCCCATGAATGGAAGTTATGCTAGCCAGCAAGCATCTTAGCCAGGTAGCCTCGGACAACAAAAACTAAAGGTTTATGACAGAGTCAGAGATCGTTTAGGCAAGATGAAAGAACAGGATGGCATTGGTGTTTCTCTACAAGTTTGGTGAGTCAAAAGTTTTTTCTATTTGCACACACACACACACACACACACACACACACAAAGAGAGAGAGAGAGAGAGAGAGAGAGAGAAATCAGTAGCATGGACAGCCACCATGTTTAGCTCACGTTGGAATAAATCATTTTGGGTGTCTTTTAGGTGTCACTGTATTAGACTAAGCATAGGGGATTACAGTGGCTTGTGAAAGTATTTACCCCTCTTGGCATTTTTACTATTTTGTAGCCTTGCAACCTGGAATTAAAATAGATTTTTGGGGGGTTTGTATCATTTGATTTATACAACATGCCTACCACTTTGAAGATGCAAAATATTTTTGCTTGTGAAACAAAAAAGACATAAGACAAAAAAATGTTTTGCTTGAGCGTGCATAACTATTCACCCCCAACCCACCCACCCACCCAAAGTCAATACTTTGTAGAGCTACCTTTTGCAGCAATTAAAGCTGCAAGTCTCTTGGGGTATGTCTCTATAAGCTTGGCAACATCTAGCCACTGGGATTTTTGCCCATTCTTCAAGGCAAAACTGCTCCAGCTCCTTCAAGTTGGATGGGTTCCACTGATGTACAGCAATCTTAAAGTCATACCACAGATTCTCAATTGGATTGAGGTCTGGGCTTTGACTAGGCCATTCCAAGGCATTTAAATGTTTCCCCTTAAACCACTCGAGTGTTCCTTTGGCAGTGTGCTTAGGGTCATTGTCCTACTGGAAAGTGAAATTCCATCCCAGTCTCAAATCTCTGGAAGACTGAAACAGGTTTCCATCAGGAATTTCCCTGTATTTAGCGCTATCCATCATTCATTCAATTCTGACCAGTTTCCCAGTCCTTGCCGATGAAAACATCCCCACAGCATGATGCTGCCACCACCATGCTACACTGTGGGGATGGTGTTCTCGATGTGATGAGAGGTGTTTGGTTTGCGCCAGACAGTATTTTCCTCGATGGCAAAAAAGCTCCATTTTAGTCTCATCTGACCAAAGTACCTTCTTCCATATGTTTGGGGAGTCTCCCACATGCCTTTTGGTGAACACCAAACGTGCTTGTTTATTTTTTTCTTTAAGCAATGGCTTTTTTCTGGCCACTCTTCCGTAAAGCCCAGCTCTGTGGAGTGTACGGCTTAAAGTAGTCCTATGGACAGATACTCCAATCTCCACTGTGGAGCTTTGCAGCTCCTTCAGAGTTATATTTGGTCTCTTTGTTGCCTCTCTGATTAATGCCCTCCTTGCCTGGTCTGTCAGTTTAGGTGGGCGGCCCTCTCTTGGCAGGTTTGTTGTGGTGCCATATTCTTTCAATGTTTTAATAATAGATTTTGGGGTCTCTGTGGGATGTTCAAAGTTTCTGATATTTCTTTATAACCCAACAGTGATCTGTACTTCTCCACAACGTTTTCCCTGACCTGTTTGGAGAGCTCCTTGGTCTTCATGGTGCCGCTTGCTTGCTGGTGCCCCTTGCTTAGTGGTGTTGCAGACTCTGGGGCCTTTCAGAACAGATCATGTGACAGATCATGTGACACTTAGATTGCACACAGGTGGACTTTATTTAACTAATGTTGTCACTTCTGAAGGTAATTGGTTGCACCAGGTCTTATTTAGGGGCTTCATAACAAATGAATACATACACACGCACCACTTTTCAGATTTGTATTTTTTAAACAACTTGTTTTTTTCATTTCACTTCACCAATTTGGACTATTTTGTGTATGTCCATTACATGAAATCCAAATAAAAATCCATTTAAATTACAGGTTGTAATGCAACAAAATGGGAAAAACACCAAGGAGGATGAATACTTTTGCAAGGCGCTGTATATGATGTTGAAATATTGAAATTGTGCTGGAATAGTGGAGGCAGCGCATGTTTTCTTTATGACTTGCGGTATCTCTCCGTGGTTCTAAATCAATAGTTGTTTAGTAGTCCAAAAATGTCGGAAACATTACCTTGCTTGACCATGCTGTAGGTCATGTAACTGTTTGTTACTGTCACACCAGCCTTCACGTTGGCTCCCCCTCCTGTCCAGCTCATGCAATATGTTTTGTGGACTTCACCAGACAGATCTTGCTCTCCGGTTTTGTAATGAAACAAATGTGTGGTTTAATTTATTCTGCCACTGTCTTCTTATTGTCTCGGCCTTAGGCCTATATATCACGGTTGCAAGGCATAGGAACTAACAGGTTATAGAGCAAACAAAGCAATTATCACAACACATAGGTTTTAATATAGTTTTTTACCTGGCTTTGATTCCCCAGTGATTTTACCCATGCACCGCTACTGTGGATTTTTTGTAATGTCAGTTGAGCTGACTCAACAAATCACAGCACGTATTGAAGGGTAAACTTCTTGCTTTTACTTCCTGGCCTGGGTACACTCAAAATGGCTGCCAGTCCACCCATTATGCCATCATTGACACCATTGACTTGAATGGGGATGCCCATTCTATTCATTCCTTTCTGTGGAAGGGATATGATCAGTGAGCAAATGAACTCGTTGGTCATCATCAAATTCTCCTAATCCTATAGTCAAGTCATTCAACACCATGTTTTAATGCTCTCATGTGTGAATGCTATCCTCCTTACTTCCTGTGACTACTCACTAATCTAAAAGAACGTTACATGAAAGCCTAACTCAGATCAGATCTGAGGGAAAGAGGGAAGGCAGCCACTTCATTTGGGCTGGGCTCACAGCTCCTACCTGCTCTCCTCTCCCTCCAGCAGCTTCCTGTAGGTGGCAATCTCAATGTCCAGGGCCAGCTTGACGTTCATCAGCTCCTGGTACTGGCGGACTTGCATGGTCACATCCTGTTTGGCTCTGTGCAGGGCCACCTCGAGATCGTTGATGCGAAGCCTGGCGTCCTTCACCGCCAGCTCACCGCGCTCCTCTGCATTTGCAATCTGGTTCTCCAGGTGGGTGCGCTATTGTCAGATAAATCCTATTTTTAGTTGTGTTCCTATTTGTAAATGTTGTTGATCCTACCACTGAATAGGAGAGACAGTCTATCCACGCTAGGGGTGTTAGATAAAATGGAACTTCTGTTATATATTGACTGAGAGGCATGCAGTATGAGACACTCACCTGAACCTTCATCATGTCAATTTCAGACTGATACCTCATTATTTTACGGTTCATATCTGCGATCTCTGCCTTGGTGTTTTTCAGGTCGTCCCCATACTTTCTGGCTGACACCTGCATCTGTTCATACTGTTACAGAGACAACACATAGAGACATAACATAACAGTGAAGTCCATGTAATTTAGCTAGTAGATACCTGAGACGGTAGAAATAGCCTTTGTTACCACAATTGCTATGGTAATCGAGAGAGGTTTCACAATGTATAGTTACAATGAAGTAGTGAAGGTGAGCTAGTCATGACTTCACACAGTGACATTATCCTCCCTCAGAGATCCTCCCTGGGGTAACTGTCACCCCAAACTATAGAACTTGAGATTTTATGGTTACAGTGGTTGCCTTAAAGCAAAATGCTCTGGTTCTGGTTCTGTTCTAGTATCCACATTAGGATACCACTTAGGCATTCCACATCAGAGGATGCTGGTGGGAGGAGCTATAGTAGGACGGGCTCATTGCAATGCTGGAATGGAATTAATGGAACAGAGTGGTTTCCATATGTTTGATGTGTTTGATACCGTTCCAATTATTCCATTCCAGCCATTACAATGAGCCCATCCCCCTATAACTCCTCCCACCAGCATCCTCTAATGGACATCCATTCTCAGTGATATGCAAGTATGGATATAGGAGCACAGCCAATATTGAATCTCGGAAAGGTTACGAAGGCGTGAGGTGTTCTGGGGGCCTCACGGAGGAAAGGGCTTACTTTCTGTGTGAACCAGGTCTCGGCCTCAGCTCTGCTGCGGTTGGCGATGTCCTCGTACTGGGCACGCACTTCAGCGACAATGGAGTCCATGTCCAGGTTACGGCTGTTGTCCATCTCTACCACCACAGAGGTGTCCTTAATCTGGCCCTGCAGCTCACGCAGCTCCTGAAGAACCAAGAGAGGATGAAGAGAAACCTTTAGATTTCATCCAGCATCTACTCTTCACTCAATTGATTCCAAATCCAATGGAATCTACAGCATAGGCTAATCCTTCAAATGTTTTCTGTCAGTCTCTCCCATTGCAGTATGGACATGGTACATTACCATATCATAGATACTCCTGAGGAACTCAATCTCATCAGTGAGAGAGTCCAGCTTGGCCTCCAGCTCCATCCTGGTCATGTATGCAGAATCTGTATCCTGAGAAAGCAGGACATATCTAGTTTCATGTAGGGCGGCAGGTTGGGCCATTAACCGAGCAAGACACTTAATCCTAACTGCTCCTGCAAGTCGCTCTGGATAAGAAAGCCTACTAAAATGTAAATGTGCTTTTCTACTTCAGCCAATTTGTTGATGTTGTGGTAAAGCAACAATGCACTGCAAGTTATGCATGTAGGGGGGCTTCTAGAATGATTCAGTCTACTGACCTTCTTTAGGAGAACAAAATTGTTTTCAGACTCGTTACGCTTGTTGATCTCATCCTCATACCTGAGAGAGGAGAATAGAGCAAGCCTTTTAATCAAACAAGAAACATTTCTGACAAGCTTAAAATCAAATGATGTTTAGGATTAAAGATGTTAATGTATTCAATCAAAAATAAAGCTTCTTGAAATCATAATACTGTATTTGAGACCCAGATTTGTAAAGTAGTGCCACTTTCCCAAATTAGCATGCTAATATCCTACCTGTTTGGCCCTGTCCGGGGGTATCGTTGGATGGTGCCACAGTGTCTCCCGACCCCTCCTGTCTCAGCCTCCAGTATTTATGCTGCAGTAGTTTATGTGTCGGGGGGCTAGGGTCAGTCTGTTATATCTGGAGTATTTCTCCTGTCTTATCCGGTGTTCTGTGTGAATTTAAGTATGCTCTCTCTAATTCTCTCATTCTCTCTTTTACTCTCTTTCTTTCTCGCTTTCATTCTCTCTTTCTTTCTTTCTCTCTCTCGGAGGACCTGAGCCCTAGGACCATGCCTCAGGATTACCTGGCTTGATGACTCCTTGCTGTCCCCAGTCCACCTGGCCGTGCTGCTGCTCCAGTTTCAACTGTTCTGCCTGCGGCTATGGAACCCATCGGCTATGAAAAGTCATCTGTGAACATTTGAACATCTTGGCCATGTTCTGTTATAATCTCCACCCGGCACAGCCAGAAGAGGACTGGCCACCCTTCATAGCCTGGTTCCTCTCTAGGTTTCTTCCTAGGTTCTGGCCTTTCTAGGGAGTTTTTCCTAGCCACCGTGCTTCTACACCTGCATTGCTTGCTGTTTGGGGTTTTAGGCTGGGTTTCTGTACAGCACTTTGTGACATCAGCTGATGTAAGAAGGGCTTTACAAATACATTTGATTTGATTTGATTAATGCTAATGACCTTTTCAGGGCAAATGAACCCTCCTAGTCAAAAATGTCTAATATGAAGAAAGTACTCACTTGGTTTTGAAGTTCTCCACCAGACCCTTCATGTTGTGCAGGTCCGACTCCAACCTCATCTTCTCATTGCCCAGGCTGTCCAGCTGTCTGCGCAGGTTGGAGATGTAGTCCTTGAACATGGCGTCGATGTTGGAGCGGGTGGTGGTCTGGTCCTGCAGGAGGCTCCACTTGGTCTCCAGCATCTTGTTCTGCTGCTCCAAGAAACGCACCTGCAGGGACAAAAGGGAAATGGTCAGTGCCATTGACTGAAACTTTTAAATTAAGGAAGGAAGGAAGGAAGGAAGGAAGGAAGGAAGGAAGGAAGGAAGGAAGGAAGGAAGGAAGGAAGGAAGGAAGGAAGGAAGGAAGGAAGGAAGGAAGGAAGGAAGGAAGGAAGGAAGGGCATCGCTAAGGTGTGGAGAGGGGTAGAATGCCACACATAGATAAGGTTAACCTGGTGGTAAACATAACCGATTTATGGCTTAACCTGTACATTGATCCTTGACTTCTTTGGTTCTTTAGAAATAATGGGCCCCATTAAGGTAGGTAAAACAATAAGGGATGGTTGAAGCATGTAATCATTGTAGAGATAATTGACTGTTGATAAGCCCTGTGCATGAATGGGCTGATATCTGACAGTGAACCTGACATTTCCTGTTTGAGTGTATAGGCCTATGGGACAATGGTACATTGAGCAAGAGAGGATCCTGTGACAAGATGGATTTCTGCCCAACAACAAATCCCTATTTGCCTACAACTTCTACTGAGAAGAAAGATTGTTTTGTGGACTTAAGAGTCAGTAACTAATGTCTAGAAGGGTTTTCTGAACAACAAACCCTTTATTCATACAACCAACCTCGTCTTGTGGTCTCTCTCTGGCCATATTTCTGTCTACACCCCGTCTCCCTTTTTTAGTAAGAGGGAGTTTGGTGATCCCAATTTATTCTGTTAATAACCAAGTTTGTCTTTTATATACTTGCCTAAATAGTATGCAATAAGTCATAAATGTACAGTATAATCTATTTCCATAGTTTTGTACATAATGTACGTTCAGTTTTGTACACAATGTTTTGTACACAATGTACATTCAGTTATGATTGACCAAAGCAGGGAGCTTATTCAATGAAGGTAAAGGGAATGGTTATAGGTAACATTGATAATCTGAAACAGATGACTGAACTCACCCTTCAAAGGCCAAATACTATACAAAGGCCAAATACTATACAAACCAGGGGTGGACATTGCACTTTTGGGAACACTCATCAGCCCCATTGTACAAGACGAGCTAAATCAAGCTCAGCTCAAGTGTATGAAAGTATTTGGCATGCACTATGCATTTGACCCTGTTGTGATAGGAACACATGAGGAACTGACCTTATCAATGAAGGAGGCAAAGCGGTTGTTGAGGGTCTTGATCTGCTCCTTCTCATGGGTGCGGACCACCTGGATGTTGGGGTCGATCGCCAGGTTCAGTGGTGCCAGCAGGCTCTGGTTGACCTGAACAGCTGTGATTTGAGGGGGTCCCGTACAGGTCATCTTCCCACCCCCCATACCACCACCCATACCCATACCACCCCCCATACCCATACCACCGCCAACACCCATACCACCGCCAACACCCATGCCCGCATACCCAAACTCCATCACACCCCGTCTTTGCACGGACCCCCCAGCCACAACTACCCTGTAACCACCTGCTGCAACGCCCCCGGCGCTGCTGCCAACGCCCCCGTAGGAGCTGCGGACACTGTAGCTCTGTCTGGCACCGCCATACCCACCGGAGTAGGAGCTGCTGCTGAATTTCTGAGAGGAGCCCATGCCTGCAGAAGAGGGCCTCACAGAGTAGCTGCTGCTCTTCACAGCTCTGGTGGACATGACGACTTACGTTTTAGCCAGTGTTACAGGAGGTGGTCTGTGGAGACTGAGAGACTCACTGTAGATGGAGCTCACTGTTCCCTGGCACTCTTTTTATCTGGAAAGGGGAGGGTCCGATTGGAGTTATGATTGGCTAGCATGTATTGGGGATGAGCGCAGAATAGAGGAATGCTGGAGGAAAGTAATAGAGTCATGTTACATATTTACAGCACACAGATTGAATTTGAGAGAGTACAAAACTTACATAACAGGGATTGCCCATCTCATTGAAGCTTTAGATGGATTTGTAGCTGCTTTTCCTTGTTTGCAGCATAAGGTACTATCATAATGCTATTCTGACTATTCTTATGATGATTTATTTATGTTGAAGTGTCAATGCAGTTGACCAGTGCAGAATGCATTATATCAGGGTTGGGGAGTATCTGATTACAAAACAACTGCAACTGTAATCAGTTACGTTACCAGCAAACATATTGTAATTCGATAACAGAGTACTTCTTGTATTACTCTAAAATTGAGAAATTATGTTGGTAAAAAAAAAAAACGAATTATGACACCTTTCTGTTTTCTCAATGACATTCAATTCAGCCTTGAAAAAAGGTGCAAGTTATGTTTGTTTCACCTGAGCGAGTCTGACCACAAATCAGAGACCACTATGATGACACACCAAATGCGTTTGATGGATCATTTTTGTCTTCTTCTAATGCCTCTGAAAGGGAAAGTAATCAGATTACATTGCTGAGTTTGGGTAATCAATTACATTTCTGATTACAATTTTGGACAGATAACTAATAACTGCAACGGATTACATTTAGAAAGTAACCTACCCAACCCTGCGTTCTACGCATCGTCAAACACACCAACAGTATTGAATTGTACAGAAACATACAGCTCTGGGAATGGGCTACTGCACTGTGCATGATTCAGGTGGTTAGTAAATTATATTTGAAAATATAATTATTTCGACATAAAAAATGTAGTGTTCATCTTTACTTTAATATAATTAGAACTTTACTCTACTTCACTTGTTCAACCAACCCAAATGTTCTTTTACATGAATTCAGCATAAGATAAATGCTTAATATTAACAACTATTTGTGTGTAAAAACAACTACAAGGAAAATGGTGTTTAACTTACTCAATTTTTATAATATTTCCTTTCAACTTAAGAATTTGAAGTTCTTCCAACAACTTGCCATGTGGCTCTGTTTTCAGAGGATAGTGGGTAAAAAAATATATATATACTTTACAATACTTTTACACAATGTTGTAATCATGTTTGAAGAACGAAAAGCACATTTCTATATTTGTATCAAACAGTTTGTTATTCTGTAAGGTGTAATGGATCATGATGAATGGATATCAAAACCGTCAGACAAATTGAGGTTCAGTGATGAGACCACCCATTCTCATCCTTAGTAAGAATATGTATGCCACGCTTGACAGAGGCAAATATATCAAGCTACAATGCTTGCAGCTTGACCTCCAGTTCGTGCTAGCGGAAAGATCACTGTGCTCAACAATTCCTGCTAAAGTGGATAAAAATGTCAAGCGATGAAATACATAAAGCCATGTTTAACAGTAAGACACGATTAATGAAAGTAACTAATCAGAAAGATTGAGTAGATCTAATGTACAATAACAGTTCTGGATTTGATAAAACTAGGTTGAATCATAGCGATTTTTTTATGATGGACTTAATATATTAGTGTTTGAAACAGTAAAAGTTAAGTATAGTAGTGGAACTAGCACAATATTTTTTACGGTGTGTTAGATGATTAATAATGAAATTAGTGCTTGGCGTCATCCTGCGAGACAGTTTGTCACCATTAACGATGTACCTTGCTGCAGCAAGTATTTTGCATGTGTAAAAAGGAACTTTATAATGCCCAGAACTGTATTAGATTTGAAACAAAATTTATTTCAACTCTCAAGTGAACTACCATAATAAAGTTCAAGGATATTCCATGAGTCAGATTCTCCCAAAATCAAGAGACGTATTTTAATATGACCAATGAGCAGCAAAGAATCTTCCACAGACAGACTGCACGTGTTAGCAAGTACTTCTAGACACATTAAACCACATCAAGTAGATGGTGCAGGTTTTTACTATCAGATATGGCATGTCTGTGTTGATAGTGACTGAATGACTCACAGTTGTGGGTTTTAATGTAAACCTAATTGACAATCCATATCTTAACACATCTTAAAGTGAGTCATACATACTGTATAATATGTTGCAATGAACAACTCTCATTGATCAATTACATTTTACACAGACACCTTTATTGTGTGGAGAGTGTCACATAGGCTATTGATTAACATTCCTCTCTTATCTGCTGAAAAAATAGCAAACAGTGGTTGTCTCTAGTTTCCTCACTATAATGCCAAGCCCACCTCGGTCACATACCCTTTTCCCTGCATCATGAAAGGCGGTTCATGGCTGGTATTCAGAAAGTGTCGTAGAGTAGGAATGCCTTCAGAAAGTTTACATACCCCATGACTTATTCCACATTTTGTTGGGTTATAGCCTGAATTCAAAATAGATTTATTTTTTAAACGCACAATACCCCATAATGAAAAAGTGAAAACACAAAAATATGTAATTGACTAAAGTATTCACATCCCTGAATCACTACTTTGTAGAATCATCTTTGGCAGCGATTACAGCTGTGTGTCTTTTGGGGTAAAGTCGGTAGGAGTTTTTCACACCTGAATTGTGCAACATTTGTCTGTTATCAGTGCTTGACTTGGACTGCAATAGGTGCCGCTACTCATTTTGGTGTCGGTACTTTTATATTTCGTTGCAGGAGCGTCACAATACTTTTGATCTAATATTCTGTAAGAGAAACAGGAGCTCAAGCAGTAGAAAATGTGAGGTGCCGGTTACTAGGCTCTGGTGAGCTCCTGCCCAAGTCAAGCACTGCCCATTTATTATTGTTTTAAACGTCAAGCTCTGTAAAATTGGTTGTTGATCATTACTAGGCAACAATTTTCATGTCTTGTCATAGATTCTCAAGTAAATTTAAGTCAAAACTGTAACTTGGCCACTCAGGAACATTCATTGACTTCTTGGTAAGAAATTCCATTGTAGATTTGGCCTTGTGTTTTAGGTTATTGTCCTGCTGAAAGGAGAATTCTGTGTGTCTGGTGGAAAGCAGACTGAACCAGGTTTTCCTCTAGGATTTTGCCTGTGCTTAGCTCTGTTCCGTTTATTTTTTATCTTTAAAAACTACCCAGTACTTAATGATTACAAGCATACCTATTACATTATGCAGCCACCACTATGCTTGAAAATATGGATAGTGGTACTTGGAAATGTGTTGCATTGGATTTTCTCAAAACATAACACTTTGTATTCAAGACAAAAAGTACATTTCTTTGCCACATTTATTTTGCAGTATGACTTTAGTGCCTTGTTGCAAACAGGATAAATGTTTTGGAATATTTTTATTCTGTACAAGCTTCCTTCTTTTCAGTCTGTCATTTAGGTTAGTATTGTGGAGTAACTACAATGTTGTTGATCCATCCTCAGTTTTCTCCTATCACAGCCATTAAACTCTGGAACTCTATAACATCACTGGCCTCATGGTTTTCCTTCCTCTCCGGCGACTGAGTTAGGAAGGATGCCTGTATCTTTGTAGTGTCTGGGTGTATTGATTCACCATCCAAAGTGTGGTGTTCAAAGCGATATTGAAATGTCTGTTTTTTGGGGGGGGTTTCCCATCTACCAATAGGTGCCCTTCTTTGTGAGACATTGGAAAATCTTCGTGGTCTTTGTGGTCGAATCTGTGTTTGAAATTCACTGCTTGACTGAGGGAGCTCACAGATAATTGTATGTGTGGGGTATAGATATGAGGAAGTCTTTCAAAAATCATGTTAAACACTATTATTGCACACATACATCTTATGTGACTTGTTAAGCACATTTTTAGCCCTGAACTTATTTAGGCCTGCCATAACAAAGGGGTTGAATACTTATTTACTCAAAACATTTCAGCTTTTCATTTGTAATTAATTTGGAAGTCACATCCTGTACAAATTGTCAGTCTTGTACCTTCACATTTCTATCAAGTACGGTATATATCTTTACCTTCGGGCTTCACTTCTTCTAGTGTTGACACTACCTGTACTTCAGTTGAAAGAATGTGATTCGGTTGATCAAAACAGAGGTCAAATATGGGTTGTTTATGTTTGTCCTGTTTCCGTGAGACACCCTCAGAGAGTGGGGTCACAGCCAGGAATCAGCCATTATTGTCAGCAACCCTAAAGCCTTTTAGGGTTATGTGCCTTGCTCAAGGGCAGATCAACAGATGTTTCACTCAGTCAGCTCATTATTCAAACTTGCAACCTTTGGGTTACTGGGCCAACACTGTAACAGCTAAACTACCTGCCGCAGTTAATTGGTAGCTTTTAGAGAATGTGGTCCTTGTAAGAGCCTGGCCTATTGTGTTTACATGCAAAAGGAAGGGGCCTTTTGTTTATTTAGCCCTAAGCAATGAAATGCTACTATAAACACCCCGACACTGTTGTCACAGTTAGACACAAAGGGTGTGTGTGTGTTTTACAGCCTTGTTGCTTAGTAACACATGTTAACACAAACACTTCCCTGGGAAAGGCTTATGTAACAATCGTCTGTGGAAGAAGGAGTAGACCAAAGCGCAGCGTGGTACGTGTTCATGATGTTTATTATAACTTGAACACTGAAACAAAAAAACAAAGTGGAACAAAACGCAACAGCTCTGTCAGGTGAACACACCAAACAGAAAACAACTACCCACACCAACCCTGTGGGAAAAGGCTACCTAAGTATGGTTCCCAATCAGAGACAACGATAGACAGCTGTCCCTGATTGAGAACCCTACCCGGCCAAAACAAAGAAATACCAAAACATAGAATGCCCACCCTAGTCACACCCTGGCCTAACCAAAATAGAGAATAAAAACCTCTATGGCCAGGGCGTGACAGTACCCCCCCCCCCCCCCCCCCAAAGGTGCGGAGTGCGGACTCTGGCCGCAAAACCTGAACCTATAGGGGAGGGTCTGGGTGGGCTTTTCTCCGTGGTGGCGGCTCCGGTGAGGGACGCAGACCCCGCTCCACCTCTGGCACGGCCCACTTCGGTGGCGCCTCTGGAGCGGGGACCCTCGCCGCCGACCCCGGACTGGGCACCGACTAAGGCAGCTCCGGACAGGCGGGGGACTCTGGCAGCTCCGGACAGGCGGGCGACTCTGGCAGCTCCGGACAGGCGGGCGACTCTGGCAGCTCCGGACAGGCGGGCGACTCTGGCAGCTCCGGACAGGAGTCAGGCACAGGACTCACCAGGCTTGGGAGACTTGCAGGACGCCTGGCTCTGGGCGCAGGCACAGGATTCACCAGGCTGAGGAGACATGCAGGAGGCCTGGCTCTGGGAGCAGGCACAGGACTCACCAGGCTGAGGAGACATGCAGAGGCTTGGCTCTGGGAGCAGGCACAGGATAGACCGGGTTGTGGGGGAGCACTGGAGATCTGGTGCGTAGGCTTGACACCACTCTTCCAGGCTGAATGCCCACTTTCGCCTGGTACGGGTGGAGCGCAGGCACAGGACGAACTGAGCCCTCCCAGCGCCCCGGAGACACAGTACGCAGAGCCGGCGCAGGATACCCTGGGCCGAAACGGCGCACTGGAGACCAGACGCGCTGAGCTGGCACAATCTGCCCTGGCTCGATACCCACTCTCGCATGGCACTTGCGGGGAGCTGGCCTATAGCGCACCGGGCTATGAGCGCGTACTGGAGACACCGTGCGCTTCTCCGCATAACACGGTGCCTGACCAGTACCACGCTGCTTCCGGTAAGCATGGGGAGTTGGCTCAGGTCTATCGCCTGACTCCGCCAATCTCCCCGTGTGCCCCCCCCAAAAACAAAATTGGGGGGCTGCCTCTCGGGCTTCCTTGCCAGCCGTGTGCCAGCATAATGTTCGCTCCCCTCTCCTGCTGCCTCCGCTCTCCTGGCTGCTTCCACCTGTTCCCATGGGAGGCGATCCCTTCCAGCCAGGATCTCCTCCCATGTGTAGGATCCCTTGCCATCCAGGATAATCTCCCATATCCGGGAGTCCTTCTCACCACGCTGCTTGGTCCATTTGTGGTGGGTAGTTCTGTAACGATCATCTGTGGAAGAAAGAGTAGACCAAAGCGCAGCGTGGTACGTGTTCAGGATGTTTATTATAACTGAACACTGAAACAAAAAACAAAGTGGAACAAAACACAACAGCTCTGTCAGGTGAACACACCAAACAGAAAACAACTACCCACACCAACCCTGTGGGAAAAGGCTACCTAAGTATGGTTCCCAATCAGAGACAACGATAGACAGCTGTCCCTGATTGAGAACCCTACCCAGCCAAAACAAAGAAATACCAAAACATAGAAAAGGGAACATAGAATGCCCACCCTAGTCACACCCTGGCCTAACCAAAATAGAGAATAAAACCTCTCTATGGCCAGGGCATGACAGCTTATCAGAGTTTGACTGCTGGGTTGAAGAGATAAGTAATGACTCACTCACGGAACTCAATAACACACCTCAATGAATTCAGTTTGGAAAACATTATATAGCATTACATTTTTCACATGATTTTAAATCATTTTTACAGATCTGGTCGAGTGAATAATTTTGACTGTTTTTCAGTTTTTATCTCAAATGTTGGAAAATATTTTAACTCCATTTGTAAACAGACTCGAAGTTGCACTGTGAATAGCCTGCACCAATATTTATTTTGCCATATGAAAGCAACATTGCTTACATTTGCATTGGTCATTGGGAGCCCTTATCTGGCTCAAGCCTTAACATGTTTGTCAAAAAGTGACCAATGACCTATTATTATTCATCAGGTTCATCTCTAAACAAACAAAAACAGCTGTAATCTTTCTGTGATCATCTTCACTTTGATAAATCTCTATTTTCCTCTCTGGCTGAAATCACTACATTCCTCATCTATCGTCAGAGGCCTGGGGTAATTAAAGACACCCGTTTGACATCTGACCCTTCTCACCCCGTGGCCTCCAGAGAGGAAAGATGTTTTGGGCTTCACATGCAACACATAAAGTTTGGAATGTGCTGGGATAGACTTGTACATGCAATGAGTGGATGATGGTGGGAGGGTCAGAAGACAACGATTATAGTCGAGAAGAAACAGCCTCTTTCCAAATATCAGAGGTTGACCCTGACCTGTATGGGGCTGCTGTTCCAAATAACCCTAAGGGCTTGGCAGTATGGGTCACATAATTGCCCTATAGGCCTCTCCCTGCCACCTACGCTTAGAGTTAAACATCTTTGTCTGAAGTGGAGTCAACACTAAGGTAGAAATTTCAACATCCCATAATAGCAATGGGATGGTCCACGGGAAGGTCAAGGCAGAGGTGTCGTCACGGGAACAGGCAGGAACACCTGCCCATTTGTACCTTGACTGCCACACCTATGCCTGTTTAGGGTTGCTTGGCTTGAGGCTGCCTCTCCACGCTATTTAGGTATACCTGTTTGGGTTGCTTGGCTTGAGGCTGGCTCCCCCTAGTGCCCCTTGGGAAGAATCCGATGCTTTAATATTATAGTTGTGCCGGTACTTTAATATTATACACTGCTCAAAAAAATAAAAGGGAACACTTAAACAACACATCCTAGATCTGAATGAAAGAAATAATCTTATTAAATACTTTTATCTTTACATAGTTGAATGTGCTGACAACAAAATCACACAAAAATAATCAATGGAAATCCAATTTATCAACCCATGGAGGTCTGGATTTGGAGTCACACTCAAAATTAAAGTGGAAAACCACACTACAGGCAGATCCAACTTTGATGTAATGTCCTTAAAACAAGTCAAAATGAGGCTCAGTAGTGTGTGTGGCCTCCACGTGCCTGTATGACCTCCCTACAGTGCCTGGGTATGCTCCTGGTGAGGTGGCAGGTGGTCTCCTCAGGGATCTCCTCCCAGACCTGGACTAAAGCATCCGCCAACTCCTGGACAGTCTGTGGTGCAACGTGGCGTTGGTGGATGGAGCGAGACATGATGTCCCAGATGTGCTCAATTGGATTCAGGTCTGGGGAACGGGCGGGCCAGTCCATAGCATCAATGCCTTCCTCTTGCAGGAACTGCTGACACACTCCAGCCACATGAGGTATAGCATTGTCTTGCATTAGGAGGAACCCAGGGCCAACCGCACCAGCATATGGTCTCACAAGGGGTCTAAGGATCTCATCTCGGTACCTAATGGCAGTCAGGCTACCTCTGGCGAGCACATGGAGGGCTGTACGGCCCCCCAAAGAAATGCCACCCCACACCATGACTGACCCACCGCCAAACCGGTCATGCTGGAGGATGTTGCAGGCAGCAGAACGTTCTCCACGGCGTCTCCAGACTCTGTCACGTCTGTCACATGCTCAGTGTGAACTTGCTTTAATCTGTAAAGAGCACAGGGCGCCAGTGGCAAATTTGCCAATCTTGGTGTTCTCTGGCAAATGCCAAACGTCCTGCACGGTGTTGGGCTGTAAGCACAACCCCCACCTGTGGATGTCGGGCCCTCATACCACCCTCATGGAGTCTGTTTATGACCGTTTGAGCAGACACATGCACATTTGTGGCCTGCTGGAGGCTCTGGCAGTGCTCCTCCTGCTCCTCCTTGCACAAAGGCAGAGGTAGCGGTCCTGCTGCTGGGTTGTTGCCCTCCTACGGCCTCCTCCACGTCTCCTGATGTACTGGCCTGTCTCCTGGTAGCGCCTCTATGCTCTGGACACTACGCTGACAGACACAGCAAACCTTCTTGCCACAGCTCGCATTGATGTGCCATCCTGGATGAGCTGCTCTACCTGAGCCACTTGTGTGGGTTGTAGACTCCGTCTCATGCTACCACTAGGGTGAAAGCACCGCCAGCATTCAAAAGTGACCAAAACATCAGCCAAGAAGCATGGGAACTGAGAAGTGGTCTGTGGTTACCACCTGCAGAACCACTCCTTTATTGGGGGTGTCTTGCTAATTGCCTATAATTTCCACCTGTTGTCTATTCCATTTGCACAACAGCATGTGAAATTTATTGTCAATCAGTGTTGCTTCCTAAGTGGACAGTTTGATTTCACAGAAGTGTGATTTACTTGGAGTTACATTGTGTTGTTTAAGTGTTCCCTTTATTTTTTTGAGCAGTATAGTTGTGCCGGTCGGCACGCGACTATAGTATGCATATAACAAACCACATACCGGATTTTTTTTAGTTTTTTTTATAGTATTTTCTGTGCCTACCTAGCTCAAATTCCAGACGTCGGATTAAAATGAGATTATACCGCCCATAAAGTGGATAAAAAAACGGCGGATTGACTAAATTTGTAGGTACAACAGTTTTTATTAAATGTATAATTTATAGCTTTATAACATATTTTCAGCTGAATCTCAGAGTTTAGCCATCTAACCTGGTCGAGCAACTTGGTTGCTCGTTAACAACACAGCTGCTGCTGCCTGCAACAGACTGCCTGTCATAAGAGGTAGCTAGCTCTATGGTGGTATTCAAGCTGAGGTTAATCAATAAATGCAAACAGATACTGTATATATTATTGGGCTCTATGGATTTTTTTTATATAGGCCTATTGTAAATGTGTATTATTGTAGTGTCATCTTTATTACAAATACACGCATAACTTTAAGCTACATATTCATTTGACAGAGGTAATTACAATTTTACAAAATTACAATTCTCAATGTCATATATTGCTAAAATAAAGGTTTAAGGAAATACAGGCAGGCATCACATTACTACAAGACAAAACAGATCGCTCAATCAAGCGTGATGGTCTTGTAAGTATATAAGCAAAGCTTGCTTTCATATAATAATAAAAGCTTTAAAAGGTAGTGGAATGGGATTAGTGTGGTGTGTGAAGAATCCAATATTTGAACTTGTATGCGGTACAAATCACATTATTGTGGGAGCATCTCCTCTAAGAGTATGAATTAGGCTCTTTGAGAAGGTTTGAATCCTAAGCAACCTGCATACACATTGTTTGAAGTACAATAGACCAACATAGCTACTGTAGTAGGTCAAAGCTGTGTGCTGGAAAACCTTGGTAGAGCATGGGTGGAGTAGTTATTGTGGTGCTTGTGAATTTCCTTTCTTTTTTTGGCTTTAGACCAATGCCTATTCTCACTTAAAACATCATTTTATGTTTTAATAATATAGACTATAATATGGTT
Source organism: Salmo trutta (assembly GCF_901001165.1). Taxonomy (NCBI): domain Eukaryota; kingdom Metazoa; phylum Chordata; class Actinopteri; order Salmoniformes; family Salmonidae; genus Salmo; species Salmo trutta. Next base: position 15,425,018 of record NC_042972.1, on the reverse strand, counting down.
GACTGTAATTAATGTGTATGTAAACCCCTGTGTAGATTTTTGTCTTGTAGTTATTGGTAAATGTAAAGCTTGTTTGATTGGAGAACCTGGTCAAGGGGTTTCAATAAAGGTAAGTAAGTAGGTATTAACTAACTAACTAAGGGCTGGATTCAATCTGTATTGCCAAAGCATTGTTGAACATCCGTATTAAAATGTGAAGGTCATTTCCGATTGAGTCGACATATGCAGTATTTGCCATGAAAGCAGTCTCCGCAACAGCGAGAACATCTTCAGCTTTACGGATTGAGTAGTGCCAAAAGTAAATAAGCTTTATTTTTACAGCCCACTATATACATATATCTGATATTTATCTCACAATTTCAAGGAAAATGGCAAAAACACATTGATTACAATCACATTAATCATGTGTTGGTTCCTGGAGTGATTGAGTTCTGCATTATTGTTACTACATTATTTAGCCATCGTCTTGGAATGCCTTACAAAATACTTTTAAACTGCAAGAACTTGTCCCGATTGGTATTTTTAAATCACTGATGAATGATCTTGAGACTGATTCCCTGACATGTCAATGTTTTTAATTTGCTGTTTTTGATTTTGTTATATTCTTTGTTAATTCTAAGTGGGATACGTAACAAAGTGGGACACTTAAGTTTTATGGATTTCTTTAAATGTGTACAATAACATCACCAACTGAGGAAGTATGCGATGATTAACAATGTTCTTAATGGGTACGATGTCATTATTGTGGGCGTGGCATCCTGTGTAATGACACGCATCTCTAGAGGCATAATGGTAAGTAAAATTAAATAGCATTCTCAGGTAAATAATGTTTTATTTATATATATATATATATATATATATATATATATATATATATTCAGTGTCTCATTACAACATATTTTGTAATAGGATGTAATTATGAATCAAAATGACTGTAAATGGATTTCATACTACTTTTTACTGCTAAATTCTTTAAAACAATGTTGGAGGCAGCTTATGATAGAAATATGGAGATTATTCAATTCTCTGGCAACAGCCTTGGTGGACCATCCTGCAGTCAGCATGCTAATTGCACGCGCAATCAAAACTTGAGACATCTGTGGCATTGTGTTGTGTGACAAAACTGCTCATTTCAAAGTGGCCTATTATTGTCCCGGCACAATGTGCACCTGTTGTCACGCCCTGATCTGGTTCACCTGTCCTTGTGATTGTCTCCACCTCCTCCAGGTGTCGCTTATTATCCCCGGTGTATATATCCCTGTGTTTCCTGTCTCTCTGTGCCAGTTCGTCTTGTTTGAAAAGTCAACCAGTGCTTTTCCTAGCTCCTTTTTTCCCCCCCAGTCTCTGTTTTTCCTAGCTTCCTGGTTGACCCTTGCCTGTCCTGACACTGAACCTGCCTGCCTGACCACTCTGCCTGTTCCTACCTCGAGCCTGCCTATGGCCTGGTACTGAAAATAAGGGAGATATTTTTGCATCTGAGCTCTTAGAGTGTGCGGCTCTCCCTTATTTTCAAGTTTTCTACTCCGCTAGCCAGCACCTCGCCTTAATAGGTGTGAATTTATTTTTCTTCTAGATTGTACTGTTTGGACTCTGATCTGGTTTATGAACTCTCGCCTGTCCCCAAACTACCTTTTGCCTGTCCCTTTTATTATAAAAAATATCGGAGCTCAACCATCTGCCTCCTGTGTCTGCATTTGGGTCTCGCCTTGTGCCCTTATACCTGTGTAATGATCATGCTGTTTAATCAGCTTCTTGATATGCCACACCTGTCAGGTGGATGGATTGTCTTGGCAAAGGATAAATGCTCACTAACAGGGATGTAAACAAATTTGTGCACACAATTTGAGAGAAATAAGCTTTTGTGTATATGGACATTTCTGGGATGTTTTTATTTCAGCTCATGAAACGTGGAGCCAACACTTTGTGTTTATATTTTTGTTCAGTGTACTTAGAAGGATATTACCTCACCAACATTAACCCTAGCTAGCGATATTTATAACCATGCAAGTACTGTATATGACAAAAAAAAGTTTATTTAGCTGTATTTGAAACAGTCATTGAAATTGAGGGGTGAGGGGTTTTCTGGTTGCATTCTACAAAATGTCCACTAGAGTGTAGCATTGAATGTTGACCTGATAGGCTTAGATATAGTTCTTTTATTTTATATAAGCTATACAATTAAATATGCACCATATCATTATAATCAAGTATGATGATAATAATAAAAACACATGATAATTATGAATGTTCCACAAAAAACCTAAAGAATGTTTTAATACATGGGCTCCTGAGTGGTGCAGCGGTCTAAGGCACTGCATCTCAGTGCTAGAGGTGTCCTTACAGACCCTGGTTCAATTCCAGACTATATCACAACTGGCTGTGATTGGGAGTCCCATGGGGCAGCACACAATCAGCCCCGTGTCGTTAGGGTTTGGCCGGGGTAGGCCGTCATTGTAAATAATAATTTGTTCTTAACTGACTTGCCTAATTAAATACATTTCATTTATATGAATGATTGTGGTTTATCTTGAAATGATATAGGCTACTCTCTCATTTCTCCTTCTTTACAATAAAAAATTAAGTCTCAATCTTGCCAATCAAGATGTCCCAATTTGCAAGTATCGACTGAAAAAGATGTGGTCTCAGGACCATTTGTGTTTGAATAAGTAATCCATTCTGTGTTTAATATTTTAAAAAATCCTTATTTTGTATAGTGTAGTAGAGTTCCTAAGCTATTAATGATAGTATCATGTTGGGGGTTAAGACAATGGGAGGATTTAATAAGGTGAAAGCAAATTTTCAGAAAGTGTCCACTTTACTGATACTCACCCTACGTGTGCATGTTAAAAGGGAGCATATTAATTAAGCTGGCCATTGGGCTGACTATGTAGTTGTTGTCATGTAGTTGTTGTCATGTCAGTTGGTAGAGCATGATGCTTGTAATGCCAGGAGTAGGTTCGATTTCTGGGACCACCCATACGTAAAATGTATGCACCCATGACTGTTTATATTTTATTTTATTTAACCTTTATTTAACTATGTAATGACTGTAAATCACTCTCAAAAAATGTTCTGCTTTTACCCCTATTCTAAGGTTTAAAAACAAACAAAACAAAGATGATAAATTATGTTCACCGGGATACCACTGGAAGGCATTGTTTGGATTTTTATCTACTCTAACAATGTTACTCTATATATTTATTACCAATTTCCGTTGGATAATCACTTTCTGCTTCACACCCATGAAATGTCTATTATTTTGAGATTAATATGTAATGTGCCGAAATTATAAAATACATCAGCCAATTCAGAAGGGGAGAGATTAACTTTGGAGGAAGCTTCTTTTTTAAGGTAGCTCTCGAGACTAGAGTTTCTTTCTCAGATCAACAGTTATTATAAACTGGGCAAGCACTGCCTATCAGTCCACTGTCATTGGAGCGCTCTGTCCATACGTTTTCTGGCATTTGAGACAGAATAGAGTGAGAGACAGAGACAGTTTCCCACTTCGGGGAGTGGTTAAATTTTGCCTACTCACGAAATGGTTCAGAACTTCATTGTTTGGGATATCAATGAAAACTCCATCGGAATACAATAAATTGTATCCTTAAGCTCAGCTAACAAGTCACTACCTATCAAGTTAAACGGGTGAGTGGGTGAATACAGAAAATCATGTTCAACATTCATTGGTTCTATTGAACAGTGTAATGGTCTGGGCGTCGTGGGTGCGGAGTCCGGCGCAGGAAGCAGAAAAGTTCAATGCAGTGCTCTTTATTACGCACAAAAACGAGTAATCGCCCAAAATGCCGGGCGCACAAAATACAACGTCCCAAAATAAACATCCACCACACAGCATAAAGTCGAAAGAACAATTAACCCCGCACACAGAACAGGCGGGCTTACGGGCTTAAATAGCCCAGCTAACAAGCCTAATAAAACACAGGTGCAACTAATTAGGCAAAACCAACAGAAAAGGAAAAAGGGATCGGTGGCAGCTAGTAGGCCAGTGACGACGACCGCCAAGCGCCACCCGAACAGGGAGAGGAGCCACCCTCGGTAGGAGTCGTGACAAACAGGGCATGGGGTTTGTTTCAACATATATTACGGGGTGGTATTCCTTTTATTCTTGACGAATGCTCTGATTAACGTGGCGATTACATTTTTTGTTGGAAGCTGTTTTAAAAGTATATAAAATGTGCCAATCTTTGTCCGACACGTTATTTTCCAGACCCTTTAGACAGGCATGCAGAGCTTTAACGTTATCATTACCAAATGATCCGTAAAGGGACCACTGAATATTTATCCGAATACTTTTTGCACCACTTAGGTACGTCTAGGTGTAGTTATGCAAGTTCTATATATACAGTTGAAGTCGGAAGTTTACATACACCTTAGCCAAATACATTTAAACTCAGTTTTTCGCAAATCCTGACATTTAATCCTAGTAAAAATTCCCTGTCTTAGGTCAGGTAGGATCACCACTTTATTTTAAGAATGTGAAAAGTCAGAATAATAGTAGAGAGAATGATTTATTTCAGCATTTATTTCTTTCATCACATTCCCAGTGGGTCACAAGTTTACATACACTCAATTACTATTTCGTAGCATTGCCTTTAAATTGTTTAACTTGGGTCAAATGTTTTGGGTAGCCTTCCACAAGTTTCCTACAATAAGTAGGGTGAATTTTGGCCCATTGCTTCTGACAGAGCTGGTATAACTGAGTCAGGATTGTAAGCCTCCTTGCTCGCACACGCTTTTTCAGTTCTGCCCACACATTTTCTATAGGATTGAGGTCAGGGCTTTGTGATGGCCACTCCAATACATTGACTTTGTTGTCCTTAAGCCATTTTGCCACAACTTTGGAAGTATGCTTGGGGTCATTGTCCATTTGGAAGACCCATTTGCCGCCAAGCTTTAACTTCCTGACTGATGTCTTGAGATGTTGCTTCAAAATATCCACATAATTTTCCTTCCTCATGATGCTATCTATTTTGTGAAGTGTACCAGTCCCTCCTGCAGCAAAGCACCCCCACAACATGATGCTGCCACCCCTGTGCTTCACGGTTGGGATGGTGTTCTTCAGCTTTCAAGCCTCCCCCTTTTCCTCCAAACATAACAATGGTCATTATGGCCAAACAGTTCTATTTTTGTTTCATCAGACCAGAGGACATTTCTCCAAAAAGTATGATCTTTGTCCCCATGTGCAGTTGCAAACCGTAGTCTGGCTTTTTTGGCAGTTTTGGCGCAGTAGCTTCTTCCTTGCTGAGCGGCCTTTCAGGTTATGTCGATATAGGACTATTTTTACTGTGGATTTAGATACTTTTATACCTGTTTCCTCCAGCATCTTCACAAGGTCCTTTGCTGTTGGTTCTGGGATTGATTTGGACATTTCGCACCAAAGTATGTTGAGACAGAACGCGTCTCCTTCCTGAGCGGCATGAAGGCTGCGTAGTCCCATGGTGTTTATTCTTGCATACTATTGTTTGTACAGATGAACGTGGTACCTTCAGGCGTTTGGAAATTGCTCCCAAGGATGAACCAGACTTGTGGAGGTCTCCAATTATTTTTCTGAGGTCTTGGCTGATTTCTTTTGATTTTCCCATGATGTCAAGCAAAGAGGCACTGAGTTTGAAGGTAGGCTTTGAAATACATCCACATGTACACCTCCAATTGACTCAAATGATGCCAATTGGCCTATCAGAAGCTTCTAAAGCCATGACATAATTTTCTGGATTTTTTTCAAGCTGTTTAAAGGCACAGTCAACTTAGTAAACTTCTGACCCACTGGAATTGTGATACAGTGAATTATAAGTGAAATAATCTGTCAGTAAACAATTGTTGGAAAAAGTAATTGTGTCATGCACAAAGTAGATGTCCTAACCGACTTGCCAAAACTATAGTTTGTTAACAAGAAATTTGTGGAGTGGTTGAAAAATGAGTTTTAATGACTCCAACCTAAGGGTATGTAAACTTCTGACTTCAACTGTAAATATCTTTTGTTTTGTCATGTTTTTTTTATTGTTACATCATCAAATCTCTAGTAACCCATTATACACACATACAATTTCACAATACTTTTCTATCGGCCGGCTACGCTATCGTTAAACTACGGTCACACTCCAAATACTTTTGTACTCATTTTAAACTACAGTCAACCTCCGAATACTTTTCTACTCATTTTAAACTACGGTCATACTCCGAATACTTTTCTACTTATTTTAAAGTACGGTTAAACTCTGAATACTGGTCAAACTCTGAATACTGGTTAAACTCTGAATACTGGTTAAACTCTGAATACTGATAAAACTCTGAATACTTTTCTACCTACTTTGAAGAACAGTCAAACACTGAATAATGAATAATGCCTTGGTTACACCCCGAGACCCTGAATATTATTAAGACTCAGGGTGTAACCAAGGCATGCAACAATATTCACCATCTCAGTTTGTAATCAAACCATTCAACAATATTCAGGGTCTCAGGGTGTAATCAAGGCATCCATCAATATTCGGGTCCTCAGGGTGTAACCAAGGCATCCAACAATATTCAGGACCTCAGGGTGTAACCAAGGCATCCAAAAATATTCAGCGTCTCAGGATGTAATCAAGGCATTCAACAATATTCAGGGTCTCAGGGTGTAACCAAGGCATCCAACAATATTCAGGGTATCAGGGTGTAACCAAGGCATCCAACAATATTCAGGGTCTCTGTGGTGTAACCAAAGCATCTAACAATATTCGGGTCCTCAGGGTGTAACCAAGGCATCCAAACAATATTCAGGACCTCAGGGTGTAACCAAGGCATCCAACAATATTCAGGGTATCAGGGTGTAACCAAGGCATCCAACAATATTCAGGGTCTCAAGATGTAACCAAGGCATCCAACAATATTCAGGGTCTCAAGGTGTAACCAAGGCATCCAACAATATTCAGGACCTCAGGGTGTAACCAAGGCATCCAACAATATTCAGCGTCTCAGGGTGTAATCAAGGCATTCAACAATATTCAGGATCTCAGTGTCACGACTTCCACCGAAGTTGGTTCCTCTCCTTGTTCAGGCGGTGTTCGGCGGTCGGCGTCACCTGTCTTCTAGCCATCGTCGATCCACTTTCATTTTCCATTTGTTTTGTCTTGTTTTCCTACACACCTGGTTCTCATTTCCCTCATTAAGTGTTGTGTATTTAACCCTCTGTTCCCCCCATGTCTTTGTGTGGAATTGTTTGTTGTAAGTGCTTGTGCACATTTCTGACTGGTGAGCGACGGGTTTTGTACCCATACTTTTGTTTTTCTGGATGCCGTTGGTTTTGTTTATTAAACTACTCCGGTTATTTCCCAGTTCTGCTCTCCTGCGTCTGACTTCACTGCCACCAGTTACGCACCCCTTACAGAATTCCACACCACACCATGGAGTCAGCAGGAGCAGGTACCCCAGTTATAGGAGTCAAGGAGTGCTTCAGAGAACACGCGGCGATGCTACAACATCTCAGTGTCGCGATGCACTGCGTCGTCCAGACCTTGGACCGCTGGGAGAGACAGGGAGTCCCTCCAGCGCCTCCACCAGCACAACAAGGGTTCCCACTACTCATCCCTCCTGTACCCGGTCCCAGTGGGATGCGTCTCGCCCTTCCCGGGGAGTATGATGGGATGGCGGCACAGTGCCAGGGTTTCCTGCTACAGCTGGACCTATACCTGGGCACCGTTTACCTGGCTCCCTCATCTTGTGCCTCTCAGGGAGAGCTCTGGAGTGGGCTAACGCCGTGTGGGGAGAAGGAGATGTGGCGTTGGACAACTTCACGGAGTTCACCCGTTGCTTCCGGGCAGGCTTCGACCACCTGCCCGAGGGTAGAGCGGCGGGTGAACATCTTTTCCACCTGAGGCAGGGGACAAGGAGCGCCCAGGAGTTCGCCTTGGAATTTCGGACCCTGGCCACAGGAGCGGGAGGGAATGACAGGGCCCTTATCGACCACTACCGTTGCAGCCTGCGCGAGGATGTCCGTCGGGAGTTGGCCTGCAGGGATACCACCCTCACCTTCGACCAGCTGGGGGACCTGTCCATTCGGTTGGATAACCTGCTGGTCACATGCGGACGTCCAGAGAGGGCTCTGTCGATTCCCACTGCCAGCACCACCGCTCCGGTGCCTATGGAGCTGGGAGGTGCTGTGCTCAGGGAGGCCGGAGGAGGGGCTTTCACGTGTTCCATCTGTGGCCGCAGAGGTCACACTGCGTGTCGGTGCCGGGTTGGTTCCTCTGGGGGTCGAGGCAGCAGGCAGGACACTCTGGCATCGCCCCAGGTGAGCATGCACCACTCTCACCCAGAGCCCTCTGTTGTACACCTGTTTGTGCATGTTTACTTCCCTGAGTTGTCCCCACATTCACAGCATAAGGCGCTCGTTGATTCAGGCGCAGCTGGGAATTTTATCAACAGAGCATTCACTCGTAGGTTAGGGATCCCTATTGTTCCAGTGGTTAGGCCTTTCCCAGTTCATGCTCTGGACAGTCGACCATTAGGGTCCGGGTTGATTAGGGAAGCTACCATCCCCCTGGGCATGGTGACGCAGGGGGGGTCACGAGGAGAGAATCAGTCTCTTCCTCATTGACTCTCCTGCGTTTCCCGTGGTACTAGGCCTTCCCTGGTTAGCTCGTCATGACCCCACCATTTCATGGCAACAGAGGGCTCTCACGGGGTGGTCGCGAGAGTGCTCAGGGAGATGTTTAGGGATTTCCTTTGGTGCTACTACGGTGGAAAGTCCAGACCAGGTCTTCACCGTGCGCATTCCCCCCGAATATGCCGATTTGGCTCTCGCCTTCTGCAAAAAGAAGGCGACTCAATTACCACCCCATTGACGGGGGGATTGTGCGATAAATCTCCTGGTAGACGCTGCACTTCCCAGGAGTCACGTGAATCCCCTGTCACAGGCGGAGACAGCGGTTATGGAAACATATGTCTCCGAATCCCTGCGTCAGGGGTACATTCGGTCCTCCATTTCACCCACCTCCTCGAGTTTCTTTTTTTGTGAAGAAGAAGGAGGGAGGTCTGCGCCCGTGTATTGACTACCGAGGCCTAAATCAGATCCCGGTGAGGTACAGTTACCCGCTACCTCTTATCGCCACAGCGATTGAGTCAATGTACGGGGCGCGCTTCTTCACCAAAATAGATCTCAGGAGTGCTTACAACCTGGTGCGTATCAGGGAGGGAGACGAGTGGAAGACGGCGTTCAGTACGACCTCAGGGCATTATGAGTACCTCGTCATGCCGTACAGGTTGATGAATGCTCCATCAGTCTTCCAAGCCTTTGTAGACCAGATTTTCAGGGACAGGCAGGGTGTAGTGGTGTGTATTGATGACGTTCTGATATACTCCGCTACATGCGCCGAGCATGTGTCCCTGGTGCGCAGGGTGCTTGGTCGACTGTTGGAGCATGACCTGTACGTCAAGGCTGAGAAATGCCTGTTCTTCCAACAGTCCGTCTCCTTCCTAGGGTACCGCATTTCCACCTCAGGGGTGGAGATGGAGAGTGACCGCATTTCAGCCGTGCGTAACTGGCCGACTCCCACCACGGTAAAGGAGGTGCAGTGGTTTCTAGGGTTTGCCAATTACTACCGGAGGTTTATCCAGGGTTTTGGTCAGGTAGCGGCTCCCATTACCTCACTGCTGAAGGGGGGACCAGTACGTTTGCAGTGGTTGGCTGAGGCGGACAGGGCTTTTGGTCACCTGAGGGCTCTGTTTACCTTGGCTCCTGTGCTGGCCCATCCGGATCCCTCTTTGGCGTTCATAGTGGAGGTGGACGCGTCCAAGGTTGGGAGAGCCATGCTCTCTCAGCGCTCAGGTACGCCACCGAAGCTCCGCCCCTGTGCCTTCTTCTCGAGGAAGCTCAATCCGAAGGAGCGAAACTATGACGTGGGGGACCGGGAGCTATTGGCTGTTGTCAAGGCTCTGAAGGCGTGGAGACATTGGCTTGAGGGGGCTAAACACCCTTTTCTCATCTGGACTGACCACCGCAATCTGGAGTACATCCGGGCAGCGAGGAGACTGAACCCTCGCCAGGCAAGGTGGGCCATGTTTTGCATCCGTTTTGTTTTCACACTTTCTTACAGACCAGGTTCCCAGAACGTGAAGGCAGACGCATTGTCCCGGCTGTATGACACAGAGGAGCGGCCCATGGATCCCACCCCCATACTCCCGGCCTCCTGCCTGGTGGAACCGGTAGTGTGGGAGCTGGACGCGGACATTGAGCAGGCGTTACATGCAGAGCCCGCTCCCCTCCAGTGTCCCGCTGGGCGTCTGTACGTTCCGTCTGCTGTCCGTGATCGGCTGATCTATTGGGCCCACACGTCACCTTCCTCTGGTCATCCAGACATCGGTCGGACGGTGCGCTGTCTGAGTGGGAAGTACTGGTGGCCCACTTTGGCCAAGGACGTGAGGGTTTATGTTTCCTCTTGCTCGGTGTGCGCTCCGTGTAAGGTTCCTAGGCACCTGCCCAGAGGTAATCTACACCCCTTACCCGTTCCACAACGGCCATGGTCGCAACTGTCGATTGATTTCCTGACCGATCTCCCTATCACAGGGAAACACCACGATCCTGGTTGTTGTGGATCGTTTCTCTAAGTCCTATCGTCTCCTTCCTCTGCCCGGTCTCCCTGTGGCCCTACAGACTGTTTACGCATGTCTTCCGGTACTACGGGGTGCCTGAGGATATAGGGGTCCCCAGTTCACTTCGAGGGTCTGGAGGGCGTTCATGGAACGTCTGGGGGTCTCGATCAGCCTTACCTTGGGTTTTCACCCCGAGAGTAACGGGCAGGTGGACAGAGTTAACCAGGATGTGGGTAGGTTTCTGAGGTCTTATTGCCAGGACCGGCCGGGGGAGTTGGCGGCGTTTGTGCCCTGGGCAGAGATGGCCCAGAACTCGCTCCACCCCTCCTCCACTAACCTCTCCCCCTTCCAGTGCGTACTGGGGTATCAGCCCGTTCTGGCTCCTTGGCATCATAGTCAGACCAACCTTTCATAATGTTGCCAAACAAAGACTCAACAAACTTACCTGAGACTCCCCGTCTCTGCCAGTCTGTCCCTGCATATCTGTCCCCAACTCTGCTGTCTGTGTGCCATCTGTTGCCTGCTCTGCCTAATGACATCATTGTGAAACATTTCCATTAGAATTTCATTTCTTTCTTATGAACATTTTATCAACTAGTCTTTGAGATATTAGGCTACTAGGGTTCTTACTATGCGTTTTGGTGTATTGAAAAATACTCTGATGTCCGTCTTTTATTTTTCTGCCATTTTTATACCTGGCTGGCTGGCTGGCTACACACACAGTGTGTAGGTTATTTACAGTAGGAGATGGGCTTCTATCATCTTCAATCATTCTATTTGGGCTTCGATCTAAAAGGTAGCTAGCAAATGTGAAACGGATTAAAATGACAAGAGTTGACAGCTGTATGAGTTCACCATTTACACAACATATGCTGCAACCTTTAGTAATTTTTATAGTTTGTTTCATATTGGCTGGCTTCCAACAATAGCTGAATTTGCAAAGCTGGCGAGCACCAATTCAGTTTCAGTGGTGTTTGCTATAATCTTTGCTACCCGGGTTAAATAAAGGTGAAATAAAATAAATAAATAAAAGTTCACTTGCGACAATTTAGCTTTTGCAACGAGACCATTAAATATATTTAAGACAATGGTAGAAGAGAGTGTAGTTCTGTTCAGTTTGGATTTCAGTTTATCGCTAACCTTATCACAGGGACTTTGAAGCACTAACTTACATCATCTGCATGCTGATTCCATCTTTGACGACGCCACATAAATGGAATAGCTACTAGCTAGCTTTATAGTTAATATTTGCGCGCTAGCTCTGCATATTCAGCTAGTGTGTGTGTGCGATTGACTGGATTAGCCTCACGTCAGTTACGTAGCAAACTAAGGAACTGGCAGTGGATCAAACCATTGTGAGGCAAAGGGTGGGGGGGTTGCAATCTTTTGAAACTTAAAAACGCGCTATTAAGTGTCTATAATCAGCACAATTTCTTTCATTGCGTGTTATTAATATTATTTAAATTACATAGTTATGTGTCAGTGATATATTGGGGGGGGCAAATCATATTTTTCCCAGGATGGGGGGGTCGTGTCCCCCGTCCCCCCTGGGATTTCCGCCCCTGGGTGTAACCAATATATTCAACAATATTCAGGGTCTCAGGGGGTGTCTGGGTCTTTATCTAATACCTCTAATTAATTTAAAGAGATCAATATCCACCCTCCCATTTTCCTCTGTCCTTCTCTCAGATATTGCACAACTCGTGGTCATGGGATTGAGTAAGTACCGTTGTCATAACATTGGGTCACACTTTATTTGTATAGACCGGATTTTCCATCTGTAAATGCTCTACAGATGGTCATACTATCTGTTGATAAGTAACTGTTTGCTAAGGTTACAGTTAAGATTGGGGTTATAGAGCTAGGGTTTGTGTTAGTAGATAGTTGAAGTATTATCGATAGTCTGTAGATAGTCTGTAGAGCATCTACAGATGGACAATCCAAATAAAGTGTTACCTAACATTGTAGCAGTATAATTGTTTTAGCTGGGTAAGCATTCCCGAGCTCAGGGGTAACGGAGTGGAAAGTGGGTAACGAAAATAAGAATAAACAAGTTCAAGTTGATCCAAGAACAATCAAGCTGGGAGCTTTCATTCTTTGACGGTTGTCCAGAACCCATGAAGCACTTGAGCTCCTGTTGAGTTTCCCACATTCCTGTTGTTATTGCTATGAGTCAGTCTCCATTTTCTCTTCTCTTTTTCTCCCTCGCTCTGGTCTGGGGGTCTCCAGAGCTACTGCACATGCAGCAGTTTAAAGTGATAGTGCCCTCTGAAATCGAAGACTTCAAAAATATATCAAATGTTGAGTCCACAAATGTTGCCATCTGTTGTGTAGGAAGTAATAGTAGGTTTGCAGTATCCAAAACCATTCTGTTTATTTGACCGTTAAAAAAATGGCAACTGCACAAAAACCACAGTGTGGGCACTTATATATTGAGCATGTGAAGTAAATAAGAATAAATTATTTGGTTATATATCGCATGCCATAATAATTGATTCGGACCTGCAACCCATTGGCCTCACCAAACTCTTGTATTTTCCTTTTTTGCAGCCATTTCAGTTGTTGTTTATTTTGGGGAGTTTCTGACTTCAGTCTTCTCATTAGCTAAACGCACGCTTCATTGAATTTATATCTAGACATGGCCTGTATATAATTTCCAGGTAGCACTTCAGAAGTGCATTTGATTTGCACAATGAAATGAGTTGAAACATCTGACAAACTTTGATTTTGAAGTGGACTGTCATTTTAAACGTTTCGAAATGGCATAGAAGTAGTAAGATGAGTCATTCTGATTCCATTAAGTTTCTCTTCCTCAACCATTAAACCATTCTAAATCACTAAGGTATAAACTCCTTGATATATGATATTACCAAACATAAGAACTGTATTATACGAGAGTTGTTCTGACGTAGAGGGGAAGCTTTGAAACTTGATCAACCATGAAGGTGAGGTAGAGTGACAGTATAAAGAAAACAATGGAAGTGTATGAGCTTTAGTCAACGTACCCTGGGTACTGTGTGTTTTGTTATTTTGTTCTCTGGGGTCCATTTTGTGAATCCGCCCTAGCCAGGGCATACAGTAGTCTCGTCAGAGAAAGTAGTTGGGAACCTGCTATTTTCCACTGCTATAAACACCACCACCTATTAAATTTGAGTCCATCTACTTAAGGGCAGAGGTTTTATTTTGGAATGTTCTGTTACATTTCCACACACAACCAGCCCTTCATTTAATAATGTAAAAAATGTTTTAAGTAAGTAACCTTGTCCGAGCCAGAATGGCCCATATTTCTGTAGCATGAAGCAGCTTGACATACAAGTACACCCCCTGGACAGGATGCTAGTTTATTGCAGGGCCTAAGAAGCCATAAAATTCCTTGTGAACATAATTTGAGGCTAGGAAGTTGCTTGTTTACTCTGAGACTAAAAGTTGCAAGAGTCCGAGTAAAATGTTACAAACTGGGTTCTTAATCATATATTATGTAATGAATGACTGAATATGTTATTTCTGACACTCACAGTCCTATTCTAGTATGTTTTCTTAGGAACAATGGATATCGATGGGTTTTTTGTGTACTGGATTAAAAATTCAATGGCTCTATCTGTCTGTGTGACTTTATTACCTTTCGGGTGACACAATCAACACTCCTGCTCAATGAGATACAAACACCACTAAAAGATACCATTCAAGATGTCACAGCTATCTGCAGATATCTACTGAAATGTATCAAAGGTATCAACTTGAAGATATTAACTGAAGAATTTTGTGAAAATAGTGCCCAGTGTTCTATTACTCAAAGGTGACTGAAGAGCACCCCTTCCCTCCCCCAACCCTATCCCTGAAGACAGAGAGACATATACACTGTGGTATCAGCTTACCAAAGTCTTTGTGCACACCTAATTTGATTAACCTTTACATCTTCTAGGTGTGTTTGAAGTTTGGGTGTTTCCTGTTTAATATGGGCTATGGGGTCTTTCAATACATGGTTATACTACACTGAGTATACAAAACATTAAGGACACCTGCTCTTTCCATGACATAGATTGACCAGGTGAATCCAGGTGAAATCTATGATCCCGTATTGATGTCACTTGTTAAATCCACTTCAATCAGTGTAGATGAAGGGGAGGAGACAGGTTAAAGAAGGATTTTAAGCCTTGAGACAATTGAGACATGAATTGTGTATATGTGCCATTCAGAGGGTGAATGGGCGAGACAAAAGATGTAAGTTCCTTTTAACGGGGTATGGTAGTAGGTGCCAGGCATACTGGTTTGTTTCAAGAACTGCAAAGCTGCTGGGTATTTCATGCTCATCAGTTTCTGTGTGTATCAAGAATGGTCTACCACCCAAATAACATCCAGCCAACTTGATACACCTGTGGGATTCATTGGAGTCTATATGGGTCAGCATCCCTGTGAAACACTTTCGACACCTTGTATAGTCCATGCCCAATGAATTGAGGCTGTTCTGAGGGCAAAAATGGGGGGTGCAACTTAATTTTAGCAAGGTGTTCCTAATGTTTGGTATACTCAGTGTACATGCTATTGGAATAACTGTTGTTGTTATCACTGGTTTTCTCACAAATTCATCATAAGTCAGTCCAAAGAGGTTTGGTGTGGTAAAGTTAGCCATTCCAAACAAGAGGTGCAGGGAAATAGTTTGTGAAAGTTGGCCAAAGTTAGCTAACATATTCCATTTGTTTTGTTTCGGGTCTAAAATCATGCTACAAATAATCAAGTGGCCATGTAGACTTTATACTATATTTATTATAAATAGCTAAGTCGTTTTCAGTTTGAATATTGTCACTAAAAAGCCACAGTAATCCTTACAAAAAGTAGCTGTTTGATGTTACACCATACCATTTTGGAATTTTCATTCAAATCGTTCAACTGAAATTGTTACTCTGGCAACATGTTCGCTGAAAACAAGCTTTGTTGAACCTGCCTAAGGAGAAACATGTTTGGCGTGACAAGGATTTCACTTGATAGCACAAACAGATAGGTGACCAGGCTAGAAGTTATCTACAGCAAATATAATGTGTTTAGCACGGTTACTTTTTAATGGATGTGTTTGTTTCTATGAGCATAGTTTGCAACAGGCAAATCTCCTTGTGTAAGCCAGTTTAGTTTAGCCCTGCTGAGAAGTGTGTCCATATCCAGCTATTTGGGGTTTGGCTGACCACGTAAAAAAAAAAAAAAAAATGTATAAACTATGCAGCAACCGTTAAAAATATGCCTTTTATGGGCAAAACCAGAAGAATGCCAATGCATGCTCAGATTAAAAATTTTTAAATTATTTTATTTTTCATTCACTCCAGTCTTTCATTATTTTCTTAACTATATGTGTTTGTTTCTTTTTTCCAATTTTCCAATTAAAACATTTCCCCTTTTTTTTACAACGTGATGAAGTTGTAAGCTGGACTGTCACAGTAGTAGGAAGTCATTTTTTAAATATACAATACCAGTCAAAAGTTTGGACAGACCTACTCATTCCAGGGTTCGTCTTTGTTTTTACTATTTTCTACAGTGTTAAATAATAGTGAAGGCATCAAAACTATGAAATAACACATATGGAATCATGTTGTAACCAAAAAAAGTAGATTTCAAAATAGATTTTATATTTGAGATTCTTCAAAGTAGCGACCCTTTGCCTTGATGGCAGCTTTGCACACTCTTGGCATTCTCTCAACCAGCTTGATGAGGTAGTCACCTGCAATGCAGTTCAGTTAACAGGTGTGTCTTGTTAAAAATTCATTTGTGGAATATCTTTCCTTCTTAATGCGTTTGAGCCAATCAGTTACATTTACATTTACGTCATTTAGCAGACGCTCTTATCCAGAGCAACTTACAAATTGGTGCATTCACCTTATGATATCAAGTGGAACAACCACTTTACAATAGTACATCTATATCTTTTTTGGGGGGAGGGTGGGGGGGAGGGTTAGAATGATTACTTTATCCTATCCCAGGTATTCCTTAAAGAGGTGGGGTTTCAGGTGTCTCTGGAAGGTGGTGATTGACTCCGCTGTCCTGGCGTCGTGAGGGAGCTTGTTCCACCATTGGGGTGCCAGAGCAGCGAACAGTTTTGACTGGGCTGAGCGGGAACTGTGCTTCCGCAGAGGTAGGGAGGCGAGCAGGCCAGAGGTGGATGAACGCAGTGCCCTTCTTTGGGTGTAGGGACTGATCAGAGCCTGAAGGTACAGAGGTGCCGTTCCCCTCACACCTCCGTAGGCAAGCACCATGGTCTTGTAGCAGATGCAAGCTTCAACTGGAAGCCAGTGGAGTGTGCGGAGGAGCAGGGTGACGTGAGAAAACTTGGGAAGGTTGAACACCAGACGGGATGCGGCGTTCTGGATGAGTTGTAGGGGTTTAATGGCATAGGCAGGGAGCCCCGCCAACAGCGAATTGCAGTAATCCAGACGGGAGATGACAAGTGCCTGGATTAGGACCTGCGCCGCTTCCTGTGTAAGGCAGGGTCGTACTCTGTGAATGTTGTAGAGCATGAACCTACAGGATCGGGTCACTGCCTTGATGTTAGCGGAGAACGACAGGGTGTTGTCCAGTGTCACGCCAAGGCTCTTAGAACTCTGGGAGGAGGACACAATGGAGTTCTCAACCGTGATGGTGAGATCATGGAACGGGCAGTCCTTCCCCTTGCCGAGGTTCAGCTTGAGGTGGTGATCCGTCATCCACACTGATATGTCTGCCAGACATGCAGAGATGCGATTCGCCACCTGGTTATCAGAAGGGGGAAAGGAGAAGATGAATTGTGTGTTGTCTGCGTAGCAATGATAGGAGAGACCATGTGAGGATATGACAGAGCCAAGTGACTTGGTGTATAGCGAGAATAGGAGAGGGCCTAGAACAGAGCCCTGGGGGACACCAGTGATGAGAGCACATGGTGCGGAGACGGATTCTCGCCACGCCAGCTGGTAGGAGCGACCTGTCAGGTAGGACGCAATCCAAGAGTGAGCCGCGCCGGAGATGCCCAACTCGGAGAGGGTGGAGAGGAGGATCTGATGGTTCACAGTATCAAAGGTCTAGAAAGATGAGAGCAGAGGAGAGAGAGTTAGCTCCGTGACACAGAGAAGAGCAGTCTCAGTTGAATGACCAGTCTTGAAACCTGACTGATTTGGATCAAAAAGGTCATTCTGAGAGAGATAGCAAGAGAGCTGGCCAAGGACGGCACACTCAAGAGTTTTGGAGAGAAAAGAAAGAAGGGACACTGGTCTGTAGTTGTTGACATCGGAGGGATCGAGTGTAGGTTTTTTGAGAAGGGGTGCAACTCTCGCTCTCTTGAAGACGGAAGGGACGTAGCCAGCGGTCAAGGATGAGTTGATGAGCGAGGTGAGGTAAGGGGAGAAGGTCTCCGGAAATGGTCTGGAGAAGAGAGGAGGGGATAGGGTCAAGCGGGCAGGTTGTTGGGCGGCCCGGCCGTCACAAGTCGCAAGATTTCAACTGGAGAGAGAGGGGAGAAAGAGGTCAAAGCATAGGGTAGGGCAATGTGAGCAGGACCAGCGGTGTCGTTTGACTTAACAAACGAGGATCGGATGTCGTCAACCTTCTTTTCAAAATGGTTGACAAAGTCATCCGCAGAGAGGGAGGAGGGGGGAGGGGGGAGGGGGAGGAGGATTCAGGAGGGAAGAGAAGGTGGCAAAGAGCTTCCTAGGGTTAGAGGCAGATGCTTGGAATTTAGAGTGGTAGAAAGTGGCTTTAGCAGCAGAAACAGAGGAAGAAAATGTGGAGAGGAGGGAGTGAAAAGATGCCAGGTCCGCAGCGAGGCTAGTTTTCCTCCAAATGTGGAGAGGAGTGAAAAGATGCCAGGTCCGCAGCGAGGCTAGTTTTCCTCCATTTCTGCTCGGATGCCCGGAGCCCAGTTCTGTGAGCTCGCAATGAGTCGTCAAGCCACGGAGCAGGAGGGGAGGACCGAGCCGGCCGGGAGGATAGGGGACATAGAGAGTCAAAGGATGCAGAAAGGGAGGAGAGGAGGGTTGAGGAGACAGAATCAGGAGATTGGTTGGAGAAGGATTGAGCAGAGGGAAGAGATGATAGGATGGAAGAGGAGAGAGTAGCAGGAGAGAGAGAGCGAAGGTTGCGACGGCGCAATACCATCTGAGTAGGGGCAGAGTGAGTCGTGTTGGAGGAGAGCGAGAGGGAAAATGATACACGGTAGTGGTCGGAGACTTGGAGGGGAGTTGCAGTGAGATTAGTAGAAGAACAGCATCTAGTAAAGATGAGGTCAAGCGTATTGCCTGCCTTGTGAGTAGGGGGGGGACGGTGAGAGGGTGAGGTCAAAAGAGGAGAGGAGTGGAAAGAAGGAGGCAGAGAGAAATGAGTCAAAGGTAGACGTAGGGAGGTTAAAGTCACCCAGAATTGTGAGGGGTGAGCCATCCTCAGGAAAGGAACTTATCAAGGTGTCAAGCTCATTGATGAACTCTCCAAGGGAACCTGGAGGGCGATAAATGATATGGATGTTAAGCTTGAATGGGCTAGTGACTGTGACAGCATGGAATTCAAAGGAGGAGATAGACAGATGGGTCAGGGGAGAAAGAGAGAATATCCACTTGGGAGAGATGAGGATTCCAGTGCCACCACCCCGCTGACCAGATGCTCTCGGGGTATGCGAGAACACGTGGTCAGACGAGGAGAGAGCAGTAGGAGTAGCAGTGTTTTCTGTGGTAATACATGTTTCCGTCAGCGCCAAGAAGTCGAGGGACTAGAGGGTAGCATAGGCTGAGATGAACTCTGCCTTGTTGGCCGCAGACCGGCAGTTCCAGAGGCTGCGGCCAACAAGGCCTAGTTCCTTTCGTAACGCAGAAGTAATTAAACGTTGGCTAGCTAACACAAAGTCAGTCCTGCTTGCTACACAAGTGGACTACACAACTCGAAAGTTCAGAAAGTTAAGCTTACGTTGCAAAAATCTTATTGACTAAAAATGATACAGCACTGCTAGCTGGTAGAGTTGGCTAGCTAGCAATTGCTGCATTAACTTTTATCTTTGATACAAAGACAACTATGTAGCTAGCTAACATTACACTAATCAAATAGTTCCATTGTAATGTATTTAGTTTCTACAGTACTGCTAGTTGGTAAAGTTGGCTAGCTAGCAGTGGCTGTGGTGTTGTGGTGTTGACGCCGTTTGGAAAACAGGGCGAACGAACGAATACAGCTGGCTAGCTAACCTTGTTAGTTTCTCAAAGTTAGTTTCTCAAAGCTACACCTACACCTTTAGCTACACCTTTATCCTTGATGCAAAGACAACTATGTAGCTAGCTAGCTAACATTACACTAATCAAATCGTTCCGTTGTAATGTAATGTAATGAAATGTAATATTACCCGCGGAGCGAAGTACAGCACGACTACTCACTCCAGCATCCAGGTCCAGTTCAAGAACTTTGAAAGTTTCTTCAGTGCAGTCGCAAAAACCATCAAGCGCTATGATGACACTGGCTTTCATGAGGACCCAGAGTTACCTTTGTTGCAGAGGATAAGTTCATCAGAGTTACCAGCCTCTGAAATCAGCAATTAACTGCACCTCAGATTTCACCTCACAGAGTTCAAGTAACAGACACATATCAACATCAACTGTTCAGAGGAGACTGCATGAATCTAGGGCCTTCATGGTTGAATTGCTGCAAGGAAACCACTACTAAAGGACAACAAGAAGAAGAAGAGACTTGCTTGGGCCAAGGAACACTAGCAATGGGCATTAGACCGGTGGAAATCTGCCCTTTGGTCTGATGAGTCCAAATTTGAGATTTTTGGATCCAACCGCCATGTCTTTGTGAGACGCAGAGTAGTTGAACGGATGATCTCCACATGCGTGGTTCCCACCGTGAAGCATGGAGGAGGAGGTGTGATGGTGTGGGGGTGCTTTGCTTGTGACACTGTCAATGATTTATTTAGAATTCAAGGCATACATAACCAGCATGGTTACCACAGCATTCTGCAGCGAAACGCCATCCCACCTAGTGTGCACTTAGTGGGACTTTTTTCAACAGGACAATGACCCAAGACACACCTTCAGGCTGTGTAAAGACTATTTGACCAAGAAGGAGAGTGATGGAGTGCTGCATCAGATTACCTGGCCTCCACAATCACCTGACCTCAACCCAATTGAGATGGTTTGGAATGAGTTAGACCACAGAGTGAAGGAAAAGTAGCCAACAAGTGCTCAGCATATGTGGGAACTCCTTCAAGACTGTTGGACAAGCATTCCAGGTGACTACCTCATGAAGCTGGTTGAGAGAATATAAAGCTGTCATCAAGGCAAAGGGTGGCTACTTTGAAGAATCTAAAATCTAAAATGTCAATACATTTGGTTACTACATGATTCCATATGTGTTATTTCATAGTTTCGATGTCTTCACTATTATTCTACAATGTAGAAACTAGTAAAAAAAAAGATATATATATATATATATATATAACTTAAATGAGTAGGTGTGTCCAAACTTTAACTGGTACTGTATGCTTTTCATTAGATGCACGCAGAAAATAGGGGAAATAGGGAACTGAGTGAATGAAAGCATGAGAGAAGAGGGAGGAGTGTAGGAAAGAGAGGATGGGGGTGTGGATGTAGGCAGGGTCTTGGAGGCCGGCCTGCGAAAGAGAGAGAGAGAATTGTTGTGTCGGGGGAGTATTAGTTCTCCGTTCATTCTACCCGCGTCACTCTCTCTGAATCTCAGCTCAGTCTCCTCTCACTCTCTCTCTCTTCTCCATTCTTTTTAGCTCCTCCATCAGCAGTCATGAGTTACAGACCGTCCAGCAGCCACACCTCTTTCCAACGCTCCGCGCCCGTGTCCTCCTACCGGGCCGCCAGCACCTATGGCGGGGCCGGAGGCCAGGGCACCCGCATTTCCTCCACAGCCTACGGGGGCCTCCGCAGCGGTGCCCCGGCCAGCTCCTCCTCCTACTCCACATCCTCCTTTAAGGTGAGCGGCGGTGGTATGGGCATGGGTGGTGGCACGAGCGCCGCTATGGGTTTGGGCATGGGTGGTCTGATCAAGACGGCGGCGGCAGGTGGTGGCGGTGGTCACGTCATGGGAAACGAGAAGGGGGCCATGCAGAACCTGAACGACCGTCTGGCCAACTACCTGGAGACAGTGAGGAACCTGGAGCAGGCCAACGGACAGCTGGAGATGAAGATCCGAGAGGCCCTGGAGAAGGGAGGACCAGATGCCCGCGACTACAGCAAGTACAGCCCTATACTGGACGACCTGCGCAAGAAGGTGGGGGTGTGAATGAGAAAGAGAGAGAAGGGGGAGAGAGAGTGAGAGGTGCAAGATGGGGTGTCTTGATGAGTAGTATTACATTCAAACAAATAATAATGCAGTATCATTACAAGAGTGATAGAGAGTGACAGAGAGAGAGAGGGAGCGAGAGAGAGGGTTGTTGATAATGTGTGTAGAAAAAGGGTTAAGGTGAGGAATTTGTTCTGTCTTTTGTTGCTTTAGATAAGTGTGTTCATAGATAATCCTTATTTGATTAACCTATAAATCAAAATACCCATGTAATGCCACCACTGTTGCAACTTTTCTGTGAACTAAAACCCATATGGTATGAGAGATGTCCCTCCAAGAATGAATTTAAGCATAGTGAAAATTATTTATTCACCCATTTATACTTTGCTTCTCACTCTTTCTGCCTTCACTTCAACATTTCTGTGGTGAACCCTGCTTTGTAACAACTGCCTTATAAAATGTCCTAACAACTGAATAGAGGGTGGGGCAGGGTGGGGCAGATATCCCCTTTCCTTCCCCCTCCTTCCCTAGTTCCCTCACTCCTCAAACTGGTCAAAGAGTTCCTCAAATGAATCATTTGGTGGAAGCAGTGAATCATCATCAAAAAACTGACCAAAACCCATAAACAATGTTCTAAGATTGTTTCCAACCCGCCGGGTCACTCTCCTGGGTTACTCTGGGGCGTAGTGTGGTGTGGGAGGGACCAGCAATGTGAACCAGATGTGGTGTGACAACACACAAAAAGAATCTCCTGTGAGATTTGAAACACATGGTGGGTGTGCTGGTTGTATAACCATTATAGCTCCACACAGCACAGTCAAAGTCTCTGTAAACTACTCACAGCACAGTCAAAGATCTCTGTAAGAATTCCAACAAGATCTCATGAATTCCTGGCAAAAACAGACTTTTGTCCAAAAGAATTCAGAGGCCCTCTATAACTTATGATGGCACTCTTATGATGAATGTTAGCCTTGTTCCACTTGCCGGACACATAAAGGGACAAGAGTTTCCTTTTTTGTGTGATTCACACCAGAATGCCATGGTTAGAAACACACAGATTTTGGGGTGGGGGGTGGGGGGGGCTCTCTTTATGGTTTTGTGGGGGACAGGAAGCCCCGCCTTTTTCTTTTAACAATGAAAATTGAGAACAGATTCAGCCCTAGAGCGAGAACCCATTTTCCTGTTCTTCGTTTGTGCTTCCTCTTTTTTCTTAGAGACATGTGACGGTAACCATAGATTCATTTGTGACTCACTCAACCTGCAGTTTCAATATCTCTCCCCTGAGAGTCTTAGATTTAAAATGGTGGTGATGAGCAGCAGATCCCGTGAAGGAACGTTTTAGTTCTTCTTTTTTATTGCCAGCTCATCTGTGTATGACACGCACAAGTATAGTTAGAATTAAGAAGTAAGTGGGGGAAAACATACAGGCCTACAGCTTTCCTCTATAACTGACATGGATTCAAAAGTTAAGATAAGTCACCTGCAAAATTGTTCTCCAAAAGATTCAGTCTGTTATTGTCATGTATTTATTAGCATTAACAATCTTTTTCTCCAATAGGTCTTTGATGCGACAGCGGACAATGCTAGCCTTGTGCTCCAAATCGATAATGCCCGCTTAGCTGCAGATGACTTCAAAGTAAAGTGAGTTTACCACTGTAAATGGCATCTTTCTGCACACTGGTTGATCCACGACTTTGTATACAATACAAGGGTTCATTTGCGATTTTGTAGGTCGTCGCTCTGTCAAAAAGATCAATTGATCTGTTTTGATTTCATACTGTACTTGTGTTTCTCACAAATTCAATTGGTTTAAACCCACTATACACAATTTGGTAGTGTATCAGCCATTCAGTTCAAGGAAGAACTCTCAAGAGTTTGAGATATGCCAGACCCATGAGGGAGGAAGTCTAGTGCCTGTACCGGTATGCAGTCTTATCTAATCTCTCATAATGAATCTGTCATATTGGCATCTGCATGTAAATGTCTGATGTGCTTATAAACTTTCCCTCACAAAATTCTGTTTTTATATTTTTACCCCTTTTTCTCCCCAATTTCATGGTATCCAATTGGTAGTTACAGTCTTGTCTCAGCGCTGCAACTCCCGTACAGACTCTGGAGAGGCGAAGGTCGAGAGTCACGCGTCCTCCGAAACACAACCGAACCAAGCCTCACTGCTTCTTGACCCAATGCCCACTTAACCCGGAAGCCAGCCATAACAATGTGTTGGGGAGCGTAGCTGCACATTTTCAGGTTTCTCCAGAGATGTTAGATCGGGTTCAAGTCCGGGCTCTGGCTGGGCCACTCAAGGACATTCAGAGACCTGTCCCGAAGCCACTCCTGCGTTGTCTTGGCTGTGTGCTTAGGGTCGTTGTCGTGTTGGAAAGTAAACATTCGCCCCCAGTCTGAGGTCCTAAGCACTCTGGAGCATATTTTCATGAAGGTTCTCTCTGTACTTTTACTTTTTATCTTTGCCTCGATCCTGACTAGTCTCCCAGTCCCTGCCGCTGAAAAATATCCCCATAGCATGATGCTGCCACCACCATGCTTCACCGTAGGGATGGTGCCAGGTTTCCTCCAGATTTGACGCTTGGCATTCAGGCCAGAGTTCAATCTTGGTTTCATCAGACCAGAGAATTTTGTTTCTCATGGTCTGAGAGTCATTTACGTGCCTTTTGGCAAACTCTAAGCAGGCTGACATGTGCCTTCTACTGAAGAATGGCTTCCGTCTGGCCACTCTACCATAAAGGCCTGATTGGTGGAGTGCTGCAGAGATGGTTGTTCTTCTGGAAGGTTCTCCCATCTCCACAGACAAACTCTGGAGCTCTGTCAGAGTGACCATCAGTTAGTTGGTCACCTCCCTGACCAAGGCCCTTCTCCCCTGATTGCTCAGTTTGGCCGTGTGGCCAGCTCTAGGAAGAGTCTTGGTGGTTCCAACCTTCTATTTAAGAATTATGGAGGCCACTGTGTTTATGGGGACCTTCAATGCTGCAGAAATGTTTTAGTACAGTTCCCCAGATCTGTGCCTCGACACAATCCTGTCTCAGAGCTCTACGGACAATTCCTTCAACCTCATGGCTTGGTTTTTGCCCTGACATGCACTGTCAGCTGTGGGACCTTATATAGACAGTTTTGTGCCTTTCCAAATCATGTCCAATCTATTTAATTTCTCTGGATGTAGAAATCAAGGCCGGTCTGGACTGCAACAGAACAAGATGTTCAAAAAGCATCAGCATCGTTCCGTGCATACTGAGGTGCCTACCATGTCGGCCAGCAATGGAATTGTATGAATGCCCTTCTATGTGGTAGGCCCACCATTTGTAAAACAGGCCGTTGCATTGGCTTTATTAGTCCTGATTCCTGTGAATAATTAATTTGGCTATTTAAGCTTTGATGATCAGCTACCCAACTTTATCAGGAGTTATCGTAAGCCTATTTGTAATGTGTTTACACAGTTGGAAATGCAGAACTATTTAATTTTTCGCTATGATCAGCTTGTCAAAAATGTACGGATACAAACTTGAAACCACTGATCATGACAATGAGGTGAAACACCAGGACAAAAGTTGTGATTGTCAATTCCATATTGTCCATTTTACTTTTACCTATCCAGTTTTTAGGATGTGTTGCCTGTTAACATGACAGCGCATTTTTATTTGATTGGGTGCCATTTAGGTTAGGTTACTTGATCAGAGAAACCTGCAGGATGTAAAAAGTGTCCGTCTCATTACATCGTCATACATTTTATCTCCAGCCTGTAGGCTACAGAAAATACCACATACTCTTTCTACCATATGCTAGAAATCTGCCACATGATTTATGTTGGATGATTTTTTTTTCAAAACATTGGTGGAGTGCCGCAGTGATGCGTCTCTCCAACAGCAATCTGGAGAGGCACGCTGGGAATGGACAAAGTGGGCACTGCTTATCACAGGGCGGCATCAGCGATCACCTAAAAAGCCCAAATGCCACTAGTTGATAGAAATTGTCAATGTTTTTCGGCAGAATCATGTGAGGTTTTTGTGTTATTGGTGGTGCGTCTTGCTCAATTTAGCTCAGAAAATGCCGCCCTCGTCAATCTGCCGACATCGGCGGCCACCTAATCCTGTCTAATGAGCGGGCCGGCCATGGTTAGAACCTTCGTAGCAGCATTGTTAAATCTCTGAGCTGTTGAAATTAACGTTGCACTTGAAAACGCTCATAATCTAACGCCTGCGTCAGACTTCTTGTAGAACAGCTAAGTGTGTGCAATGATGTGCCAAATCTGTGATTTTGTGAATTTTTTTATGGGTAAGCATTAGAATGAGATGCCTCATATTTGCAGCCATAGGTGGTAATAACTCTCAAGGAGCTGATCCGTCATCAGTATTGGGAAAGAATTCTAATGCTACGGTAAGATTTGAATGAAGAAAGCTGATCCGAGAGCAGTGCTCCCTTTCTTTCATCCTACCAGTACCGACACATGCTCCAACGACTCACTTAGCGGCCATTGTCTCTGTGTGGTGTTTTGGGAAACGCATGTTACATCTTTGGCCATTGTAAGAAAGATGCATCATTAAAACACACGTAGGTCTAAGTTCCATCGCTATCGGGAAACCGGGCCCTGTTCCCCCATCCCAGTGGCAATTTCTCCCATGCTATCTTTGTCAATTGTATTATTCTATCATTTATGTATTCAAATAGCTACACTTTTTTTTTTTTTAACTGAACATGTCAAATTCAGTTCAGAGATCTGGGATGTGAAAACTTTGTTGCTTAATATCTCAGAACAATGCTTTTCTCAGATAAAACCTTATAGTCCCAAGGTCACAATTTCCAAGTATTTCATGTCAACAAGGAGTGTAGTGACAGTCTCCCTATGCCCACAGGTTTGAATCTGAGAATGGCATTCGCCAGTCAGTGGAGGCGGACATTGCCGGGCTGAAGAAGGTCATCGATGACACCAACATGGGCAGGATGAACGTGGAGAGTGAGATCGAGGCCGTGAAGGAGGAGCTAATCTTCCTCAGGAAGAACCATGACAATGTGAGCTATAGTATTAATATTGAATATCCACATCAAATAATAATTTTAAAATTAATATTTTTATTGTATTTGAATAGGTTGAAGACTAATATTATTATTGGAAGCGTCTCGTGGGGGGGGGGGGGGGGGATTCTCAAGACATAACATGCTCAATTTGAGCTACTCCAGGTAGCGACATTGCAGGCTAGCTCAGTGCTGCCCCCTCTCATTGATTATCTCAAATTGAAGGCCGACTGGGGTACTGCAGGCTGCCGGTAGCAACTTGATTATCCTTATAACTTCTTCTGTGTGCGATTTTAAAATAGTTGGTTCAAGTACATACATTTGGTGTGATAGAAGCAAATATTGGTACCATGACTGTCTTCTGAAAAAACATTTTTTACACGAATATTGCCAACGGAGATTGCCATTTTCCCATTCACTATAATGGGGGATCCTGCTTTCCGAAAACAACAGCCTGCAGAACCTTGGTCCGCCTTTAACTTCATGGCTTCAATGAGACGCGGCAGTTGTTCTCCCCTGATTGAGATTGAATGTCCATGTCAAACAATAGAAGATTTGCATGAATTAGAACATTTCCAGACTAGATTTAAGAATTATATAATCCAGGAAGAATGATGATAACGTGATAACAAAATCAGACTAACCTCATCACTAGCTATGAACTTTTCACATTTCACAGTTGTCTCATGTCTCTGTCTCTGTCTCTCTCTCTCTCCCCCTTCCCTTCTTCCCTCTCTCCAACAGGAAGTGATGGAGATGAGGAACCAGATCACTCAGTCGGGGGTGCAGGTGGACGTGGACGCCCCCAAGGGTCAGGACATGTCACTGGTCATGGAGGAGATGAGGGCCAAGTACGAGAAGATGGCTCTGAAGAACGCAGAGGACCTCAAAGTGTGGCACGAAAACCAGGTTTGCCCATCCTATCTTTACAGTGTTCAGAAGGAAAGAAGGATGGATATGTTCTTATCATTACTTCATACATACTAACATTACACACCACATAAAGTCCGGGTTTGGCTGGGGTAAGAATAAATAATAATTTGTTCTTAACTGACTTGCCTATTTAAATAAAGGTTAAATAAAATAAAATAAGTTAATAAAAATAAAGCCTATAATACTCTGTTTTTGATCCGCAATTGGAATTGAAAAGGACTACCTCACACCCACAGGCCAATATAAAAATGTGTATTTGCAAAAAGTGTAGCTTTCCAATAAAAACGTGTTCTGTTGCACAACCAGTATCATATCTGGATTGTCTAGTCACACAACAAAAGCCTGAACTACAAAACATGAATTCACCTCTCAAGTTGACTCAGCTTCTCTCCCTCTCTCTCTCCCTCCCTTCCATCTCCCTCCCTTTGTGCTGTGGTATAGATCTCAGATGTGCAGGTGCAGGTATCACAGAACACAGAGGCCCTGCAGGGGGCCCAGGTTGAGATGAACGACCTACATAGACAGCTACAGACCCTCGAGATTGAGCTGGCGTCCCAACAGAGCTTGGTAAGGACATTCTTTCAATATGAGGATAACATATTTCAGTTAAATTCCTATATTCCACAGAGCAGAAATGGAACTGATAGTAACCCCAGTATGTCCTCTATGTCCGACAGAGGAGGCTGGTAGGAGGAGCTATGGGTGGATGTACTCATTGTAAGGGCTGGAATGGAATTAATGGAATGGTATCAAACACATCAAACAAATGGAAAACACATTTGCCTCCATTCCGTGTATTCCATTCCAGTCAATACAATGAGCCTGTACTCCCATAGCTCCGCTCACCATACCTTAACCATACCCTCCATATCTCCAAATTCCAACATTCTAATAATCCCAATGTCATTCAACAACATTCCCAAAATTCTCCTGTTATTCCAAACAGAAATCCTCCTTAGAGGACACCTTACATAACGTGGAGATGCGTTCCAACATGGAGGTGGAGAAGTACAATGCCATCCTCATCCGTCTGGAGGGCGAGCTGACCAACCTGCGGGGCAACATCCAGCATCAGGGCCAGGAGTATGAGGCACTGCTCAACATGAAGATGAAGCTGGAGGCCGAGATCGCCACCTACAGGAGCCTGCTCGACGGAGGGGACTTCAAGTGAGTGGACGAGGGGTTGAGGGAGATTGGTCCAATCCTAAATCGACCCGTAGACCAATTAGATAGTGTATAAGCATTATGTTCATAGCTCCACCTTCCACCTTGATAGGCCAGTGTTTCATCATATTGGTTATTCCAATCAAACCTTCTCAGATCTCCACAAGTTCATGTGACATAGGGCCTGAAGGTTGATTTGGGATTGGGCCATTGACTGACTATTGGGGTGCATCTTAATAGTCTAAACTGGCTTCCTCTCGTCTTGATTTGTTTCCTTCATGTGCACTGATTTACAGACAGATGGATAGGTGGATGTTAGGCAGACTTTTCGCAATCCAGTTCGTTGACATCAGTGAAGGAAAGAAGGCGAGAACGAGAGGAAGCAACTTCATACTTTTGAGATGCACCCTTAGCTCCGAGAA
This sequence comes from Salmo trutta, assembly GCF_901001165.1. Lineage (NCBI taxonomy): Eukaryota > Metazoa > Chordata > Actinopteri > Salmoniformes > Salmonidae > Salmo > Salmo trutta. Next base: position 15,395,646 of record NC_042972.1, on the reverse strand, counting down.
GGGTTGAGCTGATTGAGATTAAATACATTTTAAATGTTTTATCGGTTATCACACAAGAATAAGAACAAATAGTTGTGGGTCAAATTATTGATTCAATCACAGCTATGCTTCAAGCTCAACTACCACAATACGCCATGGTGCGTGGATCAAATCGAATCTAGGGAGTTGAAACAGGATATAATGAGATCGTGAGGTGAGGGTGACATGTACCATGAGCCAAATACTTGGAAGTTGTGACAAAGTCAAATGGCAGAAACACAAAAGGATTTTGGACACGTCTGCAGCAAGTAGGCCTTGTATGAGTGAAATATAGTACTTTGTAGCTAGAAGCAGAGCTGCCATATCTGTCGGCACCATCTTATTAATGTGAGTGGATGAGGTAGTTTGACGCCATTTACAGTATAAACCAGGTATAGCATGATTGTTTGTCCTGTTAATGAATGAATGTCCTGTTTTTTAATACTTATTTTTTTCTATTCCAGGCTCCAAGACGCTATGGATGAACTGAAACCCTAAGGGAATGAGGCAGGACAAAAGTGATGACCAACTGTCAACTTCATGGAGAGAGATGCCCACAGACACGGAGGAGTCAGACCCATCAAATGGGCATAACCATGTCATAAAAATAAAACCTTGATGCAATGGTTTATCATTTAACGTGTTGTTTCTCATATTTATACCTAAACACTGCACCGAGCACATTTTTTATTTTACCTTTATTTAACTAGGCAAGTCAGTTAAGAACAAATTCTTGAACCGAGCCCATTGAACCGAGCCCATTGAACTGAGCCCATTGAACTGAGCCAATTTCAAGATTTTAGTTAGGAAAGTTTAAAATGTATCTTCTTTATGTGATGGATAGAAAACTGTAATTCCCTTTTTAAAATATGATTTATTTTTCATAGTACGAAGCACGGGCAATCAAAAAGTCACAAACACCCCTTGTGTGGCAATAGAATAAATACAAGAAAAGTTACAAAAAACTCCAGACCATCATCACACATGATGCATGACATAGTGTAGGGTTAGTAACAGAAGAAGACAAAAACGATTAAACGGACAGAAATATTGTCCTGAAATTACCTCAACGTACAGAAAGGGGCACACATCCCCAAACCCATGAACAAAAGCTTATAGGATATTGCAAAAGCTTATCACCCTAAAACCAAGGATGGTGTGGCTTAATAATGAGAGAAGAAATTGATGAATATTTATCATATGTGTATAACAATATAGTCAACATTTAAATCAACATGTGAGGTAAACAATTAGCAATTAAACATTCATAAAGTCATTCATTAATCACAGCACATACAATAAAATAATTCATTATAACTTATTGTGAATAGGCTATAGAGAAGAATGCTTTAGGAAGAAATGTATGCTTGTGCTCTTATTGAATTTAGGTAGGCTACTCAGTTACGCTATATTATTGCTATTATAAACTGCCAATGTAATTAGAGCAGTAAAAATATATGTTTTGTCACAACCGTGGTGTACGGTCCGATATATCACGGCTGTCAGCCAATCAGCAGTTAGAGCTCGAACCACCCAGTTTATAATAGGCAATAAATAAGAAAGACTATAGTGCAATACATAGTTTATGCGTAGTTCCTTATTGTGAAGGCCAGCACGTTGTCATCAATATACAGTATCTGCAAGCTGTCTCTCAAATAGCCTACCACATTACTGCAGTCAAATCGTTTTGAAGAAGTAAAAGAGAAAGAATGCACTTCTTCAGAATATTGATCTGTTTTTGGCAAGGGCTGCAAACAATCAAGGATTATAAAGGGAAAACCAGCTGCATGGCGAGCACCGATGCCTATCTTCCAGACAAGTAAAACCCTTTTTATGCTTGCTTCGAGGTAAACAACATTGATCCTCCTACATGGGCCCCCGCTGCTCAAGATTACTATGTGTGTGCTCTCTATCTCTGTGGCCAACGTGAGCAAGAATTTTAAACGTGTGAATACTCTCAAAACTAGACCAGCTGGCTTAAGGACAGATTGAACCTCTCCCTGTCCTAGTCTGTAATCCCCACATGCTTCCACCATTGTTCCTGTACCCTGGCAAACAAAGGTAACCTGCCTAAATGACTATCGCCCTGTGGCACTCACTTCTGTCATCACGAAGTGCTTCGAGAGTCTGGTAAAGGACCACATCAGCTCCACCTTACCTGACACCCTGGACCCACTACAATTTGCATACCGCACCAAAAGATCAACAGACAACGCAATCACCATTGCACTGCACACAGGCCTATCCCACCTGGACAAGAGGTTGTGAAAATGATGTTCATTGACTGAAGATGTAAGGAGGGGCTTATTACAGTTGTATTCCAGCCACTAGGGGGTACTTGGGGGAAGCCCATGGGAAATGAAGAAGAACACTTTAATTGGACTGGGGGAGCTGTTACATCGTGCTGACATGGTTAAAATTCAGGGAAACAGTACCTTTCGCGTTGAAATTTACATTATAAGCTCATAGAGAAAGGTAAGAAATTTGGAGGCACAGCTGAGATTTATTTTAAAATGTGAGCACCGGCCCATATTCCTTGAATGGACAATGAGTGAGAGACATTGGGAGAGTTGCTAGCTAGCTAACCATAACTGGCTAACCACTGAACGGATTTTAGCTATCTTGACATTGCCTGCATTGTCGTCGTTGACACATGAGTAGGACAATATGAGTCGAGGGTGGGAAACGTTGTTGGATGAAATTGTTGGATGAAATTGAACCGAGTTTATGGACTTTAACTGAGGACAATTTACAGCACCTGTGTGTACATTGTGGAATAGGAAGTGTAGATGACTCTGAATTTAACTGATTGAAGATTACTGTGAGAAGGAGGATTTAATGGAATCAGAGGATGAGGGAATGTCTTGGCTGCTTCAACTGAAAGACGAAATCAAAGTAATATCGGACTCGGAGGATGCTGCGAAAAGTCTGCCTTTCATGTCCCAGCCAGTCGGCGCCAACGATGCAAGTGAACAGCAAACCCAGCGGAGAGACTGAAGCTGCTGCAGGATGAAAAGAGGAGGGAGGGGCTCCTCAGCCCAGCAGAGAGGTGGGCCCAGCTCCAGAAAGGCACACACCACAGAGAGAGAGTGCAGTGAGTATGCCCAGTCATAAAGACTGATAGGAGATCAGAATCAGAAAGATAATCTCAGCTTCAACATCCTAGAACATCAGATTGAAAATGGACTGAGAAAAGGATACAGTGAATTAGAAATCATAGAAGCAGTCATCAGAGCTGTGAGCCCAGGGCTTAAAATGAGGAGTTATCTGGAGGGAAAAACAGACATGACACTCTACACCCTAAGGCAAATCTTGATGACACATTATTATCACAAGTTGACTAAGACAACACAAGAGTCTGCCTTGGACTTCCTAGTCCAAGTCTTCAACCTGAGACAGAAAGTGTTATCAGCCTCGTGCTCTATCAGGACTGAAATATGGCATAGTGTTAGTCAAGAGCCAATGCCTACATGCCATTGTTACTAGATTAACAAATTATATCTTGAGTGGAGATGAGAGTGCATTGCTTGAGAAAATGCTAATTGCCCAGGGCAATGAAAGCGAACGCATGCAAAAGGCCATGGTTTCAGGTAAGTTCACCCCCACAGGAGTAAACGCAGTACAGAGTGAGGATAAATAGGATAGTGGAGAGGAATGTGACCAGGCAGAACCCCCACAGACCACAGTCCGAAAACCAAATAAATACGATCTCCTGAGTAAAATTGATGCGAGCAATGAAGCAATCAAAGAACTGACCTGACAGGTAACATCATTAGTACAGTCAGTGCAGAGCCAGAGTGACAGTTCAGTTAGGAATCGTTCTAACAGAAAACCATGTACAACCAAAAGAGAGAGAAGAAAATGCAAAAGTTGTTATGAGACTGGTCAACAGACTGGTCAACAGACTGGTAATCAGACTGGTCAGCAGACTGGTCATCAGACTGGTCAGCAGACTGGTCATCAGACTGGTCAACAGACTGGTCAACAGACTGGTCATCTGACTGATCATCAGACTGGTCATCCGACTGGTCATCAGACTGGTCAACAGACTGGTCATCAGACTGGTCAGCAGACTGGTCAGCAGACTGGTCATCAGACTGGTCAGCAGACTGGTCATCAGACTGGTCAACAGACTGGTCAACAGACTGGTCATCAGACTGGTCAGCAGACTGGTCATCAGACTGGTCAGCAGACTGGTCATCAGACTGGTCAGCAGACTGGTCAACAGACTGGTCAGCAGACTGGTCATCAGACTGGTCAACAGACTGGTCAACAGACTGGTCAACCGACTGGTCAACAGACTGGTCATCAGACTGGTCAACAGACTGGTCAACCGACTGGTCATCAGACCAGTCTGATACCTTGTCACAACTCAACTGATTGGCTCAAACACATTAAGAAGGATAGAAATTCCACAAATTAACGTTTATAAGGCACACCTGTTAATTGAAAATGCATTCCAGGTGACTACCTCATGAAGCTGGTTGAGAGAATGTCAAGAGTGTGCAAAGCTGTCATCAAGGCAAAGGGTGGCTACTTTGAAGAATCTCAAATATAAAACATATTTTGATTTGTTTAACACTTTTTTGGTTACAACATGATTCCATATGTGTTATTTCATAGTTCTGATATCTTCACTATTATTCTACAATGTAGTAAATAGTAAATAAAAAAAAATCCCTGGAATGAGTAGGTGTGTCCAAACTTTTGACTGGTACTGTATGTACTAATTACAGCGAGACTGAATACCACTGGTCATCGCTGGGTGGCGGAGCTGTCTGACTTCAATCTCACACTGAAGTATCGTCCTGGAAAGGTAAACACTGACTCAGACTTTCTGTCACGTTCTCCTTTGCTTGCTGAACATTACATGGAAGAATGCACAGAGAAACACTCCCCTGAGACGGCAAAAGCAACACTCAATAATGTTCAGGCACAATAGCATGACTGAGTAACTTGGATATCCGTGTTCACAGTAAGGCCATCAGTGCAAGAGGAGCTGTCAAGGTAAGGGGGAACAATTACAGACCGACTGTCTCCACACGATCTCATGCAGGTTCAGTTAAAGGATGCAGCTGTATCAAAAATCTTGGAACTGAAAAGGCAAAGGGCTAAGCCAAAACCAACAGAATGTCAACAAGAGTCGTGCAAAGTCAAACAGTTACTGAAAGAGTGGAACAGACTCCATGTCTCACCAGAGGGATTATTACATAGGAAAACAGAAAAAAGGACACAAATTGTGGTACCAAGTCAGTACAGAACACTAATTTACAAGTACTTACACACTGAAATGGCCCAGAAAGGAACAGAAAGAGTGTTGAACTTAGCACAATAACACTTTAATTGGCCACGCATGCAACATGACATTGATCACTTAATCACTAAATTGTGTGTTTCAAATAAAATAAACCCAGTGTAATAACAGGGCCCTGTCATGACTGTCCTGATCAGGTCAGGTTACAGGAGACCACAATCCTACAGGGTTTCTCTCAACCCCCAACAGAGGAGGAGAGATCTAGGGGTATGAGGATGTGGGGGTTTTATGACCCCTAGATAAATCCTAGGACACAGAGAAATTACTGTGTCCTCACTGTGGAGAACTGGCCTCAGAACACTAAACATGCAATAAAGGGACTTTGGAACAATGGTTTCCGTCAGCCACAATGGTGGTCATGACGAGAGATGAAATATGAAAATGTATGTAATTTTTGTTTTATTATTAAAGGTTAACAGATGACGTTATTATGAAAACATTGTACCTTTAAGAGTTTTCTCAGTACATGCCTGATGTTTATACATTGTACATTGTGTGGAAAATATCCAAATCGAAGAGAATGTTTTGGTAAAGATGAAATGTGAAGTTAGTGTCTAAAATTGGATTTGAGTAAAATCTAGGCCTTGTCTCTTAACTTGGTACGCCCAGAGAACTGCCCTAAAGGCGGTTACGCCCACTTCTGACCCGAGGGTATAAGACAGAAGACTGGAGAATTAACATTAGACTAAAAGAGACCGCAAGCTGCAGCGAAGGTCTGAATGGTCAACGAACCCCAAAACGCAACAAAGTTTGAAGACAAAGAAATCTTTTTCTACCCAAGCTACGGATGAGTAGCTGTGTCTAAGCGGGTGAATTCAAGCCGAACCACCCAGCCTTCACTCTTCATCGAATCGTGGTATTTACGCTATTTTATTCATACACTGTGAGCTCTGAGCTACAGAGCTGTCTGTCCTCAGACGACACCACAGAGAAAAGGGAAGAAATCAGACCACCAAGCCAAGAAGGACACTGACATCGTGAGGACAATCAGAGAGTTGCGTCGGAGCAGTGCGCCCTTGAGAAGCCTAAACGAGCCACGCGGGACGCCCCTCTGAGATCTCCAACACGTAATTACATCATTATATTCTGACCCATAAGAGCGGCAGTTCGGGGAAGGCTAGGTTTAAATAAGCATAGCTGACAAATGAACCCAAATGTATATTTCTCTTGTGTACTTTCTTTGTTTCTCTCTCTTTTAAATCCCCATTTTGGGTAACACGCGCCATAGTGTGTTGGCCCGTTATACTAAGTCCTAATCAATAGCCTAGACTGTGTTTTGTGTATGTGTATTTTTATCATCATTTTAGCTTGCTAGTAAATAAATAATGAACTAAGATTGGTGTGGTAAACTCATTGGTGAAGCCCTGGTTCGTGCAGATTCCTGGATTATGCGACGTTCAGACATGAGACTAGAGGTTGATTAATTTAGCGACTGTTGTAAAATCGATATTCTGATATTCTTTGAGTTAATTTGGGAAATAGAAACTCAATAAAACAAATTTTCCCATGGTGCCCCAGGTTAATGAGTTAATAATTGCTTGATTCATTGCTTGATTCATTTAAGCATGCAATTATAAACAGTTAATCATTCGATGAGCAACAGTCGTCACATGAACTAATATAACATCACGACAGCCCTTTTGAGATGATTTCAATTGACTATGTGCATTTGGAGAAAAGCAGAGGGGGCTACGAGTCCATTTTAGTTATTTTAGATAACCTTACAAAATTTGCGCAAGCCTACCCCACCAGAAATAAGTCAGGGAAAACTGCAGCAAAAAAAGCTTTTTGAAGACTTTTTCCCAAAGTTTGGCTTTGTGTCAAAAATCCATCACGATCAGGGAAGAGAGTTTGAAAATCAGTTATTCAGAGCCTTGCAGAACTGTACGGGAAGCCTCTCCATATCATCCACAGGGGGATCCAGGGGAGAGATTTAACCGTACACTATTGTCAATGTTGTGCACACCAGATTAAGAGAAAAATGCCAACTGGGGTGATTATCTAAACAAGGTCATTCATGCATGTAATTGTATCACCGGTGATGCTACTGGGTTCTCACCATATTTCCTGCTATTTGGAAGGGCTCCACTGCTACCTGTTGACCTTGTATTTGGGTTACAGATAAAGGAACAGGAGAAATCATACCAGGATTATGCTAAGAAGTGGAAACAACAGATGGCGGAAGCCTATGACATCGCCATAAGAAACATGGGGAAATGAACAGCAAAGTGAAAAGCCGCAGAAGAAAATGAGTTCGGTTCTGGTCTCAGAGGATCATGTACTGGTGGGGAACATGTCAGAACGTGGGTGGCCGGGAAAGCTAAGATCACACTGGGAGGATCAAATACACATGGCGGTAAACAGGAAAGGTGATGACAGCCCTGTCTATGAGGTCAAACCCGAGAGGGGTACAGGCAGGGCCTGGGTTCTGCATCGCAATATGCTCATGTCATGTAATTCCCTACCTTTTGAGGAGCCAGTTCAAGCACCGAGTAGAGGTCTGTGGAGAAAGGAACCACTCAAACATAGAGGTCTGGGAGGAGCTGAGGGCTCAGAGACTCAATCATCCCATGATGACCCCACTGATTCATTGGGGTCAACCATGACCTTGCTCCACCGTTCAGTCCGGCAGAGGAGGCCCAGAGACATCCGAACCTTTAACACTTTTTAAATTATGTTTTTATTTAACCTTTATTTAACTAAGCATGTCAGTTAAGAAAAAAATCTTACTTACAATGACAGCCTACACCGGCCAAGCACAATCACAGCCAGTTACGATACAGCCTGGATTTGAACCAGGGTGTCTATAGTGACACCACTAGCACTGAGATGCAGTGTCTATGAACACTGCACCACTCGGGAGCCACTTCAGGGCTGCCAAGCGCTTATCAGGATATGAATTAGAGATGTTCAGAATTGTTTATTTAAATAAAATAAACATTGACTTTACTAATCACAGTGAGATAATGTTTAGTGGGGGTTGCGTCTTTGCCCATATAGGCATGTCTATATAGTTATATGGGTTAGTCCAGTTTTCTCAGTTGTTCTCTTGACCAGTACTTCCGTCCTCTGTTTTGAGGCCAGTTAAATGTTTGGGACAACATTACATTTTTGCAGGGTAGTGTTGTAAAGGGCTTAATACAGTTGTATTCCAGCCACTACTTGGGTAAAGCCTATAGGAAATGAAGAAGAAAACTTTAAGTGGACTGGGGAGAGGAAGAAAAACAAACAAAAAATGCTGTAAACTGCAGTTACATCGTGCTGACCTGATTCAAATTGATGGGGCTGCAGTGGAGAGGGTCAAAAGCTTCAAGTTCCTCAGCGTGCACATCACAGAGGACCTGACATGGACCCATCACACCGTCACCGTGGTGAAAGCGCGACAGCCCCTCATCAACCTCAGGCAACTAAATACATTTGCATGGCCCCTCAGATCCTCAAGAACTTCTATATATGCACCATCGAGAGTACCTTATCTGGCTGCATCACCACCTGGTATGACAACTGCGACCACAAGGTTCTACAGAGGGTGGTGGGAACAGGGAACGGCCCAAAACATCACTGGGAGCAAGCTCCCCTCCCTCCAGGACATTTACACCAGACGGTTTCTGAGGAAGGCCTCGGTTTCTGAGGAAGGCTGTCTTTGTCATAGCCTCGGTTTCTGAGGAAGGCTGTCTTTGTCATAGCTTGATAATTGTGTAGTTTAGTAATTATCGAGGTTAGCTAGGTTAGCTAGCCAGCTATTTCCGTCCCCCGCGACGCCATTGTTCCATACCTAGCCAACTATTACCGGCGCGCAGCATTGTAGAAACTAAATACATTACAAAGGAACGTCTTGATTAGTGTTATGTTATGTTAGCTAGCTACAAAGTTGCTTTTGTATAATAGCCAACCTCTACCGACTAGCAGCACTGTAGAAACTATTACATTACAACGGAACGACTTGATTAGTGTAGTGTTGTGTTAGTTAGCTAGCATTTTCGTCATCTAAGTCAATAAGATTTTCGCAACGTAAGCTTAACTTTCTGAACATTCGAGACGTGTAGTCCACTTGTCATTCCAATCTCCTTTGCATTAGCGTAGCCTCTTCTGTAGCTTGTCAACTATGTGTCTGTCTATCCCTGTTCTCTCCCCTCTGCACAGGCCATACAAACGCTTCACACCGCGTGGCCGCTGCCACTCTAACCTGGTGGTCCCAGCGCGCACGACCCACGTGGAGTTCCAGGTCTCTGGCAGCCTCTGGAACTGCCGGTATGGGGCCAACAAGGCTGAGTTCATCTCAGCCTATGCTACCCTCCAGTCCCTAGACTTCCTGGCGCTGACGGAAACATGGATTACCACAGATAACACTGCTACTCCTACTGCTCTCTCCTCGTCTGCCTACGTGTTCTCGCATACCCCTCGAGCATCGAGCCAGCGGGGTGGTGGCACTGGAATCCTCATCTCTCCCAAGTGGACATTCTCTCCTTCTCCCCTGACCCATCTGTCTATCTCCTCATTTGAATTCCATGCTGTCACAGTTACCAGCCCTTTCAAGATTAACATCCTTATCATTTATCGCCCTCCAGGTTCCCTTGGAGAGTTCATCAATGAGCTTGATGCCTTGATAAGTTCCTTCCCTGAGGATGGCTCACCTCTCACTGTTCTGGGTGACTTTAACCTCCCCACGTCTACCTTTGACTCATTCCTCTCTGCCTCCTTCTTTCCACTCCTCTCCTCTTTTGACCTCACCCTCTCACCTTCCCCCCCTACTCACAAGGCAGGCAATATGCTTGACCTCATCTTTACTAGATGCTGTTCTTCCACTAATCTCATTGCAACTCCCCTCCAAGTCTCCAACCACTACCTTGTATCCTTTTCCCTCTCGCTCTCATCCAACACTTCTCACTCTGCCCCTACTCGGATGGTATTGCGCCGTCCCAACCTTCGCTCTCTCTCTCCTGCTACTCTCTCCTCTTCCATCCTATCATCTCTTCCCTCTGCTCAAACCTTCTCCAACCTATCTCCTGATTCTGTCTCCTCAACCCTCCTCTCCTCCCTTTCTGCATCCTTTGATTTTCTCTGTCCCCTATCCTCCAGGCCGGCTCGGTCCTCCACTCCTGCGCCGTGGCTCGACGACTCACTGCGAGCTCACAGAACAGGGCTCCGGGCAGCCGAGCGGAAATGGAGGAAAACTCGCCTCCCTGCGGACCTGGCATCCTTTCACGCCCTCCTCTCTACATTTTCCTCTTCTGTCTCTGCTGCTAAAGCCACTTTCTACCACTCTAAATTCCAAGCATCTGCCTCTAACCCTAGGAAGCTCTTTGCTACCTTCTCCTCCCTCCTGAATCCTCCTCCCCCTCCCCCCCTCCTCTCTCTCTGCGGATGACTTCGTCAACCATTTTGAAAAGAAGGCTGATGACATCCGATCCTCGTTTGCTAAGCCAAACGACACCGCTGGTCCTGCTCACACTGCCCTACCCTGTGCTTTGACCTCTTTCTCCCCTCTCTCTCCAGATGAAATCTCGCGTCTCGTGACGGCCGGCCGCCCAACAACCTGCCCACTCGACCCTATCCCCTCCTCTCTTCTCCAGACCATTTCCGGAGACCTTCTCCCCTACCTTACCTCGCTCATCAACTCATCCTTGACCGCTGGCTACGTCCCTTCCGTCTTCAAGAGAGCGAGAGTTGCACCCCTTCTGAAAAAACCTACACTCGATCCCTCCGATATCAACAACTACAGACCAGTATCCCTTCTTTCTTTTCTCTCCAAAACTCTTGAACGTGCCGTCCTTGGCCAGCTCTCCTGCTATCTCTCTCAGAATTACCTTCTTGATCCTAATCAGTCAGGTTTCAAGACTGGGCATTCAACTGAGACTGCTCTTCTCTGTGTCACGGAGGCTCTCCGCACTGCTAAAGCTAACTCTCTCTCCTCTGCTCTCATCCTTCTAGACCTATCTGCTGCCTTTGATACTGTGAACCATCAGATCCTCCTCTCCACCCTCTCCGAGCTGGGCATCTCCGGCGCGGCCCACGCTTGGATTGCGTCCTACCTGACAGGTCGCTCCTACCAGGTGGCGTGGCGAGAATCTGTCTCCGCACCACGTGTCCTATTCTCACTATACACCAAGTCACTTGGCTCGGTCATATCCTCACATGGTCTCTCCTATCATTGCTACGCAGACGACACAAAATTAATCTTCTCCTTTCCCCCTTCTGATAACCAGGTGGCGAATCGCATCTCTGCATGTCTGGCAGACATATCAGTGTGGATGACGGCTCACCACCTCAAGCTGAACCTCGGCAAGACGGAGCTGCTCTTCCTCCCGGGGAAGGACTGCCCGTTCCATGATCTCACCATCACGGTTGACAACTCCCTTGTGTCCTCCTCCCAGAGTGCTAAGAACCTTGGCGTGACCCTGGACAACACCCTGTCGTTCTCCACTAACATCAAGGCGGTGACCCGATCCTGTAGGTTTATGCTCTACAACATTCGCAGAGTGCGACCCTGCCTCACACAGGAAGCGGCGCAGGTCCTAGTCCAGGCACTTGTCATCTCCCGTCTGGATTACTGCAACTCGCTGTTGGCTGGGCTCCCTGCCTGTGCCATTAAACCCCTACAACTCATCCAGAACGCCGCAGCCCGTCTGGTGTTCAACCTTCCCAAGTTCTCTCACGTCCCCCCGCTCCTCCGCTCTCTCCACTGACTTCCAGTTGAAGCTCGCATCCGCTACAAGTCCATGGTGCTTGCCTACGGAGCTGTGAGGGGAACGGCACCTCCGTACCTTCAGGCTCTGATCAGGCCCTACACCCAAGCAAGGGCACTGCGTTCATCCACCTCTGGCCTGCTCGCCTCCCTACCTCTGAGGAAGCACAGTTCCCGCTCAGCCCAGTCAAAACTGTTCACTGCTCTGGCACCCCAATGGTGGAACAAGCTCCCTCACGACGCCAGGACAGCGGAGTCAATTACCACCTTCCGGAGACACCTGAAACCCCACCTCTTTAAGGAATACCTGGGATAGGATAAAGTAATCCTTCTAACCCCCCCCCCCTCCCAAAAGATTTAGATGCACTATTGTAAAGTGGTTGTTCCACTGGATATCATAAGGTGAATGCACCAATTTGTAAGTCGCTCTGGATAAGAGCGTCTGCTAAATGACTTAAATGTAAATGTAAATGTAAGATCGTCAAGGACTCCGTCACCCGAGCCACGGACTATTCACTCCGTTACCATCTGGCAAATGGTATCGGAGCATCAGGTCTACCACCAGGCAATCAGACTGTTGAACAGCTAACTTTAGCTGTCTACCTGCCCAGACCTGCACCTTAGATAATATTTGGGTAAGACTTTCAATGAAACATAATGCATTATACAGCATTATACATGTACCCATAACGCACTATGATATAGTAATAATTCAGTATAAGTTTAGTTATAGACACATAAAGACTCATAAACCCATACCCCCGAGTGGCACAGTGGTCTAAAGCACTGCATCTCAGCACTAGAGGCTTCACTACAGACCCTGGTTTCGATTCCAGGCTGTATCACAACCGGCTGTGATTGGGAGTCCCATAGGGCAGTGCACAATTGTCCCAGCGTCGTTTAAGTTAGGGTTTGGCGGGTGTAGGCCATCATTGTAAATAAGAATTTATTCTTAACTGACTTGCCTAGTTAAATAAAGATTAAATAAATAAAAAAAATACTGCTGATGCATTATAGTCATAATCACATAATGTATAGCAACATATGTAGCGCTTCATAATTGCTGGTCACTTTTTCCTCAAGGTTCATACAGCATTATAATGACCGTCAATGTGATGCATTTCTAACCTTTTTGTCAATGAGCAGCACATCATTATTACTGCATCCTAATCTTTGTTTTGGTGTGTTAAAGCATACTTATGAGCCACAATAAAGTAATATTCTTCTGAGTAAATGACCTCTCTACCTCTGTAGCCTGCTCTTGTTCACCAGTAGCAGTTACCAGACACGGTCTACTAGGTGGTTGGTAAAGCCTCAGTTACGGAGAAAGGCAAGACTGCCTTTTCCTATTGTGCACCAGAGGCATGGAACAGTCTGCAAAATGTGGCATGGAACTTCACCTAGATGTACTAGTGCCCCTTAGTGAGTTTAAAACTCTGGCCTAAAACTATGTTCAGGAGGAGTGTAAATGTTTCCTGTAGGCTGGATCAGCTCTTGATAACGTGTTGTTGTATGTTTTTTTCCCTGGTTAAATTAGCTGTTACTGTACAGTTCTAAAGTTGCCATTGTATGTTTTCGTGAAATGTCAGGACTTTTTGGAGGGTAAAAATGTTTGACCGTTAAAAATGCTATTTTCCCAAACCCCTAACCCTAACCGTAACATTTATCCTAAACCTAACCCTAACCCCAAAAACCCTAACCTTAACCCTAGCCCTAACATTAACCTTAACACCAAAACCCTAAATCAAACCCCTTAAGCTTAAAATAGCATTTGAACAAATTCAGGACCTGAAAAAAGTCTTAAATGTTAGGACTTTTGGGGTCTGGATAATGTAGGAAAACACATGCGCACACACACACACACACTGTCAACACTGCTGTTCTATTTATATACTATTTTATTCAACTGCAACACCAAGACATTATCCACTTCCTATTTGTAAATACAGTCATACTTGACATATCAAGTTCGTAATTTATGCTGGAACTAGCTATATATGCAATTGTGACCACATCAGTTTTACTACTATGCATACTACTTTCTTATACTATTTGTTTTTTTTATACAAAAGGTATTCAAATCTATTTGAAATGCCTGAAATTGGTCTCTAGCTAAACACCATAATATAATATTATTAATAGAAAATAGTAGACAGCAAGAGCAAGGCTGGAGGGATTTGAGGCTCGCGACCAGATGCGCGTTCTCGATTATAAACCTCTGACGCCTTCATCCGGGAATCTGGTACGAACTCGCTCTCCAACATGGCGGCGCCAGGTGAGGTTTATGTGGGTGAACGAGCTAGGTCGGTTGGGAGATTTCAGAGGGTATTAGCGCGACACAATTTAGCAAATATCGTTTGACGAGTGTCTGCAGCTTGTCGTGTCAATCATTGTCGGTGTCCTATGTGTATAGTTTCATCAAATTACTGTTTCTCAGGGATAAAGACGCCGCTGCCGGCGAAGGGATCTAGCTTGCTAACGTCGTTAGCTTCGCGAGGCAGCTATTTGCTCAGAGTTTAATAATTTCTTCCCGGTGTTTTTCATTGAGTGATATGTTACGGGTATTGCGTTGACTTTAGAGTGTGCCTTTGGATTGTATCAGACATTTAAGTAGGTCGTCATGTTATTCATAAGCAACTGACACATTGTGTCTAGGTAGTCGACGATTTACTGTGGCACTAAGACAAGCAAGCGCATTTCTTGTAGGAGGGTCTGGTTCAGTGGCATGGGGTTCTCAAGGAATTTCCCACGTGCGGATTTTGGTAACCGATGGGTGAAGCAGGACAGTTGCTGGACGCGTCCTATCGCAGGCCTCCCCTCAAATGTTAGCAGGCTGGCGTATTTAATGATGTCAGCCACATGCCACTAGCATAGGCCTTAAAGTATTCCCGGTAAGCAGTCCTTTGCTGACGAAGCCAGTGGATGTAATGACAATGGCTAGCTAAGCAACTAGCTAGCTCGTTAGCGCACTAATATACCAGTGGTAGCTTCAGCTGTATTGACCGCTAACGTTAGTTAGCTAGGTACCATCCAGTTGTTTCGAAATTATTGGTTAGTGTTAGTTAGTTTTGGCAATATGGCTACATTGACAAAATAACTATAGCTACATTGGCAAGAATGACTCATTGGCCATTTCCACAGTTTGGTTTCACGTAATTCATAATGATTCACCACGTGGAAGGACTACTTTGCACCTAGGCCTAACTTACACGCTGTTTGCTAGGATAATTAAATATAGTAGCTTGTTCTACAGTGTGCGTGAATGGTATTGTTCTCGCTCACTACACGACTACCATCACCATTCATTGTAAACAGTGTGTGTGACCCACTGACAAGACACCAATTGTAAACAGGCCGTGTGTGTGATGCTCTGTAGTGTGTGAAAAGAATGCCCTGACAGCTGGGATTTTCACAATGAAGCCGCCAGCCCTCTTTGTTTTTCCCAGTCTGCTTCAAACCAAAACAAACCGACCAAACCTGCTCCATCAGAAGACGTGGGTCTCATTGAAACCAGTAGTCAACCAATTTAGTCAAAATAACAAATTTAATGTCTGTCACACACACCTAAAGTGTTGCCCTTGAAGAAACAACCGAACTCTCTGTTGCTGAAAATAGGATAAACTGTAAAAGCACTTATCAGTGATGCACAATTTTGTTATGGAGCATTTCAATATAGTGGCAGTTAATGAGGTGAGAGAGACCACTCCCTGTTTTAGAAGCAGGTTGGCATTCATGGGGATGACTCATGTACTGGAGGCAGCTTTGCAGGGTAGTCACTAGCTGGCCTTAACCACACTGCTAACCTTATGCCATAACTTTTTAAATTAAGACCAAAAAGCACATTTTTGTTTACATTAATTTTTATGATATGTAGCCAGCTTTCACTTTGCAGCTGGCCAATGTAGTGGTAATCTCATCTCTGCCTCCAGTACAAGATTAATCTCAATAAATGTCATCCTGCAGTTTAGAATGGGTCAGTGGGGCCAAGGCTCATCTGGCTGGCTTTGGCCCCACATACTATGAAGACCTATTAGACAGACACACTGTTTCATTATCATGGTTTGCACGTCACTGCGCCTTTATCTGACACGATGCTGGACTGGAGCACTTCACAACAGTGAGAAATTACTATTTGTTCGCATGCAGCTGTTGGCATAAAGGACGGATTGAGGCCTTTCCTAAACCAATGCGCTTGTTTTGCCTTCGTCAGAGAATGTCAATGGCAGTGTGAAAATGACGCAACATAGTTTCAGGCATTTCCACTAGCTCGGTATAGACACTTTCATTGGTTTCCAACGCAATGCAGGACTGCCTGGAGGTAGAGGGCTGCACTCCTGCGGAATGCCAACAGAACCTGCTGGCCCCAATAGAGATCATAGCAGCCAATCAGCATTTTTCATGCTGGGGTTGGGAGCTGGCAGTCTGACTATTTTGGGATGAAAATATTTGTTGTCTCGCAGATTTGAAAATGTCTGTCTTTCTGCTTTTTTATGCATTAACCTGCCTACTGTATTAAAAACACCTATTTGTTGCATTATTCACATAGTCAGATTTCGCTGCTTTAAGTTCAGTAGCCTGTCTCTCCTCCAAGTTAGGTGTGCAAGATCAAGTGTGTCTGTATATGTGTGGTCTCAATTAAATAGAGTAGGCTGCCTATGCATTGGAGAATCAGGTGGCAGTTATCTTCCCAAGGAATTTTTATGAAATACTATTAGACAATAGTTTACTACAGTTTCTGTAAATAAATAATAATGGTAAGAAGTGGAGGGCGCTCAACAGACTTAAGTCGAGGTGCTATCCAACAAATAGATTATTGAAAAGACACAAAGCAAGCGTAGGCTAAATATTGTGAGCGGATATTGCCTGTTCATTTTCTCTAAATATTGTTTGCCCATTTATTTGTCTCTGCCTGCAAATCGTCCTCCTAAAAGATAGGATATGTCCTATATGCAAAACGTAGCTAAAGAGAAAGTGCAACTGTCCTCTCAACATTCTTGCTACTTCAAGTTCAGTATCCATACGTGGAGATCAGGTGCATGTGTGGTCTCAATTCAAGACTAGGTATGTTTCGAAATACAGACGGTATGATTTTCAATACTGTTTTTTTTTTTTTGTGGGGGTGTTGTGTGCAACTCAACTGCTTATAAACTAATTTTAAGAAATCTAAGATGTTAAATTATACCGAGCTCCAGCTATGCATTTGGTTTGCTATCTTGCTAGCTAAGTGGCTAGATATCAAGCTTCTTGGTTACAGCAGAGACATTCTATCCCCTCCTGGATCAAGATCCCTGTTGCCTAAATTGTTTTGTACATCCAAACATTTTATCCCCCCCTATACCCCACTATGGTAAAGAGACTATGAAAATCTGCATACCGCCCAACCCTAGTAGGCTATAGCCTATGCATGGGCGGCAAAGCACATGGCCGTTATCTTTACAAGGATATTGACTTCCGAAATATGATTAGGCTATAGTTTACTACATTGCTTAGAAATAAATATTTATCACCCATATTTGTCTGTCTGAAAATAGTCTCACTCCTAAAACATATCTCAAGAGAAAGTGCACGTCTCTCCACCTCTGCTCTCTTCAAACTACGTCTAGCCTGTTTGATTATCGGCCAGTAATACCGAAAGCCTAATAATGGGACACGTGACAATCTCTGGCAATTTAACCTATCTCTTGGGTTATTTTTGTGGATTTTGATATTGCCTGTAGGGCGCAAAATTGCTTGCACCATGGCTGGCAAGTGAGCTGTCACATACGCCTAAAATAACATTGAAGGACTGTGGTTGGGTTCGGACCTGTTGCGCTTGGGAGTAGAACAGAAATCCAGCAGAGTGCGGTATGAATAAATCCATCTCTCGAAGACCTCTACCTCGAGTCTAGTAGTTACAAATCAAGTTAAATGGACCGCTTGTAGTGGGCTATGACTTCGTAATTACATCAGTCAAAATGTCTTCCAAATGTACCCTCTATCTCTTACGTAAGAGACTGGCAACCATGCTAATCCAGACCCCTTAGATTGGAAACTAGGGACTAGTGGTTGTTTTTGGACAGTTTACCTCTGTACATGACATTTCCCTTCAATGTGTCATGCAGCCCACTGATCTCCCTCTCTCCCTCTCCAGCTAAGAAGAAGGGGAATAAGAAGGGGAAGACCCTGACCCTCACTGACTTCCTGGCAGAGGACAATGGGAGTGGAGGCAATGCTCCACCACCGCAACCTAGCTACGCCAAGTCCACCAGCTGGGCCGACGAGACGGATGACCTGGAGGGAGATGGTGAGACACACAACATGAGATCTCATATGGGGGCTCATCCAAAGCTGCAAACTTACCAGGGTTTCAACGTTCACTAGGGTGCAATGCTAACTATGCAGATCAGTGAAATGTAGCATTGGGAATCATGTCTTGTTGTTCCACAGTACATTTCTATCTGTTTTCGGTAACGTTGCACCTGTCCATGGAAAAACATATCCCTCTTCCTTACTCTTCCCACTCTTTCTCTCAGTGTCCACCTCCTGGCACTCAGGGGAGGACAGTTACCGGGCCCCGGCCATAGATCGCAACATCCTGCCCACGGCGCCACGGTCGGCCCGCGAGCCCAATGTGGACCGGTCACGCCTCCCCCGCAGCCCCCCCTACACCGCCTTCCTGGGCAACCTGCCCTACGACGTCTCCGAGGAATCTATCATGGACTTCTTCCGGGGCCTAGCGGTACGTACTAGATCCTGTCAGAACGGAAACTGTGTTAACAAAATCTGTGTTTTCAGTAGGCACAACATGGTGCAGAAATGCTTTGCAGTCCTACCTGTACATGTCTACGTTATGCCGACTCAATGTGACTCTGGTGTGGGAAGGATACCGCACACTTTTTGACTTGTGTATTATTATTTATATATATATATATCTATATATATCTATATATATATATATATATATATATATATATATATATATATATATATATATATATCTTTAACTAGGCAAGTCAGTTATGAACAAATTCTTATTTACAATGACGGCCTACCCCAGCCAAATCCGGACGATGCTGGGCCAATTGTGCGCTGCCATGTGGGACAGCCCGGATTCGAACCAGGGACTGTAGCAATGCCTCTTGCATTGAGGTTAGGGCAGGGCGGTATAACGTATTTTATGATATACTGGTATTAATGCAGAGACCGGTTTGGGTTTTTACTTTACCTTCTATACCGGCATTTCAATGTTTGGTTTGTTAAATGTGATACGCCATGTGTAATGTCACTTTTTATAGTTCACTTTACTACTTGAGTCATCTTTCTCTCCGTGCCACTTTCCACAATCTAGCCAAGCCCCCTGTCACTCAAGGAGCGTATTTGATGTTCCTCAACCACGACACTTGTGTTCAGTCTGCATGGTCAATGCAGCACATGCAACAATGTTGACAACAGTGCTGTTTTCACTTTGCTTCTTAATATTAATCGACTAGTGTTCTATAATGACACTATTAGTTTGTCTTTCTTACAACAGCAAACAGCTAGTTTGTCTTTTCTTAGCAAGTTTCCCTGTCTTGAGACACTAAATGTTAGCTGCTAATAGCTAGCTAGCTAGCTAATAAATGTGCTGAGTAAGAGCAAACGTAACTAGCTAATACAGCCTGATAATACCAGTGATGGTGTAGACCTAAATCAGCATGTTTGTTCAACAGTATCTTCTAAATCAGAGGAATATGAAAAGCAAGAATATGTTAGCTACATGAAGTAGCTAAGAGAGAACATGCAATGTAGCCAAAGCTTATAGGTTCTCCTAGGAAACACTTATCAACATTTTAGTTCCTAGCCTGTCACAATAACTCCTCCCTGGCATTTTAATTTGTTGTCATATCAAACACTGTATTCAAAGTGCCCACTATTATATTCTAACCATAGAACAGTCATTCTATTTCCATGATTCCAACCGTTTTGCTCTAATTCATAAGTGCAATTGCAACGTTTGGTTAAAAATAAGTCTGAGATAATTTGCCCATATCATGCAGCCCTGTGTGGCAGTGCGGAAATTCAAAATTGAGCACTAGTGTAAAGTACTTAAGTAAAAATACTTGAAAGTACTACTTAAAACGTTTTTTTTGGTATCTGTACTTTACTGTTTATTTTTGACAACTTTTACTTCACTACATTCCTAAGTAAAATACTGTACTTTTTACTCCATACATTTTCCCTGACACCTAAAAGTACTTGTTACATTTTGAATGCTTAGCAGGCAGGAAAGTTGTCCAATTCACACACTTGTTAAGAGAACATCCCTGGTCATCTACTGCCTCTGATCTGGAGGACTCGCTAAACACGCATGCTTTGTTTGTAAATTAGGTGTGTTGGAGTGTGCCCCTGGCTATCCATTAAATAAATATGGTGGCATCTGGTTTGCTTATTATAAGGAATTTGAAATGATTTATGCTTTTACTTTTGATACTCAAGTACATTTTATCAATTACATTTACTTTTGACACTTACATTTATGTCATTTAGCAGACGTTCTTATCCAGACAGAGCGACTTACAAATTGGTGCATTCACCTTATGATATCCAGTGGAACAACCACTTAAGGATATTTAAAACCAAATACTTTTAGACTTTTAAGTAGTATTTTAGTGGGATGACTTTTACTTGAGTAATTTTCTGTTAACGTATCTTTACTTTTACTGAAGTATGACAATTTGGTACTTTGAGTACAGAAATGATAGAAGTGCTGAAATTTGTTTTGGTTGAATTGAACAGTATAAAACAGAATGAAGACTCATTGAAATCACTTAGAATGTGTGTGTTGCCACCCTAGGATCACTCACTACTCAAAAAGCAAATGTACAACTTCTATTATTCAAAAACAAAAAAATAGTCAAATATCATCCAAATGTAAAAAAAATACCGTGATTATAATATTTGGGCCATATCGCCCAGCCCTAATTGAGATTATAAGGGTTTGCACTAAAAACAAATCTATTAGACTCTTTACCAAACTTAGTTTTTGCTGACCAGCCTCGTTATCTTCAGAATTATACACCTATTGAACCTGCCAACAGTGAGCCTCTTGGCACCAATCGAAGCCGTTGCTGTTCTCTTGTAGCAGATACGGTCAAATGGATGCCAAAAACAACACTTTCACCGACAGTCGCTGTGCAGTTTGACAATAACTGACTCAGCAACATTAAGGGGAAGGACACTTGATGCTAAATTGTGCCTAGAAAACGTGTGATGTGTATTTCTTGGCCGTCATTGTGATTTATTTGACAGATCTAGTAAGTGTTATCAGGATTCTAATTTGATTTGCCTCCCAATGATCGCTGCTGAAAAGTTTTCTGTTTTAAAGGAGACATGAGAAACTGAATGTCTGTGGTTGTGTTGATGCTTGTGGTTAGCTATTTATACACCAGTTGTTTGTATTCCTGTTAGGGATGCACATTTTGGTCAATTTCGCTGCCGACTAACCGACCCCTCATTAACTGGTCAACAAACATTTTCCCCCCAAACAGTAAAATGAGTTGACCAACAGAAAATACTATGCATGTATACAAGGAGCGGACATTTTTCATTAAGAGCTGGAAACATGCAACAATAGCAAACCTGTCATTTCAGTCGAAAGGCTATAGTTTATTATTGAACATGCAACTCCTGTAATGAAGGAGCCAATAAAAAGTAATTTTTGAACATTTGCCCAAGTTCAATTCGTGGGAAATCGCTGTTCTAAACAGCGCACTTAAAGCAATCAGTTACATATGTGATAGACAAATCTCAGTTAGAAACTTAGAGAAGGGGAATCTTATCGTAATGACTAGGATGGGTTGCTAATATGAGCATTGTGCCTTTGGCTTATGGACAATGAAAGAAAGTTGATACAGAACGTCTCTTCTGTTCTATTGGTTTTTGTATCTTCATAAAATAATTGCCTCCACTTTCTATGGTTGGATTTTTTCTAGGTTACTTTGAAGCAAGGTAATACATGCCTCATTATTTAAAGTTAAACGTTTGGGTTTCAAACAGTTATACTCCTTCAAGCTCACATTGCAAAGTGGTGTGACCGTTGATATAGCCTATGCACTCATGCTGTAATTACGAGTTGATTGCTGTAATTACAAGTTAATTGTGGCTATAAAACAGTTAACCTCTCTCGGGTATCGTCCCACCTAGTCAACAGCCAGTGGAATCGAGTGGCGCGATATTCAAAAACCTTAAATGCTATAACTTCAATTTCTCAAACATATGTCTATTTTACACCATTTTAAAGACAAGACTCTCGTTAATCTAACCACATTGTCCGATTTCAAAAAGGCTTTACAATGAAAGCAAAACATTAGATTATGTCAGGAGAGTACCCAGACAGAAATAATCACACACCCATTTTTCAAGCTAGCATATAATGTCACAAAAACCACAGCTAAATGCAGCACTAACCTTTGATCTTCATCAGATGACACTCCTAGGACATTATGTTATACAATACATGCATGTTTTGTTCAATCAAGTTCATATTTATATAAAAAAACAGCTTTTCACATTAGCGTGTGACGTTCAGAACTAGCAAACATACCGAAAACTTCCGGTGAATTTACTAAATTACTCACGATAAACGTTCACAAAAAAACATAACAATTATTTTAAAAATTATAGATACAGAACTCCTTTATGCAATCGCGGTGTCAGATTTTAAAATAGCTTTTCGGCAAAAGCACATTTTGCAATATTCTGAGTAGATAGCTCGCCATCACGGGCTAGCTAATTTGACACCCACCAAGTTTGGCGTTCACTAAACTCAGAATTACTATAAGAAAAATTGGATTACCTTTGCTGTTCTTCGTCAGAATGCACTCCCAGGACTTCTACTTCATCCACAAATGTTGTTTTGGTTCAAAATAATCCATAGTTATGTTCAAATATCCTCTGTTGTCCGTGCGTTCAGGTCCCTATCCGAACGGTGACGCGCGGACGCATGTCGTGACAAAAAATGTCAAAATATTCCATTATCGTACTTCGAAGCATGTCAAACGCTGTTTAAAATCAATTTTTATGCAATTTTTCTCGTAAAGTAGCGATAATATTCCGACCGGGAGACTTGTTTTCGTTCAAAGAAGAAAATGGACTCTTCACGCGCCAAATGCGCTACTGTTTTTCAGCCAGGGACTGCAGAGTCATCATTCCCCGTTCTGGCGCCTTCTGAGAGCCTATGGGAGCCTTAGAAAATGTCACGTTACAGCAGAGATCCTCTATTTTCCATAAAGAGACTATAAAAGGCCAAGAAATGGTCAGAGAGGGCACTTCCTGTATGCAATCTTCGCAGGTTTTGGCCTGCCATATGAGTTCTGTTATACTCACAGACACCATTCAAACAGTTTTAGAAACTTTAGGGTGTTTTCTATCCAAATCAAACAATTATATGCATATTCTAGTTTATGGGCAGGGGTAATAACCAGATTAAATCGGGTACGTTTTTTTATCCGGATGTGAAAATACTGCCCCCTACCCTAGAGAGGTTAACACACGATTGCATTTAGAATTGTTATTTGTTGTGCAATGACTGGGCTTACAAAAGCACATGCTCTCGTGCTGCCTGACAGGCAATATCCTAGTTTGAGGAGCAGAATAGCCTATGTATGCTGAACGTGTGTGATAAGATGCTTAACTTCTTGCATCTAGCCAATGGAACAGCAGGGCGCGAAATTCAAAACATCAAAAATCTAATAATTTAAATTTCTCAAACATATAACTATTTTACACAATTTTAAAGATCCACTTCTCCTGAGTCCAACCACGTTGTCCGATTTTCAAAAAGGCTTTACAGTGAAAGCAAAACATTAGATTATGTTAGGACACCACCTAAAACAAGAAAAGCCACACAGCCATTTTCCTAGCAAGGAGGTGTGTCACAAAAACCTAAAATCCAGCTAAAATGAGGCACTAACCTTTGATGATCTTCATCAGATGACACCCCTAGGACATCATGTTACACAATACATGTATGTTTTGTTAGATCAAGTTTATATTTATATCCAAAAACAGCATTTTACATTGGCGCGTGATGTTCAGAAAATGATTAGCCTTCAAAACCTCCGGTGAATGACCACAATGTGCACATTCATTTACAGAAATACTCATCATAAACGTTGACAAAATATATAACAAATATTTAAAGAATTATAGAGATTCTCCCTCTTAATGCAATCGCTGTGTCAGATTTCAAAATAACTTTACGGAGAAAGCACATTGTTCAATGTTCTGAGTACAGAGCTCCGCCATGAATGCATGCTATACAGTTAGCCGTCCAGCCACGGCTTCAACAAAACTCTGAAATATGTTAATATTTTCTTACCTTTGCTGATCTTCGGCGGAATGCACTCGGAAGGACTCCCACTTCCACAAGAAATGTTCATTTGTTTGATAAAGTCCATAATTTATGTCCAAATACCTCCGTTTTGTTGGCGCGTCCAGAACACTATTCCAAAGGCACGAGACGGGGGCGCAAATCAATAGACGAAAAGCTCAAAAGTTCCATTACCGTTTGTAGAAACATGTCAAACGCTGTTTCCAATCAAACCTTAGGGTGTTTTTAACATAAACAATCGATAATATTCCAACCGGACAATGGCGTATTCATTACAGAAGAAAAAAATAAAAAATACTATCCATGTGTGAACGAGCATGAAATAACTACATGACCTCAGACTGTCCACTGCTTGAACCGGCTGTTATTCGGTCAAAATCCACCATAAAAGACTCAAACAACTTTGTAAAGACTGTTGACATCTAGTGGAAGCCTTAGGAAGTGCAAGTGGACCACACGGACACTGTAGTTTCAGTAGAAAATGGTCTGAAAGACTACAATTCTCAGACTTCCCACTTCCTGGTTGGATTTTTCTCAGGTTTTTGCCTGCCGTATGAGTTCTGTTATACTCATCGACATCATTCAAACAGTTTTAGAAATTTCAGTGTTTTCTATCCAAATCTGCTAATAATATGCAAATATTTGACTCTGGGCCCGAGTAGTAGGACGTTTAACCTCTCTAGGGGAGGTGGGACGCAATTGTCCCACACTATTGAACAGCCAGTGACAAATCACAGCGCCAAATTTAAAACCACAAAATGTCATAATTCAAAGTTCTCAAACATAGGACTATTTTACACCATTTTATAGATGCACTTCTCCTGAATCGAACCATGTTGTCCGATTTCCAAAAGGCTTTACAGCGAAAGCAAAACATTAGATTATGTTAGGAGAGTACATAGACACAAATAACCACACAGCCATTTCCAAGCAACTAGCATGCATCACAAATACCCAAACAGCTAAATGCAGCACTAACCTTTGACGATCTTCATCAGATGACACTCCTAGGACATCATGTTACACAATACATGCATTTTTTGTTCGATCAAGTTCATATTTATATCTAGAAACAGCATTTTACATCGGCGCGTGACGTTCAGAAAATATTTTGCCTCCAATATTGTCAGTGAATCAGCGCTACAATTGACAAAAATACTCGTCATAAACATTGATAAAATATTAAACTGTCATTCAAAGATTTATAGATGAATATCTCCTTTATGCAACCGCTGTGACAGATTTCAAAAAAGCTTCACGGGGATAGCACACTTTGCAATAATCTGAGTACTGCGCTCAGAAAAATACACTAGACAATACAGATAGCTGCCATCTTGGAGTCATCTAAAATCATAAATTGCATTAGAAATATTCCCTTACCTTTGATCTTCATCAGAAGACACTTCCAGGAATCCCAGGTCCACAATAACTGTTGTTTTGTTCGATGAAATCCATAATTTATGTCCAAATAGCTCCTTGTTGTTCGCGTGTTCAGTTCAGCTACTCCAAATGTAGGAAGTGCGCCGAAAAGTTAAAAAAAATTAAAAATGTATTTATGTTCGTTCAAACATGTCAAACGTTGTAAAGCATCAATCTTTAGGGCCTTTTGAACGTGAAACATCAGTAATATTCCAACCGGACTGTTCCTGTGTTTTGAAAAATGTTTTGGAACACAGGTCCCTTCTCACATGAACGCGCCAATGAACTGATGGGTCTACAACTTCCCAGCCTTCTTGTTCGGTCTCTGTTCATCATAGACGCCTCAAACAACTTTCTAAAGACTGTTGACATCTAGTGGAAGCCTTAGGAACTGCAAAATGAACCCTAACTCACTGTGTGTTCCATTGGCAATGACTTGAAAGGACTACAAGCACCAGAAATCTCACTTCCTGGTTAGATTCTTCTCAGGTTTTTGCCTGCCATATGAGTTCTGTTATACTCACAGACATCATTCAAACAGTTTTAGAAACTTCAGAGTGTTTTCTATACAAATCTACTAATAATATGCATATTCTAGTTCCTGGGCCTGAGTAGTAGGCCGTTTAATTTGGGTACGTTTTTTATCCGGCTGTGAAAATACTGCCCCCTACCCTAGAGAAGTTAACTGGAACCATCAACCTGGCTTACCTGTTCTTGAAACCACAAGTTGTCTTCTGGGGATTGACATTAACACTTGATGGACACTTGCCCATTAGGCAGGTCGACAGCATTTTTATTTTACTTGTCCAAAGGTTAAGATGACTTGTCTGAAATGTAGCTATTTGCACAAACAAGCGCCATATACTGAACTATCTTCAATGTTAACATGGGAGGCATCAATAATATAGATTTTACTAAAGGAGTTGACTCGTATAAATGTTTAAATGTAAGTACAGTAGGTTAGCCTATATGAAGAGAAGTTGAATGTGGGAGGAGACCTGCCAATGTTCGCAAAGGAGTTTGTAGCTATCCTATTCTCAAGTACATTTTGATTAATCTCATGATACAGTAACTCATTATTGTTATGTCATTGCAATATTTCTCATCTGTTCTGAGACTGTCCATATCAGCGATCACACATCAGTCTAATTTTTGACCTCATACCAGCAAAGTTCTCCATCAGCACACTCTCAATGCTCTGTCTCCCCTCTGTTCTCAGATCAGTGCTGTGCGCTTGCCACGGGAGCCCAGTAACCCAGAGAGGCTGAAGGGCTTTGGCTACGCAGAGTTTGATGATGTGGACTCCCTCCTGAGGGCGCTGACTCTCAATGAGGAGGTAAGGAAAGGGCGCAAGGAATAGCAGCAGGAAGGATCAAAAGGTCTTCACTAGAGTTCCATCCATCAGAACACCGATCAATGCAATGCATGATGACCCACTCACGTAGTTGGGATTCATCCCATAGACATTTTCTATGATTTCAACCCATATCAACATCCATTCAACTTTGGTAATTGACCACAAGGGACAAAAAACAAATGTTGATTTAGTAATAGTACGAGAGCTTTTCATAAATGTGTTAATCAAATGAATTGTTCAAGACCAATATATTGCATTTTAATGTAAATAGTTTCCAGCTATCACACTGGAACAAGCAGGTATGGAAAGAAGATGAGTTGGTTAATTTAGGCCATATTATTGGTGATTTGCTTGTTCCCTGCCCCTTTGTCCTAACAGAACCTGGGAAACCGCAGGATCCGGGTGGATATTGCAGATCAGTCCAACGACAAGGGTGAGTTATACACAAAATCTGAAGAACATGGGCACATCCAGGTACTTTCCCCAGTTGCTGGAGTTGTAGGCAGACTCATGCGCACTGCTGCTCATGCGCCCAGGTGATATTTATTTACAACGTTTTTGACCCTTAGGTATGGATGCCTGATGAAGACCTAAGGGTCGAAACGTTGTAAATAAATATCACCTGGGCGCATGAGCAGCAGTGTGCTGCGTTTTCCTTTCTGTTTTCCATGAGTTATACACAACCCATGATTCTAGCTTTCTACTGTACTATGGGAACAGAATGGCCAAATGTTCTATCACTTGACCTGGGCTTTGTAAGCATCATAGATGTTGGGCACAAACGGTAGTAACACATCAAAACTGTAGGAGCATCTATTTTGTCCGACGTTATGCTGTATTTTTACTCCAAACGTTCCTCGTAGCAAGACGTCATTGACTCGTACGTAAAGTTACAAGCTAAAGCATGCTCTGGAATCTCTGTGGTTTGTGAAGATGTTGCAGAGTCTTTTTGGAGTACATCTACAGGAGTTTAAATTCAGCCTTAGATTTTATGGGGTGGTTTGCTGGGCACAGATTAAGCCTAGTCCTGGGCTATAAAGCTAACTCAATGGAGAATATTGCAAGTGCGTTTAGTCCAGGACAAGGCTTAATCTGTGCCCAGGAAACCCGTCATATGTGTCAGAACAGTTGATGCACATCCCACATTTCTCATAAAATGCCTGGGCAAAAAATACTGAAGTGCTAGAGCAACAAAAAACGTTTTCTAATGTGGTGCAGAAATAAAGCACCTGGGGGCATTTGCAGTGTGTTGGCTTTTCTTTATCTTCTAATTTGATGCCTAACCTCCTATGGCCAGAGGGGAGAGATAATGGCCAGATGGGCGGACGGGACAGGATGGGCCGTATGGGAGACATGGGGGGCCCCGACAAGACAGACAGTGACGACTGGAGGGCCCGGCCCACTGCTGACGCTGATGACGGACCCCCAAAGAGAGAGGAATCCACTTTCGGTGAGAGTCATTTCCTCTAAGCTCAAAGTAGACTCAGCAAGCACACATCCCTTCTTTAAAGCACCCTGCTAAAATTGGGAGGGCGAAGCCTCACGGCTTGGCTCTTGCAAGCATGTAAGCACGGGTACACCAAGGAAGGAGAGAAAAGGCACAGTGTTGCAAACGAGGCTAGGGCGGACCTCTTTCTTAATGTCCAATGTCCTTTGTCTCAAGGCTACGTGCTACACTATTTATCGGAAATGTTAAGCATGCATGGTCATGTTTTAGGCTGTCCATACAGTTCAAGTTCTTATCTTCAACCTTATTACAAGAACTGCATACATTGTGACTTTTTCTTAATATTACTTAGATCTCAACAGGCCGTCACTTGATTTGCATGCCTTTCGTAATTGTATTAACTGACATTTTCTTTCTGTCCCTCTCAGGGTCACGCGACCGCTATGGAGACCGTGACGGGCTGAGACGGGACAACGACCGCGGATTTGGCGGCGACCGGGACCGCGGATTTGGCGGCGACCGGGACCGCGGATTTGGCGGCGACCGGGACCGCGGATTTGGCGGCGACCGGGACGGCGGGAGAGACCGCGGGTTCGGTGGCAGAGACCGCTATGACGACCGGGGAGGTGAGAGCGGAGGTGAAACCACTGCTCAAAACTTAGCGTATCATCGACAATCTAGAATATGCTTCACTTTGTTATCCAGATCCTCCTCTGTCAGAATGTCATCAGTCCATCAAGCCTCCTGTATGATTATGAATGTCAATCCATATGCTCTTTTTTTGCTCTTAGCCTTGCTTAGGACTAATTCTCACATGAAAACCGACTAATGGCACTTCCAGACAGTGCGTTTTTGAAAATCTGAACGTCGTTATGTATGCTCCACTGTACAACATCACAGCTGATAAATCGTGAAAATTTTCTATCGGAATGGTGTTCTCACTTTGCGATTTACAGCTCCCCTGCCGTCGTGACATTGTCTGTCATTTCCACTAGTATTAATAGTTCAGCATTTACACTTTTTCTCAAACTGACACACCATGCTGAGTGGCAAAGTTTAGGTCCTGCAGTTACATTGATCTGACTGCGGCTGCTGGTGCTGAAATCTATTAGTTTCTCAAGTATGGCAGCTGTATTTAAAAAATAAAAGACAATTCTATGAACAGCTTGTAAAGTCTTGGCCATTGTACTCCCTCTACTCTACCACAGCCTTTGGCTCCCGCAGGGACCGGGATGATGGCGGGCGACGTGCCTTTGGCAGTGGCTACCGCCGTGATGATGACGGGGGTGGTGGTGGCCGCTACGGGGAACGGGATCGCTACGGCGGGGACAGAGAGGACCGATATGAGAGGCGCGAGGAGAGAGGAGGTGAGGGTAATTGACCCTCAAATT
The DNA here is from genome assembly GCF_901001165.1 of Salmo trutta. Taxonomy (NCBI): domain Eukaryota; kingdom Metazoa; phylum Chordata; class Actinopteri; order Salmoniformes; family Salmonidae; genus Salmo; species Salmo trutta. The sequence continues at coordinate 15,365,666 of NC_042972.1, read as the reverse complement.
ACGTTCAATATTATTTTGCTTATTCCATTATATTCTGTATGACGTCAACCGCATAACCACATGTCCATCCTCTTACCCCTGCTGACACCATCCTCCTACCCCTGCTGACACCATCCTCCCCTGCCTAGGTCCCCCTTTAATTACTGAGCAGTGTTGTATTATATAATATGAACAGGTCTCCCTTGGTGATGATGCATCCAAGGTTCAAATAAAGATTAAATTAATGCAAAATATGTCATCCCTATAACCTGTATCCACTGTCCCCCCCCCCCCCCCTTCCCTTCACACCCAGGTGGTCCCACACAGAGACCCAAGCTGGTCCTGAAGCCACGCAGCACGCCCAAGGAGGAGGAGCAGGCCCGCAGCGGTGGTGGGGGAGCTGCCCCAGCTGCTCCAGCGACTGCCCCCAGCTCCGGCCGTGCCTCCATCTTCGGAGCAGCCAAGCCAGTGGACACTGCAGCCAAGGAGCGGGAGGTGGAGGAGAAACTCCAGAGGCAGCTGGAAGAGGACAAGTCCAGGGGCTTTGATAGGAAACCCCGCGATAGAGACAGGTGAGGGGTTCAGGGTGTAGCTGGAAAGTGCCAGAGCTGTTCTCTCAAATTTTGTGCACAAATTTGTTTACATCCCTGTTAGTGAGCATTTCTCCTTTGCCAAGATAATCCATCTGCCTGACAGGTGTGGCACATCAAGAAGCTGATTAAACAACATGATCATTACACAGGTGCACCTTGGCCTGTGGACAATAAAAGGCCACTCTAAATTGTGCGGTTTTGTCACTACTCAATGCCACAACTTGAGGGAGCGCGCAATTGGCATGCTGACTGCAGGAATGTCCACCTGAACAGTTGCCAGAGAATTAAATGTTAATTTCTCTACCATAAGCAGCCTCCATTTTAGAGAATTTAGCAGTGCGTCCAATCGGCCTCATAACTGCAGGCCACGTGTAACCATGCCAGCCCAGAATCTCCACATCCGGCTTCTTTACCTGCGGAATCGTCTGACACCAGCCACGCAACCAGCTGATGAAACTGAGGAGTATTTCTGTCTGTAATAAAGCCCTTTTGTGGGGAAAACTTGTTCTGGGTGGTTGGGCCCGGCTCTCCAGGGGGTGGGCCTATGCCCTCCCAAGGCTGCACCCCTGTCCAGTCATGTGAAATCCATAGATTAGGGCCTAATTCACTTATTTCAATTGGCTGATTTCCTTATTTGAATTGTAAAAAATCGTTGAAATTGCTGCATGTTGTATTTTTACGTTTTTGTTGAATATATTTACTCAATCTTTCTCTTCTGTGCTTAGGGACCCAAGTTGGAGGAGTGAGGAGCCACCTTCTGAGCGACCTGCTACACGCTCCCGCACAGGAAGTGAGTCATCACAGACGGGAAGTACATCTGGAGGAAGAGGTGAGGGTGAACCTTATTGATCTTCTGAGTTTTATCCAGTTCTCTTTGTAGTCTCTTTGCTTGTGCTGTGAGCACGCATACATAATCAACTTTTAAATGTCAACCACACTATCCATTGTATTTTCACTGTAGATATGTTTTCTGTCAGCTATCAAATTAGTGGTTCCTTTCAACAGCTGCTCCTTTTCAGCAGTATTTCAAGGAATGCATATCTATGGTGTGATCTGTTTACGTACAGTACCAGTCAAAGGCTTGGGGACACCAACTCATTCAATTGTTTTCTTTTATTTTTGCTATTTTATACATTGCAGAATAATAGTGACATCAAAACTATGAAATAACACATGAAATCATGTACTAACCAAAAAAGTGGTAAACAAATCAATATTAACTTTTGAGATTCTTCAAAGTAGCTACCCTTTGCCTTGACGACAGCTTAGCACACTCTTGGCATTCTCTCAAGCAGCTTCATGAGGTAGTCACCTGGAATGCTTTTCCAACAGTCTTGAAGGAGTTCCCACATATGGTGAGCACTTGTTGGCTGCTTTTCCTTCACTCTGCGGTCCAAATGATCCCAAACCTTCTCAGTTGGGTTGAGGTTGAGTGATTGTGGAGGCCAGGTCATCAGATGCAGCACCATCACTCTCCTTGGTCAAATAGCCCTTATACAGCCTGGAGGTGTGTTTTGGGTCATTGTCCTGTTGAAAAACAAATGATAGTACCACTAAGTGCAAACCAGATGGAATGGGGTATCGCTGCAGAATGCTGTGGTAGCAATGCTGGTTAACCTCTCTAGGGGAGGTGGGACGAAATCGTCCCACACTATTCAACAGCCAGTGACAAATCAGAGTGCCAAATTTAAAACCACAAAATGTCATAATTCAAAGTTCTCAAACATAGGACTATTTTACACCATTTTATAGATACACTTCTCCTGAATCGAACCACGTTGTCCGATTTCCAAAAGGCTTTACAGCTAAAGCAAAACATTAGATTATGTTAGGAGAGTACATGGACACAAATAACCACACAGCCATTTCCAAGCAACTAGCATGCATCACAATTACCAAAAACACAGCTAATGCAGCACTAACCTTTGATCTTCATCAGATGACACTCCTAGGACATTGTTATACAATACATGCATGTTTTGTTCAATCAAGTTCATATTTATATAAAAAACCAGCTTTTTACATTAGCATGTGATGTTCAGAACTAGCATACCCACCGCAAACTTGCGGTGAATTTACTAAATTACTCACGATAAACGTTGACAAAATACATAACTATTTTAAGAATTATAGATACAGAACTCCTTTATGCAATCGCTATGTCTGATTTTAAACTAGCTTTTCGGCGAAAGCACATTTTTGCAATATTCTGAGTACATATCACGGCTAGCTAATTTGCTAACCATCACTGCTAGCTAACACCCACCAAATTTGGGACAACCTAAACTCAGAATTACTATTAGAAAAATTGGATTACCTTTGCTGTTCTTTGTCAGAATGCACTCCCAGGACTTCTACTTCAACAACAAATGTTGTTTTGGTTCCAAATAATCCATAGTTATATCCAAATACCGCTGTTTTGTTCGTGCGTTCACGTCACTATCCGAAGGGTAACGCGCGAGTGCATTTCGTGACAAAAAAAATCAAAATATTCCATTACCGTACTTAGAAGCATGTCAAACGCTGTTTAAAATACATTTTTATGCTATTTTTCTCATAAAATAGCGATAATATTCCAACCGGCAACGTTGTATTCATTCAAAGACTGAAAGAAAAAAATGGAGAAGTCTCGTGAATGCGCATCTCCAGTCTCACTGTCCCCAGGCTGACCACTTACAAACTCTGCTGCTGTACTTTGCCCAGAGACAGCAGACACCCCATTCCACTTTCTGGCGGCTTTAGAGAGCCAATGGAAGCCTTAAAGTGTCACGTTACAGCACAGATGCTGTAATGTCGATAGAGATGCAACAGAAGGACAACAAATTGTCAGACAGGGCACTTCCTGTATGAAATCTTCTCAGGTTTTGGCCTGCCATATGAGTTCTGTTATACTCACAGACACCATTCAAACCGTTTTAGAAACTTTAGTGTTTTCTATCCAAATCTACTAATTATATGCATATTCTCGATTAAATCGGGTACGTTTTTTATCCGGCCGTGAAAATACTGCCCCCTATACCACAACAGGTTGACTGCCTTGAATTCTAAATAAACAACAGTGTCACCAGCAAAGCACCATCACACCACCACCTCCATGCTTCGCGGTGTGAACCACACATGCGACGATCACCTTCTCTGCGTCTCACAAAGGCATTGTGGTTGGAACCAAACATCTCAAATTTGGACTCATCAGACCAAAGGACAGAGATCCACTGGTCTTATGTACATTGCTCATGTTTCTTGGCCCAAGCAAGTCTCTTCTTATTGGTGTCCTTCAGTAGTGGTTTCTTTTCAGCAATTTGACCATGAACACCTGATTCACACAGTCTCCTCTGAACAGTTGACTTTGAGATTAGGGGTGCATGATATCTCGGTAAACATATTAGCTATAAATGCCAACATCAGTATCGGCCCGATGTCTAGTTTAACAACGATTATGCAAAACGGATGTCATAGCTGACGTGCATACCTATAAAACGTAGGTACATGACGTAATGACACTAAGTAGGTGCTATTTTTCAGATGTTGCCCCACCTGGAGTTGCACAGTATTGTTGAAACGCTTATCCATTAGCTACTTGCTAAGGGCGTCACTGATATTAGCTTCACGACTAACATTTGGCCCAGCGACGTCAGCCCCATGAGCATACTGAGTCTGGCAGCACAGTGGGTCGATGAGGATTTCGTACTGAGGAAAGCCGTATTGCATGCTCAAAGATGTGCTGGTTCTCATACGGCTGCTGCCTTTTCAATGGCATTTGAGAACATGTTTCAAACTTGGAAAATCCCCAAGAATAAAGTACACGTTGTGGTATGTGATAATGCACGTAACATGACAAAGGCTTTGGAAGAATGCGGAGTCTCCAGTTTGCCATGCATGGCACACGCTGCAACTGGCTGTAAACGAATGTTTTGGCCCAACGCGGCACATCTGACACAGTGGCAACAGGTAGGAAGATAGTGGGTCATTTTAAACACTCACAGCTAGCATACAGCTGCCTGCAAGCAATACTGGAGCATCTTGGAGTGAAAACTAATAGGCTTAAGCAAGATGTTTCTACCAGATGGAACAGTACTTTTTACATGATGGAGAGCCTGCTGGAATATAAAGTGCTTGGCGTGTACGCAGATGGAGTTATCTGCAACAATCAGTACAAACCAGTGGACTCTCATTGAAAACATGAACACACTCCTAGCTCCATTCGAACAACTGACTCGAGAAATAAGCTCATCAACTGTGTCTGAAGCAGACGTGATACCTTCTGTCATGGCGCTGAAGTGTCTGATCAATAAAACTGCCGACACAGACCGTAGGGTTAACTTGCAAAAGTACTCTACTAGAGGCTGTGAACAAGCGATTTGATGACATTCTCTCTGACTCTCTGTGTTGCCACCATGCTAGGTACAAGGACCGCTACTTTGATGCAGACATTAAATCTGGTTTACGTGAAAACTTACACAGCTGGACAAGATGGAAACGGACACAGTGATGGTGCGCACTGAGGACCCACGACAGAAGAGGCCACAGACAGCTTCACTGGTTGCCATGTTTGAAATCCTGGTTGAGAATGAAACGACTGAACAAATTAACTTCTTATGGCTCAAATCCCGTTAACGTGATCGATTTGACATCATCCGGTGAAATGGCAGAGCGCCAAATTCAAATGAAATTACTATAAATATTAAACTTTCATGAAAAAACACATGCAACCAAATTTATAGCTACACTTGTTAATCCTGCCAACGTGTCAGATTTCAAAAAGGCTTTACGGCGAAAGCAAGCCATGCGATTATCTGAGGATAGCACCCCACCAAACAAACACACAATCATAATTCAACCCGCCAGGCGTGACACAAAACTCAGAAATAAAGCTATAATTCATGCCTTTGACGAGCTTGTTGGCACTCCAATTTGTCCCATAAACATCACAAATGGTCCCTTTGTTCGATTTATTCTGTCGTTATATATCCAAAATGTCCATTTATTTGGCACGTTTGATCCAGAAGAACACCGGTTCCAACTTGTGCAACATGACTACAAAATATCTCATAAGTTACCTGTTATCTTTGTCCAAACATTTCAAACAACTTTCCTAATACAACTTTAGGTATTTTTTAACGTAAATAATCGATAACATTTAAGATGGGATAAACTGTGTTCAATACCGGCGGAAAACAAAGTCACGCGCCTCAACCACAACAGTACACTTCACTCGACCCTCGTTCTGAACAGGGCTACTTCTTTGTTACACAAAGGAAAAACAACCCATTTCTAAAGACTGTTGACATCCAGTGGAAGCGATAGGAACTGCAAGCAACTGCCTTAGACTTCTAGATTCCCATTGAAAACCCATTGAAAAGAGTGACCTCAAAAAATAAATCCTGGATGGTTTGTCCTCTGGGTTTCGCCTGCCAAATAAGTTCTGTTATACTCAGACATCATTCAAACAATTTTAGAAACTTCAGTGTTTTCTATCCAAATCTACTAATAATGTGCATATCCTAGCTTCTGTGCCTGAGTAGCGGGCAGTTTACTTTAAGCACACTTTTCATCTGGATGTGAAAATACCGCCCCCTAGCCTAGAGAAGTTAACAAAACCGCACAGCAAGTGAAAGAAATAGGTTTTGATTGTTTTACTGGTAATGGGGACATACGTAAATGGCAACTTTTTGGTCAGTGTGTTTCAACTATTTAACTGTACTAGAATGCTTAAGTTCTTTGGGCTATTTGGGACGCTAGCGTGCCACCCGTGGCGCACCCTATCAACAGCAGGTGCATTTCAAGAGCGGCAAATTTGAAACCAAATAAATGTCAAAATTCAAGTTTTTCAAACATACAACTATCTGACACCCTTTGAAAGATAAACATCTCCTTAATCTAACCACGTTTTCCGATTTCAAAAAGGTTTTACGGCGAAAGCATAAAGTTAGGTTATGTTAGGAGAGTACATTGACAATAGCTGTGTGTATTGTATTGTCAATTCAAAGACGGGCGTCACCAAAACCATAAAATCAGCTAAAATTATGCACTAACCTTTTACAATCTCCATCAGATGACACTCCTAGGACATTATGTTAGACAATGCATGCATTTTTAGTTCTATCAAGTTCATATTTATATCTAAAAACAGCGTTTTACTATGACGTTGATGTTCAGGAAATCGTTTCCCTCCAATACCGGCAGTCAAGTCATCACAACAAAATAATTAATTAATATTAGAAAACATTGGTAAAATATTATATTGTCATTCAAAGAATTATAGATTTACATCTCTTGAACGCAATCGACTTGCCAGATTTAAAAAATAACCTTACTGGGAAATCAAACTTTGCAATAATCTGAGCACTGCGCCCAGAAAAATACGCTTTGCGATACAGACTAACCGCCATGTTGGAGAGATCTAAAATCGAAAATACTATGTAAATAATCCATTACCTTTGATTCTCTTCATCAGATGTCACTTCCAGGAATCCCAGGTCCATAAAGAATGTAGTTTTATTCAAAAAAGCTCATCATTTATGTCCAAAAAGCTCCGTGTTGTTAGCACATGATCTAAGCCAGCCGGACTTCACTTCACGAACGGGAAAAATATATTTACGTTCGTTCAAACATGTCAAACGTTGTATCGCATAAATCATTAGGGCCTTTTTTTAACCAGAACATGAATAAAATTCAAGGCGGACGATTGGGTTCTCTTTTAAAACATTTCGGAATGAGAATACCCAACATGAACTCGCGCGCCAGGTGTCTAATGGGCCATCACCGTTCCATGGCTCTTGTTCGGTCAGATCTCAGAGTAGAAGACTCAAAACACTTTGTAAAGGCTGGTGACATCTTGTGGAAGCAATAGGAAGTGCCAAAACATTCCTCAGCCCCTTTGTTTTTCAATGGCATAGGCTTAAAGTCAATTCAACACATCAGGTATCCACTTCCTGTCAGAATCTGTCTCAGGGTTTTGCCTGCCAAATGAGTTCTGCTATACTCACAGACACCATTCAAACAGTTTTAGAAACTTTAGGGTGTTTTCTATCCAAACCTGAACAATAATATGCATATTCTAGCTTCTGAGTTGGTGTAGGAGGCAGTTAAAAATGGGCACATATTTTTTCCAAAATTCTCAATGCTGCCCCCTAGCCCGTAGAGGTTAAGGCTGCTAACTTTATGTATCAGTTTTTTTGGCAAGGAAAATATCACTCTGCCAAAAATGTCATTTCGGTGCATCCCTAGTTGAGATGTCTTACATTTATTTGGGCTGCAATCTGAGTTGCTGTTAATTGCTGATTTGAGGCTGGTAACGAATGGACCTATCCTCTGCAGCAGAGGTAACTCTGGGTCTTTTCCTTTGGGAGCCAGTTTTCCTCATGAGCCAGTTTCATCATAGTGCTTGATGGTTTTTGTGACTGCACATGAAGAAACTTTCAAAGTCCGTATTGACTGACATTCATGTCTTACAGTAATGATGGACTGTCATTTCTCTTTGCTTATTTGAGCTGTTCTTGCCAAAATATAGGGTTTTCTGTATACCACCCCTACCTTGTCACAACACAACTGATTGGCTCAAACGCATTAAGAATTAAAGAAATTCCAAAATGTACTTTTAACAAGGCATACCTGTTAATTGAAATGCATTCCAGGTGACTACCTCATGAAGCTGGTTGAGAGAACGCTGAGTGTGCAAAGCTGTCATCAAGGCAAAGGGTGGCTACTTTGAATAATCTCATATAAATATATTTTGATTTTAGCACGTTTTTGGTTACTATATGATTCCATATGTGTTATTTCATAGTTTTGATGTCTTCACTATTCTACAATGTAGAAAATAGTAAAAATAAAGAGAAACCCTTGAATGAGTACTTCCGACTGTTACTATGTGTATGCCTTCCTTTCCTCTTCGTCTGCACCAAACTAAAAAAGACGGCATGGGTGAATATAATGTGTATTCCTTTTTTGCGATTTTGTTTTCAATACAAGTTAAAGGAGAGGAGCAGAGGTAGCCCCTTTTACACCCAAGACAACCCAAACAGTCAGTTTTAATACTGACATCTCGCCCTCTTTTGTCCAGTCTCGCGGCGCAGAGAGAGCGAGCGATCGGTTGAGAATGAAGTATTCAGTGGTAAGGAGGATGACCCTCCCTCTCCCGGAGCTCGCCCTACTTCCGCCAACTCTTCCACATCTTCCTCCAAGGAGCCCCTCAAGGTGATGCCCGCACCACCACCCAAGGAGAATGCCTGGGCCAAGCGCCCTGCGGTGAGCGCAGGGTCCACCCCTGTCTCCCCCAGTGACGCGGCATGTCCCAAACTGAGGTTAGAACACGTTCTTATACGTCTTGGATATTGTATAGCATCTGTGGATAACGGTGTGGCCAATTTGTCACATCATTACCAAAAGCCTGTATTGTAGTGACTGAGGGGGAAAAAATGCTTGGACTTTTTGCTTTTCAAGCGAGTTAGCTAAAGGTCTGAATGTCCGGTCTCTTTCAGCTCAAGTTCTGCAGATGAAAGAGGATCTGGAAGGGGTAAGGTACTCGGACTGCAAAGAACTTGTGCTTGTGTGTTTTTGTTAGTGGTTCATTCCAAATAAGCTGTAATGGAGACTTTGTCCTAATCTAATCCCAGAGTGGACCAACTAGGCCTTTCGGTCCTACTCTCAGATTAAGAGATTTTGCTCTGAAGTCAAGCGTGAGTGTTACTGACACTTTGGGGTTTTATTCACCCCCTCGCTCTTGAATGACTGCTGGATTGTGATATCTAACATCACATTCTAAAAGGAAATGATTGATTGTTTCCACTTTCTCTGGGTTTGGTGATTTAGCTAAAGCAGGGGAGATTGGGTGGATTGGGACGAGGCCACAACTTGACTAACATGGATCAAAATAGTGTAGCACTGCCCAATTATGGTCCTGGAAAGTCTCTCCTGTTGGTTCTCTTGCCTGTTTCATTGGCTAGCTATCTCAGGACTCCATATTGCAACTGTAAAGCATTGGTCTGAAGGGTTGGCAATATGGAAGGTCCCAACTACCTTGCCCTCCAGTACTTCACAAAATTATTTCAAACTGATTGTGATGGGACATCAGAAGCAACTTTGAAGTATTGGAATCCAACTCTAATTTACTGAATTATCAGTTGGTATAAAACCCAGGAGAGAGGAGGCAGCAGGATCCAAACTGGGCAGCTCTGGTGTAAAGTTAGTGGGGAACCCTTGATCCTGTATGGGTGCAGTGTCTGATTCTTTCCCAGGGTTGTGTTCTGTAGGCACCAAACACCTCATGTTCAACCTTCAACACCCATTCCCATAAAACGTTTTTAAAGTTCTCGTTTGTGCCTCCTGAACATGACCCTGATGTTGTCAAGATCTTGACAGATTTTGCCATTAATATGTGGTTAGCTCCTGGGAAATGAGGTAAGATTATACATTTTTTAATGTATATGGTTTATAAATCAGGTGAAGGTTGTCAGTCAGTAAAAGCAGCAGACCCTGCGGCCATTAAGGAAAATGGGTTCCCTAGGCCTGGGTTGTATTCAAGATCACAGAAGTTAGAAGTGTGAACCTCCCATTTGACAATACATGTTTTGCTTAACTGCAAATGTTACGATCTTGAATGCAACCCTGGGCCAGAGGCGGTGTGGAATGCAGCCTTAAGTGGAGTTCCAGCCACCCAAACCCCTCCCTCCATCCTCACTGTTTGGGCTCTCCCTTCCAGACGAGAATAAAGTGGACGGTGTGCGTCGGGACCGGGGCCCCCCACGGGGGAGAGGGGGGGCTGCGGGGCCTGGAGCAGGGCGGGGCCGAGGAGAAGGGGCCAACAGAGATCGACGAAGGGAGGAAGACAGGTCAGCCAAAAATGAGCGGCATTAGTGGAACAGGCAGGGAGGGTATTGCAGCCAGGGCACCTCTAAAGGCTGGTTTATGGTCGGTACGTCAACTGTTAAAAATGTAGAAAGTTAAAAGCAATGCAATTGCCACTATTGTTATTAGGTTAAATGCTTGCTAGCCTAGTGGAAGTGCCTTCACTAGGGCCCAATACTCTCCTCAGTGAGGATATTACGGATGCAAGCTGTAATTTCTCAACTCTTGGCTCTCCCAAACGTGACGGCACAGCATTAGGACTCGCTTACCTCCACTACAGAAGCACAAAATGATAATTTGGAGGATTTGAACATCATGTCACAAATGTTGACTGTATTATGTAAATATTGACCCAAAAAATTGATGCGACTACAGAACAGGGGTCTCTTACAGTAGCTCGCAGCCCACCTAATGAGTAGCTTGCCAAACAATTTTGAAAGTACATGCAATTTTCACGTGTTCCACCGCAAACTTTCATTAGCAAATCTCACAAGTGTCAGACACCCCAAGCTCCCAACTAGCCAAAACTAATACTATCTGCCAATTAATTTCCAGCAATATTGCCCCTGTTTGTGTGGTGCACACGTTTGTCTGTCACTCTGATGTGATAACTGCCTTGTGGGTTGACACATACTTTCCCCAAAACTTTCTCAATTAAATGTTAGTAAGTACATTTATCTATTTATTTGCAAACGTTATGACATGAGCAGCAGCAGAACAAAACCATCGCTAGACCGGTAAATTAGATGGCACATTACTCAGTCGCTAGATGTGCAATTAAAGGGGAATTGAACAAAAGAAAAATACAAAATCCGAGCTACATTTAAAAAAAAAAAAAATCTGATGTGATTAAAGCATGGACATGTACTCTGAACATCCAATTTTGTTGTTTCTCTATGAACAACAAATTGAGTGGAAATCCCCCCCAAAAATTGAAAACCAGAATTTGATCAAACTTAATTTGAGAATATTAAACAATTTAGGGGAAAATCACATTTTATTGGGCCCCCCTTAGAGTTGGTTAAAACAAACATTGTTTTACCAAGTATATTAGCAGACCTTAGTGTGCTACTTTCTCTTGTACACTAAGGACCTGGGGAGGAGTTGCAGGTGAGTTACAGGGGAGAGGAGAATGTGCATCTTTGAAAGCTACTGTGTGACTTTTTTTTAAGTAGTTCTCATTCATGCTAGAAAAGGTTGGCGACCCCTGGCATAGAATTATTACCTGCTCCCAAAGGTTGTAGTTCCTTGTTATGATAACTGTAATAACTCAACTGATTAGTTTTAGGGAATAAAATAACTGTTTAGCTAGCTAATTCCATGACCCAAAATATCCCTGGTTAAAATACTGGCTGATATTTGCCTTAAAAAAAACAATTTGTGTCTTGCAGGCATGACTAGATGTGGGTGTTTCTTGCATATGTCATCACACATTACATTTTCTTTTCGCAATAGTTCCTCTTTAAACTGGATGGAAGTGGTTTAGGTTGTGTATATAACCATGTTTTTTTCACACCGATGTTAGGCAGTGATCCTCGATTCCTTTCCCTAACATAACAAAAAAAAATTATCAAGCCCCATACAATCACACCTGATCACACCTCAAACCCCATACAATCACACAACTTGATCATTAGTTGAGTAGGCAAGCTTGTGTGGGGGTATAACAGAAATGTGTCATGTTTGGGGTAGCATACTTGAAGACCGGAGTAAACACTCCTATTGATGACTAACTGTTAACCAGCCTTTAGAGGTTATACGAGAGATTGTGAGGGTGTGAATACTATTAGTCTTCTAATCCACAGTTATGAGTGGATTATATTGGATCAATTTGACTGGGAATGATTTGGTGTTGAACGGTGTGCTAGTGCACTCACAGGCTCTGACCCTCAAGACTTAGCTGGACAGTGAAGTTTAACTTAGTGTTTATTCTGATTGTAGAAAGGATAACAGAAGAGACCGGGACTCAAGACCAGCACCAGAGCCAAAGAAATACGAAGAGTCCCCAACTCCCGTGAGTCCTGGTGTCACATCAAGTGCTCTTGACCCACCCCATAGTGGATTTGGATTTTCCTCAAACTCCCACACACTGTCGTTAAGTTTTCAAAACCTGAAACTCCCCCTGAACAATCTGGTCTTTCACTGAACCTGTCCCCCAAACTGTCTTCAGTCTTTTACCCCATAATCTTGTCACATTGGCTTCAATGTTATACTGAAACTGCCCATGGTACCATCCTTTTAGAGTATCCCTCAATGTCGGCAGCTTTTTCCTCAGTCTTTGTTTGTTCTGTCTTTTTGGATTTTATTTCAAAATTCACACCAGGGAAAAACATGGGTCCCGCTTAATGAAAAGTTTACTGATATTTATATAAATAGTTATCCATACATATTATTGTGGGGGCGATAGGCATTGGTTAAAGCTCAATGTTATTGAAATCTCCCAACCATCATATCTAAGCCAATCATCTTGATTGGCGATACACAACACACTCCCTGCCTCTCGTCCTGAGCCGTTCCAGCCTTTACCGAGAACCACATACTGGATGACTTTAACAGGGTAATTAGCAATTGACTGAGTATTTTCTGTGCATACCTAGCTCAAATTCTAGACATCGGATAAAAATGAGGTTATAGCGTCCATAACAATTGGGATTGACTGTTAGTAGGTGAAACAGTTTGTTAAATTTCTAATTTCTCTCATGCTCATTTCTGTCCATTTAAGAACCAATTATGTGCTACCCTTTTTTTCTCTACCATAAGCCGCCACAATGTCATTTTAGAGAATTTGGCAGTTTGTCCAAATGGCCTCACAATCACAGACCATGTGTATGGCGTTGTGTGGGTTAGCGGTTTGCTGACGTCAACATTGTGAACGGAGTGCTCTGTGGTTATGGTATGGGCAGACATAAACGAAGGACAACAAACACAATGGCAATTTGAATGCAGAGATACCGTGACGAGATCCACAATTCCTGGAAGCTAAAAATGTTCGTTCTTCCATAGCTTGCATACTCACCAGGCATGTCACCCATTGAGCATGTTTGGGCTGCTCTGGGATTAACGTGCACAACAACGTATTCCAGTTTCCACCAATATCCATAAACTTCCCACAGCCATTGAAGAGGAGTGGGACAACATTCCACAGGCCAAAATCAACAGCCTGATCAACTCCGTGTGAAGGAGATGTCACACCAGATACTGATTGGTTTTCTGATCAATGCCCCTACCTTTTTCATTTAAGGTACTGTATCTGTGACAAACGGATGCATATCTGTATTCCCAATCATGTGAAATCTATAGATTAGGTCCTAATGCATTAATTTGAATTGACTGATTTCCTTATGAACTAACTCAGTAAAATCTTTAAAATTGTTGCATGTTTGGTTTTTATATTTTTGTTCAGTGCCTTTGCGAAGTATTCAGAACCCTTGAGTTTTTCTACATTTTGTTAAGTTATTCTAAAATTGATTACATTGTTTTTTTCCCCTCATAAATCTACACAGAATACCCCATAATGACAAAGCAAAAACAGGCTTTAAGAAATGTTTGCTCATATTTAATTTTGTATAAGTATTCGGGCTCTTTACTCAGTACTTTGTTGAAGCACCTTTGACAGCGACTACAGCCTCGAGTCTTCTTGGGTATGACGCTACAAGCTTTGCACAATTGTATTTGGGAGTTTCTTGCATTCTTCTCTGCAGATCCTCTCAAGCTCTGTTGGGTGGATGGGGAGCATTGCTGCACAGATATTTTCAGGTCTCCAGAGATGTTCCTTTGGGTTCAAGTCCAAGCTCTGGCTGGGCCTCAAGGACATTCAGAGACTTGTCCCGAAGCTACACTTGCGTTGTTTTGGCTGTGTGCTTAGTGCCTTGCAAAAGTATTCATCCCCCTTGGCGGTTTTCATATTTTGTTGCATTACAACCTGTAATTGAAATTGATTTTTATTTGGATTATATGTAATGGACATACACAACACAGTCCAAGTTGGGGAGAAGAATGAAAAAGTGGTGCGTGCTTATGTATTCACCCCCTTTGCTATGAAGCCCCTAAATAAGATCTGGTGCAACCAATTTACCTTCAGAAGTCACACAGTTAGATTGCACACAGGTGGACTTTATTTAAGTGTCACATGATCTCAGTATATGTATGTATGTATGTATCTATGTATGTTCTGAAAGGCCCCAGGGTTTGCAACACCAAGGAGCTTTCCAAATAGGTCAGGGACAAAGTTGCGGAGAAGTACAGATCGGGGTTGGGTTATAAAAAATATCAAAAACTTTGAACATCCCACGGAGCCACCAAAATCCATTATTAAAAATTGGAAAAACATGTCACCACAACCCTGCCAAGAGAAGGCTGCCCACCAAAACTCACGGACCAGGCAAGGAGGTCATTAATCAGAGGCAACAAAGTTAACCCTGAAGGAGCTGCAAAGCTTCACAGCAGAGATTGGAGTTTCTGTCCTTAGGACCACTTTAAGCCATACACTCCACAGAGCTGGCCTTTACGGAAGAGTTGCCTGGAAAAAAAGCCATTGCTTAAATATAAAAATAAGCGAACACGTTTTGCCAAAAGGCATGCGGGAGACTCCCCAAACATATGGAAGAAGGTACTCTGGTCAGATGAGACTAAAATTTAGCCATCAAGGAAAACGCTATGTCTGGCGCAAACCCAACACCTCATCACCCCTGAGAACATCATCCCCACAGTGAAGCATGGTGGCAGCATCATGCTGTGGGGATGTTTTTCATTGGCAGGGACTGGGAAACTGGTCAGAAATGAAGGAATGATGGATAGCGCTAAATACAGGGAAATTCCTGATGGAAACCTGTTTCAGTCTTCCAGAGATTTGAGACTGGGACGGAGGTTCACCTTCCAGCAGGACAATGACCATAAGCATACTGCTAAAGCAACACTCGAGTGGTTTAAGGGAAAACATTTAAACGTCTTGGAATGGCCTAGTCAAAGTCCAGACCTCAATCCAATTGAGAATCTGTGGTATGACTTAAAGATTGCTGTACACCAGCGGAACCCATCGAACTTGAAGGAGCTGGAGCAGTTTTGCCTTGAAGAATGGGCAAAAATCCCAGTGGCTACATGTGCCAAGCTTAGATACATACCCCAAGAGACTTGCAGCTGTAATTGCTGCAAAAGGTGGCTCTACAAAGTATTGACTTTGTAGAGCCACCTTTTGGGGGGTTGAATATTTATGCACACAAGTTTTCAGTTTTTTTTTTTGGTCTTATTTCTTGTTTGTCTCACAATAGACAATATTTAGCATCTTCAAAGTGGTAGGCATGTTGTGTAAATGAAATGATACCATCCCCCCCAAAAAAAAATGCATTGTAATTCTGGTTGTAATGCAACCAAACAGGAAAAATGCCAAGCGGGGTGAATACTTTCGCAAGCCACTGTAGGGTCGTTGTCCGGTTGGAAGGTGAACCTTCACCCCGGTCTGAGGTCTGGAGCAGATTTTCATGACGGATCTCTGTATTTTTCTCTGTTTATCTTTGCCTCGGTCCTGGCTTGTCTCCTAATCCCTGCCGCTGAAAAATATCCCCACAGCATGATGCTGCCACCACCATGCTTCACTGTAGGGATGGTGCCAGGTTTCCTCCAGATTTGATGCTTGACATTCAGGCCAGAGTTCAATCTTGGTTTCATCAGACCAGAGAATCTGTTTCTCATTGTCAGAAAGTATTTAGATGCTTTTTGGCAAACTCCAAGCAGGCTGTCGTGCCTTTTACTGAGTGGCTTCCGTCTGGCCACTCTACCAGAAATGCCTGATTTTAATGGAGTGCTGCGGAGATGGTTGTCCTTCTGGAAGGTTCTCCCATCTCCACAGAGGAACTCTAGAGCTCTGTCAGAATGACCATCGGGTTCTTGGTCACCTCCCTGACCAAGGCCCTTGTTCCCTGATTTGCTCAGTTTGGCAAAGCAGCCAGCTCTAGGAAGAGTCTTGGTGGTTCCAACCTATTTATGAATGGAGACCATTGTGTTATTGGACCTTCAATGCTGCAGAGATGTTTTGGTACCCTTCCCCAGATCTGTGCCTCAACACAATCCTGTCTCGGAGTTCTACGGACAATTCCATCGAACTCATGGCTTGGTTTTTGCTCTGACATGCACTGTCAACTGTGGGACCTTTATATAGACAGGTGTGTGCCTTTCCAAATTCATGTCCAATCAATTGAAATGACCACAGGTGGACTCCAATCAAGTTGTGGAACCATCTCAAGGACGATAAATGGAAACAGGATGCACCTGAACTCAATTTCGAGTCTCATAGCGCACGGTCTGAATACTAATTTTAGGTATTTTTGTTTTTTTATTAATTTGGCAAAATTACTAAATCTGTTCACTTTGTCATAATGGAGTATTGTGTGTAGATTGCTGAGGATTTATTTTATTTAATCCATTTTAGAATAAAGCTGTAACATAACAAAATGTGGAATGTCAATGGGTCTGAATACTTTCCGAAGGCACTGTAAATCAGAGCACAAACAAGATGGCAAACGTCCTTTGCTGCTATTACAGCCAGTTAGCTAGCCAGTAGCTATAAGCCAACAAGACTGTACCAATGTTGACTTCAAATTCAGTAGCTACTTTCCATAAAGCATAGCTAGCTAAGTAAAGTGCATAGTCAACACCAAACTTTGATAAACTGCCATGCTGCTAACTTATAATACATTCAATGGGCATGCTCATCTACTAACTCCGGCATGATAGTCAAGCTGGCTAGATGCCTACGTGTGCAGCCAGATTGTCAGGTTCAGCAGAAACACTGCTTGCGAGCCTACATTTCCTCAACCAAGTTAAGCCAATAACAACACAAACTGTAGCTGATTTTAAAACGAATCGTCTTGCGAAGAAACGGTTAGCTATGTTGAATCTAAACCCGGCCAATGCACATGCAAGTAGGCCATTGGCTGTGCATTGCTGTGAGTGTACACATGCTAGCTACTTAATTAGCTAGATCAACACCGACACGTTGCTGCTCTAGCATCCAGGACAAATTCCAGCCCTTAACTTATGATGCGTTAATTCATTACCGCTCTTTCCATGCTATTTTCTTAGGACAAACTTTGATTCAAAAGGTATTAACCGATTTTATTTAACTAGGCATGTCAGTTAAGAACAAATTATTTATGATGGCCAAACCCTAACCCGGACGACACAGGGCCAATTGTGCCGCCGCCCTATGGGACTCCCAATCACGGCTAGTTCTGATACAACCTGGAATTGAACTAGGGTCTGTGGTGACTCCTCTAGCCACTCGGGAGTCCAATCCACCTTGTCAAGTTACAGTTCAGTGTGTCCCCAGAAATCTGAACCCAGTACGAATTACGTTTTAAGACAATTTTTCCAGATATATTTTAGACAAAGTTTAAAATATGTATTTTCCTGAAGTTACAAAAGCTTATTTTCCGGATGTTGAAATCGGGTATATTTTTGTTTCTGAATAAATATTTGAAATACTAATACCAACTTTTTTTGCTCTACTGCAGGGGTTTTCAAACCTCTCCTCGGGGAACCCCAGACATTTCACAATTTTTCTTTAGCTCTGATATAGTTATTCAAGAGGTTGAGAATTAGTTCACTCAGGAGTGCTAGCTCTGGAATAGGACGAGATTGGACGAGATTCCCTAAATACGCTGCTTCGATACAGCCAAGACCTTTTTTTTATTCATTTTTTTAACTTGCGCAGTAGGTTAGGAGAATTTGCTTAAGGTTAGGGAAAGAGTTGGCTAAAATGCTCTCCCTAACCTGTTGCAAAAATGTACTTGTATCGAAGTGGTGTTTTTTTTTTTTTTAGGGAAATCAAGGCCGGTCCGGACCGCACCAAAAATTGACATCCGGGCAGGATTTAAAAAGACGTTGGTGTAGGTCCCCTTAGTGGGAAGTAGCCATCAACAAGTAAACAAAACTTTCCAATTACACTCAGCCAAATGATTAAGTTACTTTGAGTCACTTACAGGAACTGGTATGTGCTTAAGGTAAAGCAGCTGTTGATATTCACCTCCCCTCTTTAAAGATAGACTCCATGTTTTGCATGAATGCATGTCTGAAGTAATAGCCAGGGCCCAGTTTCCTGATAGCGATGGAACTCTAGTGGTTTTTTTAACGATGCATCGTTAATATAACTTTCGAAGAACTCATATTTCCCAAAACGCCACGTAGGGAGAACTTTCAATAAGTGTGTCGTTAGAGCATGTGTCGATACTGATAGGATCGAAAGAAAGGTCGTGCTGCTCTCGGCTTAGCGTTCTCTATTCAAATCTTAACTTAAAATGAGATACTACGACTGATCATCTATGGCTGCAAATATTGAGGTGGCTCACACGGAACCCAAACCGGCTGCGCGTGTGCGCCATCATGCATACATTTATTTTGTCCCCCCACACCAAACACGATCACGACACGCAGGTTAAAATATCAAAAACTCTGAACCAATTACATTCATTTGGGGACAAGTCGAAAAGCATTAAACATTTAGCTAGCTAGCTTGCACTTGCTAGCTAATTTGTCCTATTTAGCTAGCTTGCTGTTGCTAGCTAATTTGTCTTGGGATATAAACATTGAGTTATTTTACCCGAAATGCAGAAGGTCCTCTACTCCGACAATTAATCCACACGTAAAACGGTCAACCGAATTGTTTCTAGTCATCTCTCCTCCTTTGAGGATTTTTCTTCTTTGAACTTTATGGTGAGTGGCATCTAAACTTTCATAGTATTACCACGACGACCGACAACACAGTTTATTTCAATCACCCACGTGGGTATCTGCTTCTATAAACCAATGAGAAGATGGGAGAGGCAGGACTTGCAGCACGATCTGCGTCACAAATAGAACTGACTTCTATTTTAGTCCTTGGCAACGCAGATGCTTGCAAGGCAGTGGGTGCAATAGTTGAATAAATGTATTTTGCAACGCACGCGACGTGAGCGGTGTAGTCAGGGTGTTATTATAATGCTTAGGCTATGCACTAAATCTGTCACATTGCGCACATGTTAGTCCTATACCATGGAATTGAGGCAAAAATTCTAGCCTACAATTAGCAAAATGGAACTCAACTGATTGAACATGAAAATGAGTTAATTGATTGAATAATATAGGCCTATTGTATTTGTCTTCAATGCAGTCATCTCGGTTTTCATTTGAAGCATCTTTTTACCCTTTGCTTGTTTATAACAATTGCAAAGGCATTAGCAACTTGGTATTGTAGTTAACTTCGTTCTGAAGTTATCAGTGGTCACAGAGAGACAATCTTGATTCTTTGTTTATTGGGGAAATTATGTATGAAGTGACACGGAAGTGTAAAAAAATATTGAACGGCCCAGGTAGCTGTTCTACGATTGCTCTGAGGTAAATTAGTGTTTTAAGTGCAACTTTAGTTACAGTGGTTTTGGGAAACGGCTCTGAGATTTAACAATGTGCCTACGAAGGTCCTAACGGTGAATTTAGCATTAAGATGCTGTTGCGAAACCGGGTTCTGGACATTCAATTGAGACAATTTACACTTTGAAGTGCAAATTACATTTCCGAAAGACACCTTTTGTATGTGGAAATCTGTAATCACTTTCCGGTGTAAAAATAATGGAAACAAAAAATTGTTAACTGTCTGAAGCAGGAAAAGAAAGAATTCACATAAGCACCACAATGCATGCTCCACCAAGGTTTTCCATCACACAGCTTTGATAAACTACAGTAGCTATGACGGTCCATTGTACACATTGTTTGAAGTATGCAGGTTGCTTAGGATTTTATTTTCTACATTGTAGAATAATAGGGAAGACAACTTTGAAATAACACATGGAATCATTTAGTAACCAAAAAGTGTTAACCAAATCAAAATCTATTTGAGATTCTTCAAAGTAGCCACCCTTTGCCTTGATGACAGCTTTGCACACTCTTGGCATTGCCTCATGAAGCTGGTTGAGAGAGTCACCTGGAATGCATTTCAATGAACAGGTGTGCCTTGTTCAAAGTTGTTGAGCCAATCAGTTGTATTTGTATTTATTAAGGATCCCCATTACAATACATTCACAGATTTCACAACAGACTGTGCCCCCTCAGGCCCTTACTCCACCACTACTATATATCTACAGTACAACTGGGTATAGTGCATATGTTATCGTGTGTGTGTATGCATGTGTTTGTTTCGCAGTCCCTGGTTCCATAAGGTGTTTTTTTTATTTTTATAATTTTTTTTAACTGCTTTCATCAGTTTCTTGATGTGGAATAGAGTTCCATGTAGTCATGGCTCTACGTAGTACTGTGCGCCTCCCGTAGTTTGTTCTGGACTTGGCGATTGTGAAGAGACGTCTTGTGGGGTATGCATGGGTGCCCGTGCTCTGCACCAGTAGTTCAAACAGACAGCTCGGCGTATTCAACATGTCAATACCTCCATATAAATAAAGTAGTGATGAAGTCAATCTCTCCTCCACTTTGAGCCAGGAGAGATTGGCATGCATAGTATTATTAGCTCTCTATACATACAAGGGCCAGCCGTGCTGCCCTGTTCTGAGCCAATTGCAATTTTCCTAAGTCCTTTCTTGTGGCACCTGACCACACGACTGAACAGTAGTCCAGGTGCGAAAAACTAGGGCCTGTAGGGCCTGCCTTGTTGATAGTGTTGTTAAGTAGGCACAGCAGCCCCATCTTAGCTACTCTTGAATCAATATATTTTGACCATGACAGTTTACAATCCAGGGTTACTTCAAGCAGTTTAGTCATCTCAATTTCCACATGATTTAGTGGAGATTTAGGGTTTAGTGAATGGTTTGTCCCTACAATGCTTTTAGTTTTAGAAATATTTAGGACTAACTTATTCCTTGCCACTCACTCTGAAACTAACTTTTCCATCCAAGTTGTCAGACCCCAGTGGCTTGTCATGTTGATAGACATGCTCACTTTACAGAATTCAAAATTATAATGCTTGTCTTTCATAATTTGGTCAGATAAACTTGGATGTGTTAGTGCTTTTGTTTCTGGCATGTCATGCCTAAGTTTGCAAATCTTGCCAATGAAAAAAAAAAAAGTAGTTAGCTTATTCATCACAAAACTAACTGATATTTCCATCTGTTCAATGAATGATGGAGCTGTTCTTTCCCCCCCCAAGATTTCTTTTGATTTCAAGAACTTTGAAAGTTTCTTCAAGTGCAGTCTGAGACCAGCAAGCCCTCTGAATCTGGCTCTCATGAGTAACTGCACCTCAGATTGCAACCCAAATAAATAGTAGCAGACACCATCTCAACATCAACTGTTTGGAGGAGACTGTGAATCAGGCCTTCATGGTCGAATTGCAGCGAAGACTTGCGTGGGCCAAGAAACACGAGAAATGTAAATTAGACCGGTGGAAGTCTGTCCTTTGGTCTGAGTAGTTAAAATTTGAGATTTTTGGTTCCAACCGCCGTATCTTTTTGAGACAGAGTAGGTGAACGGATGATCTCCGCATGTGGTTCAGACTATGAATCCTGGAGGAGGAAGTTTGATGGCGTAGGGGTGTTTCGCTGGTTACACTGTCAGATTTGATTCATAATTCAATGCACACTTAACCAGCATAGTTACCACATTATTCTGCAGCGATACACCATCCCACCTGGTGTGCACTTAGTGGGACTGTCATTTGTTTTTCAACAGGACAATGACCCAACACACCTCCAGGCTGTGTAAGGGCTATTTGACCAAGAAGGAGTGCGATGGAGTGCTGTATCAGATGACCTGGTCTCCACAATCGCTCAACCCAATTGAGATGGTTTGGGATGAGTTAGAGTGAAGGAAAAGCAGCCAACAAGTGCTCAGCATATGTGGGAAGTCCTTCAAGACTTTTGGAAAAGCATTCCTCATTAAGCTGGTTGAGAGAATGCCAAGAGTGTGCAAAGCTGTCAAAGGCAAAGAGTGGCTACTTTGAAGAATCTCAAATATATAAAATATATTTTGATTTGTTTAACACTTTTTTTGGTTACTACATGATTCCATAGTTTTGACGTCTTCACCATTCTACAATGTATAAAATAGTAAAGGAATGAGTAGGTGTCAACTTTTGACTGGTACTGTGTGTGTGTGTGTGTGTACACACTGCTCAAAAAAATAAAGGGAACACTTAAACAACACAATGTAACTAACTCCAAGTCAATCACACTTCTGGGAAATCAAACTGTCCACTTAGGAAGCAACACTGATTGACAATACATTTCACATGCTGTTGTGCAAATGGAATAGACAACAAGTGGAAATTATAGGCAATTAGCAAGACACCCCCAATAAAGGAGTGGTTCTGCAGGTGGGGACCACAGACCACTTCTCAGTTCCTATGCTTCCTGGCTGATGTTTTGGTCACTTTTGAATGCTGGCGGTGCTTTCACTCTAGTGGTAGCATGAGACGGAGTCTACAACCCACAAGTGGCTCAGGTAGTGCAGCTCATCCAGGATGGCACATCAATGCGAGCTGTGGCAAGGTTTGCTGTGTCTGTCAGCGTAGTGTCCAGAGCATGGAGGCGCTACCAGGAGACAGGCCCGTACATCAGGAGACGTGGAGGAGGCCGTAGGAGGGCAACAACTCAGCAGCAGGACCGCTACCTCCGCCTTTGTGCAAGGAGGACCACTGCCAGAGCCCTGCAAAATGACCTCCAGCAGGCCACAAATGTGTCTGCTCAAACGGTCAGAAACAGACTCCATGAGGGTGGTATGAGGGCCCAACGTCCACAGGTGGGGGTTGTGCTTACAGCCCAACACCGTGCAGGACGTTTGGCATTTGCCAGAGAACACCAAGATTGGCAAATTCGCCACTGGCGCCCTGTGCTCTTCACAGATGAAAGCAGGTTCACACTGAGCACATATGACAGACGTGACAGAGTCTGGAGACGCCGTGGAAAACGTTCTGCTGCCTGCAACATCCTCCAGCATGACCGGTTTGGCGGTGGGTCAGTCATGGTGTGGGGTGGCATTTCTTTGAGGGGCCGCACAGCCCTCCATGTGCTCGCCAGAGGTAGCCTGACTGCCATTAGGTACCAAGATGAGATCCTCAGACCCCTTGTGAGACCATATGCTGGTGCGGTTGGCCCTGGGTTCCTCCTAGTGCAAGACAATGCTAGACCTCATGTGGCTGGAGTGTGTCAGCAGTTCCTGCAAGAGGAAGGCATTGATGCTATGGACTGGCCCGCCCGTTCCCCAGACCTGAATCCAATTGAGCACATCTGGGACATCATGTCTCGCTCCATCCACCAACGCCACGTTGCACCACAGACTGTCCAGGAGTTGGCGGATGCTTTAGTCCAGGTCTGGGAGGAGATCCCTCAGGAGACCATCCGCCACCTCATCAGGAGCATGCCCTGGCGTTGTAGGGAGGTCATACTGGCACGTGGAGGCCACACACACTACTGAGCCTCATTTTGACTTGTTTTAAGGACATTACATCAAAGTTGGATCAGCCTGTAGTGTGGTTTTCTACTTTAATTTTGAGTGTGACTCCAAATCCAGACCTCCATGGGCTGATAAATTGGATTTCCATTGATTATTTTTGTGTGATTTTGTTGTCAGCACATTCAACTATGTAAAGAAAAAAGTATTTAATAGTTTTTCATTCATATCTAGGATGTTATTTTAGTGTAACCTTTATTTTTTTTGAGCAGTGTATGTCTGAGTGTATTAAACATTATGAACATCTGCTTTTTCCATGAGACTGACCAGGTGAAAGCTGTGCTCCCTTTTATTAATGTCACTTAAATCTACTTCAATCAGTGTAGATGAAAGATTTTTAGGCCTTGAGACAATTGAGACACAGATTATGTACGTGTGCCATTCAGAGGGTGAATGGGCAAGAAAGTATTTAAGTGCCTTTGAACCGGGTATGGTAGGTGACAGGCGCACCGGGTTGTGTCAAGAACTGCAACGCTGCTGGGTTTTTCACGCTCTCCAGTTTCACTGTGTATCAAGAATGATCTACCACCCAAAGGACATCAGCCAACTTTACAAATGTGGGAATTAACATGGGCCAGCATCCTTGTGGAATGCTTTCGACACCTTGTGGAGTCTGTGGCCGTGGCTTGCTATATAAAGCAGGCAGACGGGCATCAACTCATTCAGTTACTGTTCGGATGAACGTTAGAATGGGCAAAACAAGCGACTGAGCGTGGTATGGTCGTCGGTGCCAGTTTGTCAGGAACGGCCTGTCTTCTGGCCTTTTCGGGCACTACTGTGTCTAGAGTTTACCGAGAATGGTGCTACAAACAAAAAATATCCAGTCAGCGACAGTTCTGTGGGTGAAAACAGGAATATAAAGGCGCAAATACTTCTCATTTAAATCTTTTTTTTTATTTTTTATAATACAATGTGCAGTTTAGGTGCACATTGTGACATAGTATTTAAGTGTTTGACCCGTTACCTGTAGTAGCACTGTACCATGTAAATACATAACTAAGGACATTTTTTGTAATGTGGGAACAAATGAGCAATGTTAGGATCTCTCCTGATCTGAGCTTTTTTTTTTTTTTCAGAAATTCAGCTCAGCCAGTAAATACGCCGCTTTGCTAATGGACAGCGAGCAAGGAGACGACGCAGAGGAGAGCGTAGAATAAAGCGAGAGCGGGGGAGTGAAAAGAAGATCCAGCCAATGAAAGAATCTCACATTAAATATGAAAGTCTCCTCACCTGGTGTAGAGGCACCTGGGAGGTCATCACTTCTACCTACTTTCCTTACTCGTAACCCTCCCTCCCCTTTTCAGGACTTTTCAGTTTCTAAAAAGAATAGTCATATACTGACTTGTTTTAAATGGAAAAGGAAAGGAATAGTCGACACAAGAAAATATGGAAAATTGAATTAATTGTAATAAATAAAAAAGTGGGGTAAAAACAAATTGTTTACATTTGTGATGGTATGAGTTGGGCTCCATCCTTCTCCCCAGTGGAAAAGGATGAAGAGTTGGTTACTGGATGCTTGCTTGTCAGCCTGACCTATTAAATCTCATGTGCAGTTAAAAAGGCAGTGTTTTATTTACCAGACAGCTGGCTGACTAGGTTAAAAGTATACTAGCCGATTGGTCCAGCCAATACTCATGACATCGTTCTCAATGGGGGGGTGCTTATTTTGCCCCGCCGGCGGACACTGAACTACGTAAGTGAAGGCAGAGTTGGCCATTGAGTACTGTAGAGCGCGGGCGGTGAATGCCGTCACTAACTAAAAGACGACAGATCAGGAAAAATTAGCTGATCAATAAAGGAAGCATTGTTTTGTGGCGGTTCTCTTTCTTAATGATCAGAAGTTCTCTACCACAAGCGTTTAAAAACTTCTTTTTTTTTACTCCACCCCGCCTAGCTGGTCTGTTGTGAGTGGGGAAATCGGCATTTGCCACCAGACTACTAAATTACAAATCGAGTGCCAACTCTGCCCACACAGCTAATAACCAGACATCCGCTGCAAAAGAGTGCACCCAATGAAAGTCTACCTTTGAGAAATGTTTGAAGTCTGAAGCTGGTACTACTAGTGTAGGACAAAACTTTAGCCAGCAAGCAGTGCTACTGATCTATTGAGATGTACTGGGAAGGTGGTTGACAGTGTTTTGGGAAGTAGCTTGGAAATTCTTATTCAAAATCAAATGTTATTTGTTACATGCTAAATACAATAGGTGAAATACTTACTTACAAGCCCTTAACCAACAATGCAGTTAAGAAAGTAGAAAATAAGTAACAAATAATTAAATAGCAGCAGTAAAATATCAGTAGCAAGGCTATATACGTGGTACCGGTACAGAGTCAATGGGCAGGGGCACAGGTTATTCGAGGTAATATGTAGGTAGAGTTATTAAAGTGACTATGCATAGATGACAGAGTAGCAGCAGTGTAATAATTAGCAATATATTCAGAGACGACCTATCAGATCCCCACTGACGGGCTGGCTCCAGGTGATAAGGGTAGGCCACAACACAACCACCATGTGGACCCCTCCGGGGTGTGTGCTTAGTCCCCTCCTGTGCTCCCTATTCACCCACAACTCCAACACCAAGTTTGCTGACGTGGTGGTAGGCCTGAACACCGACGTCGATGGGAGCTTTAAGGGAGGAGGTCAGAGACTTGGCAGTGTTGTGCCAGGACAACAAGCTCTCCCTCAATGTCAGTAAGACCAATGAGCTGATTGTGGACTACAATTTTGAGGGGAGAGCATGCCCCCATCCACATCGACAGGGCTGTAGTGGAGCAGGACGAGAGCTTCAAGTTTCTTGGCGTTGACATCCCTAAGGACTTAACATGGACCGCACAGTCACGAAAGGCCACGAGAGTCCCTCTCAAGAGGCTGAAAAGATTTGGCATGGGCCTTGTGGATCCTCAAAGTTCTACAACTGCACCATCAAGAGCATCTTGACTGGCTGCATCACTGCTTGGTATGGCAAATGCACCACCCTTGACTGCAAAGCACTACAGAAGTGCATCACTGGTGCCAAGCTCCCTGCCATCCAGGACCTCCATATCAGGCGGTGTCAGAGGAAGGCCAGAAAAATTGCCAAAGACTCCAGCCACCCAAGCCATAGACTACAGTGCGGCAAACGGTACCAGAGCATCGGCTCTTGGACCAACAGGCTCCGAGACAGCTTCTATTCCCAAGGCAATAGACTGCTAAATAGTCTGGGTAACCATTTTAATTATCTGCACTGACCTGACTCTATCCACATTCACAAGACTATATATACACACACTATATACTCACTCACACACTGCACTGCCACTAATGCAAAAACTCCTCACATACACACACAACACCAACACACTATGCTGCTGCTACTCTGTCCTTTATTTTACTTGTATTATGATCTATCCTGATTCCTAGTCCCTTTACCCTGCCTTCATGTACATAACTACCTCAAAAACCTTGTACACCTGAACATTGATCTGGTACACCCTGTATATAGCTCCATTCTTATGTATTGTATTCCAATTGTGGTACTATTTAATTGTATTGTTTGGAAGGGCTCGTAATCAAGCGTTTCATGGTTAAGTCACCGTTTTTATTGGGCGTATGAGATTAATTGTTTTACTTTAAGCTATGAGGTTTTGATTATGCCAGATTTGATATGGGGATACAAAGTGCGTCCTAATTCCCGATTTAATTGGAAACATTTTAAATGATTATTTTGATATGTTTTGAAGTTACTCATTAAAACTGACGTTTCTTGTACAACTTGTTCTACAGGGGACTTCAAATTTCAGTTTTCAAATGCACCGTATACAACCGGTGTAGACTTTACCGTAAAGATTATTACTTACGAGTGCTTTTCCAACAATGAAGAGTTAAAAATATATAACTTAAATAACACAACGAATAAAAACACAAGAATTGAGCAATATACAAGGAGTACCAATACCATATCAATGTAATCCAGACATAACAATGCCTGCCCACAGACTCATCTCAACTTAATCTCATCACTATTATCCCCAATCACAGTGCAGATGTATACATTTCTCAACACTCGCTGACTGACGCAATGGTGACAAATTAAAAAGCCATCAACTACATATTTCGGCCAGCTGTTGGTGATTGACTTCATTCTGTGAAAATATCTACATTTGTGAAAACATTTGAGCCGCTCTAGAGGATGCAAGGATTACTCCGAGATGACATTTTTAACATTTCAAAGTAATTGATAAATTGGGCTTGTGAGTACCTGGTGGATGTCAAGGATCAAACCAAATGTACAGTGCCTTCAGAAAGTATTCAAACCCCTTGACTTTTTCCACATTTTGTTGCGTTACAGCCTGAATTTAAAATTAATTAAATACATTTTTTTTTGGTCACTGGCCTACACACAATACCTAAATGTCAAAGTGTAAATATTCATTAAAAGCTGAAATGTCTTGAGTCAAGTATTCAACCCCTTTGTTATGGCAAGCCTAAATAAATTCAGGAGTAAAAATTTGCTTAAGTCACATTGCAATAATAGTGTTTAACATGATTTTTGAAAGACTACCTAATCTCTGTACCCCATAGACACAATTATCTGTATGGTCCATCAGTCGAGCAGTGGATTTCAACCACAAAGACCAAAGATGTTTTCCAATGCCTCGCAAAGAAGGGCACTTATTATAGATTGGTAAAAAATATAATAAAAACCCAGACATTGAATGTCCCTTTGAGCATGGTGAAGTTATTAATTACACTTTGGATGGTGTATCAATCTTTTTTTTAACCAGGCAAGTCAGTTAAGAACAAATTCTTATTTACATTGACAGCCTACACTGGCCAAACCCGGACGACACTGGGCCAATTGTGCGCTGCCCTATGGGACTCCCAATCATGGCCGGTTGTGATACAGCCTGGGTTTGAGCCAGGGTGTCTGTAGTGACGCCTCTAGCACTGAGATGCAGTGTCTTAGACTGCTGCGCCACTCAGGAGCCTGGTTGCTACAAAGCTACAGGTGTCGTCCTTAACTCAGTTGCCGGAGAGGAAGGAAACCGCTCAGGGATTTCACCATGAGGCCAATAGTGACTTTAAAACAGAGTTTATTGGATGTATGGATCAGCAACATTGTAGTTACTCCACAATACTAACCTAACTGACAGAGTGAAAAGAAGGAACCCTGTACAGAATACAAATATTCCAAAACCTGTTTGCAACAAGTTACTAAATAATGCAAAAAAATGTGACAAAGCAATTAACTTTTTGTCCTGAAAACAAAATATTATGTTTGGGGCAAATCCAATACAACACATTACGGAGTACCCCTTTCCATATTTTCAAGCATAGTGGTGGCTGCATCATGTTAGACTACCTGTGGTGCAGCAGGTAGTCGTGGTTAGACTGTTGGGCCAGTAACCGAAAGGTTGCTGGATCGAATCCCAGAGCTGACAAGGTAAAAATCTGTCATTCTGCCCCTGAACAAGGCAGTTAAACCACTGTTCCCCGGTAGGCTGTCATTGTAAGTAAGAATTTGTTCTTAACTGACCTGCCTAGTTAAATAAAGGTTAAAATGGTTATGCTTGTAATTGTTATGGACTGAAGAGTTTTTTTAGGATTAAAAATACATGGAATGCAGCTAAGCACATGCAAAATCCTAGAGGAAAACCTGGTTGTCTGCTTTCCACCAGACACAGGGCAATAACCTCAACACTCTAGCAATGATCAACAACCAATTTGACAGAGCTTGAAGAATTTCTTAAACAACAATGGGCAAATATTGCACAATCCAGGTGTGGAAACCTCTAGAGACTTACCCAGAAAGACTCACAGCTGTAATTGCTGCCAAGGGTGTGAGTACTTATGTTAATGAGATTTCTGCATTTCATTTTCAATAAATTAGCAAAAATGTCTAAACATGTTTTCACTTTGTCATTATGGGGTAATGTGTGTAAATGGCTGAGGATTTTATTTTTATATACATTTTGAATTCAGTCTGTAACATAACAAAATGGGGAATAAGTCAAGGGGTATGAATACTTTCTGTACGCAATTTATTTCATTGTGCCAACTTGTAAATATGTGAAGTACAACTTAAAAAGGAATAGAAAAATGAAAATAACCGAATTTTCTTGTTGGCAAATAGATACGTTTCCAATGGACATCCGTCCTCTTATTAAGGGTGTCTGTCATTATGAACAAGGGACTTATTCATAACTCACCCTATTCATATTATATTACTAGGTGTACCTGTGGATGTACACTGCTCCAAAAAATAAAGGGAACACTTAAACAACACAATGTAACTCCAAGTCAATCACACTTCTGTGAAATCAAACTGTCCACTTAGGAAGCAACACTGATTGACAATAAATTTCACATGCTGTTGTGTAAATGGAATAGACAACAGGTGGAAATTATAGGCAATTAGCAAGACACCCCCAATAAAGGAGTGGTTCTGCAGGTGGGGACCACAGACCACTTCTCAGTTCCTATGCTTCCTGGCTGATGTTTTGGTCACTTTTGAATGCTGGCGGTGCTTTCACTCTAGTGGTAGCATGAGACGGAGTCTACAACCCACACAAGTGGCTCAGGTAGTGCAGCTCATCCAGGATGGCACATCAATGCGAGCTGTGGCAAGAAGGTTTGCTGTGTCTATCAGCGTAGTGTCCAGAGCATGGAGGCGCTACCAGGAGACAGGCCAGTACATCAGGAGACGTGGAGGAGGCTGTAGGAGGGCAACAACCCAGCATCAGGACCGCTACCTCCGCCTTTGTGCAAGGAGGAGCAGGAGAAGCACTGCCAGAGCCCTGCAAAATGACCCAGCAGGCCACAAATGTGCATGTGTCTGCTCAAACGGTCAGAAACAGACTCCATGAGGGTGGTATGAGGGCCCGACGTCCACATGTGGGGGTTGTGCTTACAGCCCAATACCGTGCAGGACGTTTGGCATTTGCCAGAGAACACCAAGATTGGCAAATTCGCCACTGGCGCCCTGTGCTCTTCACAGATGAAAGCAGGTTCACACTGAGCATGTGTCAGACGTGACAGAGTCTGGAGACGCCGTGGAGAACGTTCTGCTGCCTGCAACATCCTCCAGCATGACCGGTTTGGCGGTGGGTCAGTCATGGTGTGGGGTGGCATTTCTTTGGGGGGCCGCACAGCCTTCCATGTGCTCGCCAGAGGTAGCCTGACTGCCGTTAGGTACCGAGATGAGATCCTCAGACCCCTTGTGAGACCATATGCTGGTGCGGTTGGCCTTGAGTTCCTCCTAATGCAAGACAATGCTAGACCTCATGTGGCTGGGGTGTGTCAGCAGTTCCTGCAAGAGGAAGGCATTGATGCTATGGACTGGCCCGCCCGTTCCCCAGACCTTAATCCAATTGAGCACATCTGGGACATCATGTCTCGCTCCATCCACCAACGCCACGTGGCACCACAGACTGTCCAGGAGTTGGTGGATGCTTTAGTCCAGGTCTGGGAGGAGATCCCTCAGGAGACCATCCGCCACCTCATCAGGAGCATGCCCAGGCGTTGTAGGGAGGTCATACTGGCACGTGGAGGCCACACACACTACTGAGCCTCATTTTGACTTGTTTTAAGGACATTACATCAAAGTTGGATCAGCCTGTAGTGTGGTTTTCCACTTTAATTTTGAGTGTGACTCCAAATTCAGACCTCCATGGGTTGATAAATT